>NC_061106.1:11681251-11751861 GCF_015104395.2 Macrobrachium nipponense
CTTACCAAGAACGGAAGGCTTAGAGGACAGGACCGCATTATGTCTTTAAAGCCAAAACCTCTGATGATGGCTAAAACCTCACTAACCCTCTTTGCCGTGGCTAGAGCGGTTAGAATGTTAGCCTTTCTGGTCACGTGTATTAAGTTCGCAGAAATGTAGGTTCGAAATGCTCTTGGGCATCAGAAACTCAGACTACGTCTAAGTTCCATGCCGGAACCTTCGATCCAGAGAATTTCAAAATCTCCACAGACCTCAAAGATCGTGAAGCTTTGTTGTTTGACAGAAAGAATCTCTGAGCCTAGAGGCCGTAACAACATATTTGCATATTCTACAATAGTTAAGACTTCTAGCTTATCTCATACTTCAGACGGAAAGATAGAACCATAAAGAAATTCACAGAGGTCGAGGTGGAGAACAGTCATTTTCCCTTCACTATCTCCAGAAACGGCCCCCTCCGATTGAACACTGAAATAGGCAGCACTGCTTTGCCTTGGCCAAGAGACTGCCATTAATCTTGAAGATCTTATCGCTTCTCGATAGTCTGAACGCCTTCAGACTCAGAGAGGAGAGATATTAGATACTTCACCTAAGTGACGATGTTAGATTACACCGATTCTCTCGGGAAGGGTCTTTGGACAATTCTCTTGAATTACATGACCTCTGTGAATCCAACCTCTTAAAGGCCAACATGGTGGCGACTAATGCTAATCCTCTAGGATCATGAATAAGGGAACAACTTAAGAGGAAGCTCCTTCGTCTTCAATATTACGAAAACTTAACGAAAGGACGCCCTCAGTCTCTCCTCACTTACGACATACTTCTAAGTGAGGATTACTCAGACGTCAGTAGTTGCTGCCTTCGATCGAGAAGACCCGCACGGACGTGCACTAGTTTAACTAACCTCTTGAGGATCGTTTACGTTCCGTGCCGAAGCCCATAACCAACTCTCTCTTCTTGAGCTATGAGAGAGCTGAGAAATTATCCGAGATGATTTGGACCACTCGATCAAAACTCACTCTTCTAGGAACTGGAGAGCCGACCAAATTGGCTTCCAATTCTTTCAGACAATGTGCCCGGACATCTGTTCCTCTGTTCGGATGTCTGGTACCCTCTCGCTATCACCTGAGGTGATCCTCAAGCCGTTGAGAGAAAATTAGAATTATTACTAGATCTTTGATGTTATTCCAATTTCTCCGTGAGGAAAAACGTAGAGGTCTGAATTGCTGGTTTTATTCAGGGAAAACAAGCTTCTCCAGCGAGGAAATGGTCCCCAGCAAACTCATCCATTCCCTCACTCAGCCTGCTTCCTTCCCTAAATAAGGCTGCGCTTTGCATAAGCAGGAGAGCATTATTATAGTGCCGCGGTAGACTCGTACAGAATTCTGTTACAGTGCGGTAAAACCGCACCCGAACAGGTATAATTGATATCTTGTTGAAATTTTCTAAGTAAACGGAAGGCATGCTCATTCATGATTACTAGAAATTTCCTCAACCCGAGGCTAAAATCCATGATTGTAGGGCAGAGAGACGGCTAGTCAGCCATTCCCGCAGGGAGAGAGACATAACCAACTGCGCATGCACAGAGCTAGCCGGTACTGTGTAGATCACAGTAACAGCAGCCTTTTTCATTCATCGTCTCGCACTAACTGCCTGAGTTGCCAGCTACTCCCTTTACGAAGGAATAGGTATGATATTGTCGAGCAAAAGGAAACTCTCAAGCAGGCATATTTAAACGAAACAGAATTCGCTAAATACAGAAGCTGAGTTGGTGTTGTCGTAACAATACCTTAGAGTTGTTCTTACTCCGAAAACTCTTGGAAGGTTGAAGGGAAGTGTCAATTAAATACATTAGGAACAACAGTTCTTTCGGCTTCTATCCGTAGAGGTAAATTACGATATGCGTATATTGACTTGACCCATCGTTAGCAAAATGACGCAAAGATAAACTACGTAAGTATTGTAGTAATTTGAACATCGAATTATCTTACTACATCTTTCCTCGACGAGAAAAAGAGAAAGAAAGGAAAACGACTGTCCACGTTCTAATGAATGAGACTTTTTAAAAGAACTCCTTGACTCTTTGCCAAGAGAAGGGAGTAATATTCGAATAGAGACCATCAAGTGAGAACCGAGGATCGAAAAGGACCAGTTCAATGTTCTATGATATTGGACATAGACTTCCTGGGTCTAGTCTACAAGTCTTTTTCTTACTCCCGATGAGCTCTGAAAATGTATGAGAGCTCTTCCGAAATTTGTTAATGAGAGTTTATCCGCTTAAACGATAAAAACGCTAAAATCTATGTCAATGAGAACTACCCCATTTATGAGGGGCCCCCCACTTAAAAGACAAAACGTTAAGTATCTTGACAATGGGGAAAACGTCCCTTACTAGACAAAACAATTAGCACTTTGCTAATAGGGGAAAACCCTTGTAACATGACCGAAAGTCACCCAGGAATCCGAGTATATAATCTTCCCGATTCTCAGAGAAATCGATGAAGAGGCAGGAGGGATCGAAGAAAAAATTCGGGTATGTCTCTCCGCTAACTCCGAATCCTTTTTTTTTTTTTTTTTTTTTTTTTTTTTTTTTTTTTTTTTTTTTTTTTTTTTAAACTTTTTTTTTTTTTTTTTTTTTTTTTTTTTTTTTTTTTTTTTTTTTTTTTTTTTTAAAAAGGAATGTCCTGTGGAGAGTCCTGAAAAACCTCCTCTTGACGAGCGTTTAAAAAGCGTCAAGCGTCCCAAGAAACGTCCTGAACAGCAATAAGACGCCGTCTACAAGTCTTTTTCTCTCGTAAAGCGTCCTGCCGAGCTTCCACCGAAGCGTCCTGGCGAATGTCCACAAAAGCGTCCTCATAAGCGTCCTGCCGAGCGTCCTGCTGAGCGTCCCCTCAAAAGCGTCCCTGCTTAGCGTCCCGATCTCGTTGAGCGCCCTGATGCATGCAAGGCCCGCCAAGAGGCGTCCTGGCGAGCGACCTTGCCAACATCTCAATGTTATGACGTACCGCGTTTTGCGTAGGACGTTGAATATTTTCAAGGGACGTCCTCATGCGAGTCTCCATGGAGAGCCGCACGCTGCTCCTGAATGTGTGAACACTAAAGGAAAGACGTACGGCTTTCGTCTTCAAGACGGGCCTTAAAGACCTTCATACCTTCTTACAAAGACAGTGGCCGCCTGTGGCGACAACTTGCGTCTTAGTAATGCAAAAGAACATCTCAGAAACACACTCAGCAAAGGAACGCCGAGTCCAAAAGACACCCTCGCAAGGTGCTTGCCGAGCGTCCTGGAGAACGTCTCTACTTGTAGGACGTCGAGCACCTCAAAAGCTTCCTCACATCTAAATTGCCCTTCTTATGCCGAACCAGAGACATAAGTTGTTTGACTGTGCAAAGCAGCTTGCCGGACGTTCAAAAACTTATCAGCTTGAACAACATCCTTTTTCGAAGTAAAGCGAACGTTACATAACATACGGAGCGCCATGAGGAGAGGAGACGAATACTGAGTTGCTCCTCCAAAAGGGTGGGGAATCAAGAATGTCCTTGATTACCACCTATTCTTTTGGAATGCTAGCGAGGTTGAAACAGCTCTAACTTCATGAGCTGTTCACCTCGCAGGAGGCTCAAATCACTCTTCTGGCAAGATGAATGAGCCTCCTTAATAATGTATAAATGAGCGTTCACTCGCAGGAGGCTCAAATCACTCTTCTGGCAAGATAAAGGGTCCTAAAGAATGAGCCTCCTTAATAATGTCCCTTAGGAAAAGAGCCAGTGCATTCTTCGAAAAGGGTAGATGTGGTCTCTTCCTGAGCACCATAAATTACCCGAAGGACCTCTTACTTCCTTCGTTTATGTAAATAAATTTGAGAGCCCTGACAGGGCACAGGACTCTTTCATCCTCTCGTGACGAGAGAGAGGACGTGAAGCGTCCTCTTCTCTAAGCTTCTTAAGAGGTCGGGGCGAGAGTCCTTCCGAGAGCTCCAACCCCTGTGTGGGGAGGACGCCTCGGAGGCGAGAAGCAAACCTTCAAGATTCGTGCACGTGCTCGATCTTCGGCAGCCTGGGAAGCGACAAACAGGACCTGCCGAAAGGAAGCCAGATCAGCGGTGAAAAACCCCTAACCCTCCTTCTTGGCTTTGACAGCCCTCTCCCTGGTTTCCTGGGAGTCCGACAGAGGTCTAGGCCTAGAGGCATTATGGGGCCGATCTGACGTTCCCTCCTGACGAGAGAGAGGACGTGAAGCGTCCTCTTCTCTAAAGCTTCTTAGAGGGCGCGAGTCCTTCCGAGTGCTCAACCCTTGCGCGGGGAGGACGCCTCGGAGGACGAGAAGCAATCCTTCAAGATTCGTGCACGTGCACGATCTTTAGTCAGCCTGGGAACGCTCAACAGGTCCTGCCGAAGGGACGCAAGATCGGTGGGGAGCCCCCGTAACCCTCTTGCGGCTTTCGACATGCCCTCTCCCTGAGTCCTGGGAGTCCGACAGAGGTCCAGGCCTAGAGGCATTATGGGCCGATCTGACGCCCCTCCACAACACAAGGGGCACTACACTTCACAACACTGATTGGAGAGCGAGCACTTTTGTCTAAGATTACTTGATGTAATCCTCTAGCAGACACTTCTTCTAGGCCCGTAAGCCATACCACAGGGTTAGGCAAAATAAATCCTACAGGAGGTTAAGGTTCATTATTTCTAACTTCTGTTTACTGTGGAGGAAAACTCCTGATTCTAACACGCTCTAAAATGCGTACATGAATCCTACTTCTTCCGTAATCAGTCACACATTACACAATTACATTGATCTTTATGCAAAGAAAACATGTAAACCGTCATATATACTAAGCGAGGTCTACCGAAAGTTCCGGTAGCCTCACCTTACCCCATGCAGACAACAAAGTCTGAAACTAGGCTAACTAGCTTCAGACATCATATGCAATGAAAAATTTAAAACTTATGATAGCGTATGCCTAGCCACAAATCCAAGTCAATAATCGAAAGAATAATTAGGATACTTAAGCGGCTAATGAAGTTTCAAAATCCTAGGCGTAGGTCTGTAAAACAGTTGTTTACCGACCGGCGACAGAAAAAAATATGAATAGAAAATGGGAATGGTTCCTGATATCCGCCTTCCAGCGGCGGGAATGGGTACTACCACCTGGCCTCCGCCCACTGCGTGTGCCGCGAATTTTGAAATTCTGTCGGACTTCAGAGAATACAGCTATATATATATCTGTCAGGTAAGTTTCATGAACAAATTGAAATTTATCATGCTTCATCAGAATAAAAAAAAACAGACTTTAAATCTAAAAATAAAAATACCTAAAACTAATATAAATTCTTAGTTGGTCAAAACATTGTTTTTTCCAGCAGAGTTTTTTTTTTTTTTGGAAAAACAAAGACTTACTACAAAGTAATTGCAAAATCTACTCTATAAAATGAAAAAACTGACTATGACTTACCACTGCTTCCTTTCCAGGTGATATTCTTTGATGATGTTGTGTAAGTGTTCTTCAATTAGATAGCGTTCAATAGAATGAGCTCCTGGTAAAACAGGGCCCTCTGGACAATCAGTATAATAAACAAAAAGCCTGGAAAAAGAAGTTATCAGTCATTAATTCATAACTGACAGAAGCCCAGAAACACTTGTCAATCATGCAAAATAAATATTAAAATTATTGAGCCTTTCATTTGTATCTTACCATAAAATAAATGAACCTACTATGAGATTCACAGCTGGTGTCCCAGTGTTTTCCTGGAATAAAAATTTTATCAACGTACCTGACAAAAATGGCACTTTGTCACAGGGTATCTTACATCCCTACCTAATTATTTACTGTATTCTGTATTGTGAAAGTTGCATAATTCTGTTAATTATAAGAGTAACACCGACTTCTTGTAGACATTGTCTTTCGAAGATATAATACGTAACGTATGACGTCATTAACTTGCCTCCTCCCGATGGATAATTGGCTATTCGTGAAAAAGTCTCAACCTCTGGCAACAATGAAATACAACCAATACTCCTTGTTTACACTTTTTAGTACAGTGGGGCCCCGTATTCGCGTTCTCCTGATTTGCGGACTCTCGGATTCGCGGATTTCTCCCTGGACCATATCTAACCATTATTCGGGGGAAATTGGCCTATTCATATCTTTTTATGAAAAATATCAACAAATTTCTGGTTTTTTGTCAGTTTCATAATAAATTGCACTTTTTGTGATAAAACTATTAATAAACACAGTAAAAAAATGTTTAGTGGGGTTTTCTTGAGTTTTACCTACCAAAATAGGCCGTTTTCAGTGTTTTTATAGGGGTTCTAACTATTCGTGGATTCTAAACATTCGCGGGTGGGTTCTGGTATGCATTCCCCATGATATGGGGGGGACCACTATAGTGTAGTAGTAGTAGTAGTAGTATTTAGGATTTATGCTATGAGGTCAAGTGCTAGGATCCTTGAAGAAAATGTTTCCATATGTAATCCGAGAAATGACTTACTATCACTATTTCTCCATTAAAAAATGATATTGTTATGATACAATAAAGTTTCATACATACTTACCTGGCAGATATATACTTAGCTATGGACTCCGTCGTCCCACCCCCCGACAGAAATTTCAGATTTCGCGCCACTGCTACAGGTAGGTCAGGTGATCTACGCCCTGCCCTGGGTGACAGGACTAGGAACCATTCCCATTTTCTATCATATTTTCTCTCTTCCACCTGTCTCCTGCGGGGAGGCTGGGTGGGCCATTAATCGTATATATCTGCCAGGTAAGTATGTATGAAACTTTATTGTATCATAACAATATCATTTTCATACATTCAACTTCCCTGTCAGATATATACTTAGCTGATTGGCACCCTTTGGTGGAGGGTAAGAGACAGCTAACTACTGAAATAGACAGGTAAACAACATATGTTGTAGGTATTTATAGACCTTGGTTCCTACCTGATAGGCGGAAGACTTCATGGCTGCTGCCCAGGAGTCTGCATCACCTCAAGAGCCTTAGCGAGATATTTGATCTATGGCCAAGAGTTCTTGTGAGTCTGCCGATGGGGTCTTATCCACTTACTCGGCAGAGCCTAACTGGTATTTGTCAATGGGTGCTGATCCACTTATATGACAACACACCTTATAAAGGAGCACACAACCGATCCCAATCACCTGATCCTAACCACCATGTTAGTACTAAAGATTGTTAAGAGTTATCCCCCAACTCTTCACAAACAACCAGAACTCGAATAACACAGTAAACATGCACACAGTAATTTCAAAAAAAAATTATACTCTTCTAAGAAGATATCACAAGAGTTCCTTACTGAGCAATAGTGAACGGCCGCCTGTGCGACATCTAGCACTTTTGCCAGCAGGAAGTCAAGAACATATCTAACTAGAAGGTACACATGAATAATTAAGGATCGGTGCTCGCTCCCATACCCAGGATCGTATCCGCTGACACAAACGGACTTAGAGAAAAACATTTCTCATAAGTCACACGAACGTCTTTCAAATAGTGAGATGCAAAGACCGAATTGCACCTCCAATAAGTCGCTTCCAAGATATTCTTTAGCGACATATTCCTTTGAAAAGAGAGAGACGTCGCGACTGCTCTAACTTCATGAGCTCTTACTCTCAAAAGTTTAAAGGAGTCATCAGGACAGATCTTATGTGCCTCTGTTATGACGCTTCTAACAAAGAAGGCTAAAGCATTCTTAGACATAGGTCTTGCTGGATCTTTCACGGAGCACCATAGACCTTGTTTAGAACCTCCCATCAGCTTCTTATCCAGGTAGAACTTTAGTGCTCTCACCGGGCAAAGAGACCTTTCTGTCTCTCTACCTACCAGGTTGGACAAGCCTTTTACTTCGAAGCTCCTGGGCCAGGGTTTCGAAGGATTTTCGTTCTTCGCTAGAAACAGCGCCTTAAACGAACAGATGGCTGAGTCTCCTTTAAAACCCACCCTAGCATCTAGGGCGTGCAGTTCACTAACTCTTTTGGCTGTTGCGAGAGACAAAAGAAACAAACACTTTCTTGTGACATCTCGAAAAGAGGCAAGATGGGGAGGTTCGAACCTTTTCGAAGTCAAAAATTTTAGGACTACGTCTAGATTCCAACTAGGAGGACTTGGTTCCTTAGACTTTGAAGTCTCAAAGGACCTAATTAGATCGTGCAGATCCTTATTGTCTGCAAGATCTAAGCCTCTATTCCTGAATACGGCCGAAAGCATACTCCTGTATCCCTTTATGGTCGATACAGAAAGGTGTGATTCCTCCCTCAGGAACAGAAGGAAATCAGCAATTTCGGTCACAGAGGTACTGGAGGAGGACAGCTTCTTCGACCTTCACCATCTAAACACCTCCCACTTTGATTGATATACTCGCATTGTAGAAGATCTGCGGGCTCTAGCGATTGCGCTTGCAGCCTTGCGAGAAAAGGCCCTCGCTCTGACAAGTCTTTCGATAGTCGAAAGGCAGTCAGAGCGAGAGCGGGGAGGTTTTGATGATACCTCTCGAAGTGGGGTTGTTTGAGCAAATCCGTCCTTCTTGGAAGGGATCTGGGGAAGTCCAACTTCCACTCCACTACCTCTGTGAACCAATCGTGCGCTGGCCAAAAAGGGGCTATCAGTGTCATTTTCGTCCCCTTCGAGGCCACAAACTTTCTGAGCACTTGCCCCAGAATCTTGAATGGGGGAAATGCGTAAACCTCTAGGTTCGACCAGTCTAGTAGGAAGGCGTCTACTGCTAATGCTCTGGGGTCTTCTACCACCGAGCAAAAGACTTCTATTCTCTTGGAGAGGAACGTGGCGAACAGGTCTACATGAGGTTTCCCCCAAAGAGACCAGAGACTCTGACACACTTCTGAGTGGAGGGTCCATTCTGTGTGAAGGACCTGGTTCCTCCTGATCAGCCTGTCCGCTCTCACGTTCCTCTCTCCCTGAACAAATCTTGTCAAGAGGGAGATGTTCCTTTGAAATGCCCATACGAGAAGGTCTCTTGCCAGCTCGTAGAGGAAGAACGAGTGCGTCCCTCCTTGATTCCAAATATAAGCCAGAGCGGTGGTGTTGTCCGAGTTTACCTGGACTACTCCGTTTCTGACTATAGACTCGAAGCTCTTTAGAGCCAGGTGAACAGCTAAGAGCTCTTTGCAGTTGATGTGCCAGGACACCTGATCTGCTGTCCAGGTGCCTGACACTTCTCTCGGCCCCAAGGTTGCTCCCCAACCCGTCTCCGATGCATCTGAAAACAACACTAGGCTTGGGTTCCGAATTTCCAGGGATATCCCTCTGTTTTCCTGTAATGGGGGTAACCACCATTCCAAGTGATGTTTTATCTCTAACGGAATGGGAAACAAGTCCGAGAGTAGTCCTGTCTTCCAGTTCCACATTCTTTTTAGAAAGAACTGAAGAGGACGAAGATGAAGTCTTCCTAGAGGAAAGAACTGTTCCAGCGAGGAAAGGGTCCCTAGAAGGAAGAACTGTTCCCTGGCGAGGAATGGTCCTAGAAGGCTCCACCTTCCCTCGCCGAACTGTGGTTTTCTTTCCCTACGAATAGAGAGACTTTCTCGTAACTTTCTTATGAGTCTCTCTTGAGACGGAAATACTCGAAAACCCCGAGAATCCATCTGAATCCCCAGATAGACCATGTTCTGGCTGGGGATCAGTTGCGATTTCTCGAGGTTTACGAGCAATCCCAGAGACTTTATCAGGTCTAGGGTCAAAGTAAGGTCCTCCAAACACTGTCTCTCTGATCTGGCTCTGATGAGCCAGTCGTCTAGGTAGAGAGAGATATTGATACCCTTTAGGTGAAGCCATCTCGCCACATTCTTCATCAAGCTCGTGAAAACTTGAGGAGCTGTGGACAGGCCGAAACACAAGGCTCTGAACTGATAGATCCTTCCCTCCATCATAAAACGGAGGTACTTCTTCGACGAAGGATGAATCGGGACGTGGAAATAGGCATCCTGGAGATCTAGAGATACCATCCAATCTCCTTGGCAAAGAGCCGCAAGGACTGAAGCAGATGTCTCCATACTGAACTTCTCTTTCATTACAAATTTGTTCAGTGCGCTTACGTCTAGAACTGGTCTCCAGCCCCCCGGAGCCTTTGCGACTAGAAAAAGGCGATTGTAAAACCCCGGGGAGTTGTGATCCAGCTACTAGTTCTACAGGCGGTCCCCGGGTTACGAATGGTTTCCGGGGCTTCACGACGTTTCGAGGTTACGACGCTTTTTCTTAAATATTCAATGGAAATTCCGTCCTGGGTTACGACGCTTGTTCCGAGGTTACGACGCTGACGCTTCCGACGCTCCGAGTAACGACGCTTTAAAAAACGCATGCTATGATAAAAATCCTTTATAGTTTAGCACAGTACATAATAAAAATATGTTTTTGGTTACATTACAACAAAAATTTTGAGGTTATGATGATTTTTGACACTTTTTTTTTTTTCGTATTTTTTTAATTTTTTTACTGACGCCGCATATGCGGAACTAGTTTGCGGGCGAATGAATACACTAGCTTTGGGATGCGCAGTTTAAAACAGTCCAAAAGCGCAAATATAATGAAAAATCATTGCTTGTTTCCAGTACATAATTAAAAAAAACTAAGTTTCTGGTTAGATTACAACACAAATTCCAAGGTTACGACGTTTTGTTATGCTTTTTAACGATACCTCATATGCAGAACTAGTTTTTGAGCGGAGGTGCATAAATTAATTAACGCTATTAAACTGTATGGTAAATGACCGAACAACGACCTCGGACGGTCGAGGACGCCAAGCGTAACAATACGAAAGGACGCCACTTCAATCGCGTGCCTGCCTGCATTCCACTAGGTTTGTTGCTGAGACGTTGCTGAAATTCCTTGCCATTTTCGCTAATTTACAATGGCTCCTAAACGCCAAAGTACTTCCTCGATGATAAGTTCATCCAAGAAGAGGAAGGTCATCACGATGGAGGTCAAATATGACGTGATAAAGCGTTCGGAGAAGGGAGAAACTAACACCGAAATAGGCCGTTCTTTAGGCTTGAGCAGGACCACGGTGGTAACCATTGTGAAGGATAAGGAACGTATTCTGAAGCACGTTAAGGATGCTGCACCGATGAAGTCAACGGTGATAAACGAGAAGCAACGTAGCCAGAGCATTGTTGAAATGGAGAAATTGCTCATGATCTGGCTGGAGGACCAGAACCAGCGACGTGTTCCGGTGAGCTTAAGTGTGATCCAGGAGAAGGCTAGAGCGCTGCATGAGGCAGTAGTGAAAAAGTTTGGCGAAGGCAGTGCTGGTGGTGAATTTTCCGCGAGTAGAGGTTGGTTTAACCGTTTTAAGGCTCGTGCAAATTTGCATAATGTGAAGCTGCAAGGTGAAGCTGCTAGTGCTGATAGCGAAGCAGCAGAAAGTTTTCCAGGTGGTTTGGCTGAGATAATTAAGGATGGTGGTTACACGGCTGACCAAGTCTTTAATGTGGATGAGACTGGATTATTTTGGAAAAGAATGCCAAATCGAACGTACCTTTCCAAGGAGGAGAAGTCAGCACCTGGCCATAAAGCTGGAAAGGAGCGACTGACTTTGCTGTTTGGGGCCAATGCAAGTGGTGATTTGAAACTGAAGCCCTTGCTGGTGTATTTGGCCGAGAATCCCAGGCTTTCAAGGGCATTTTCAAGAGTCAACTCCCTGTGATTTGGAAATCTAACAAGAAGGCGTGGGTTACCTTAATGGGTCTTCGAAGATTGGTTTCAATGACCATTTTCGTGCCAGCAGGGGGCGGTATTTGAACTTCGAAGGTCTGCCTTTTAAGGCCCTCTTAGTCCTGGACAATGCCCCTGGTCACCCTTCAAATTTGAGCGACATGCATCCTAATGTGAAGGTGGTGTACCTCCCACCCAATACCACATCGCTGATACAGCCAATGGACCAGGGAGTAATAGCAAATTTCAAGGCTTACTACCTTAGAAGGACCATACGTTTTGCTTTGAGGGCCATAGAAGCTAACAAGGAGTTGACACTGAAGCAATTCTGGAAGGGCTACAACATTGCAGATGCAGTGAAGAACATTGCAAGTGCTTGGGACGAGGTGAAGACGACCACTTTAAATGGGGCCTGGAGGAAACTGTGTCCACAGTTTGTGCACAGTTTTGAAGGCTTTGACCAGGCAGAAGACGTCGAGACTGTGACGAGGAAGATCGTAGGGCTAAGCAAGAGGCTGCAACTAGATCTTGAACCTGATGAGTAACAGAGCTGCTGGCTTCCCATGGAGAGGAATTGTCTGCAGAGGACTTACTAGAACTTGAACAACAAATGATTGAGGAAGAGGAGGCGGCACCAGAGCCAAAACCCAGGTCATTAACTGTGAAAGGCTTGTCAGAGGGTTTTACTCATCTGGAGGAAGAGCCTTGGCTTCTTTTGAGGGCAGAAGACCCTAACGTTTCTAGGTTTGACAAAATCAAGAGAGGAATCATGGATTTGGTGACTTTCTACAAGGAGACCCTGAAGGAGAAGCAGACGAAGAGAAGTGTGCAGTCCAGGCTTGACACTTTCTTTCACAAGTCTCCAGTACCACCACCTCCCACTCCTAGTCCTGGTAAGGAATTCTGAACTGTTTTACTAATTTATGTGTTTACATAGTGTACATATTAAAATGTGTTAATTTTTTAATGTAACAACTAAATGTAAGAGTAAATTGTAACTTCATTAATTTTCATCATTTGTAATTTTATTGCAGAAGTGGTGACAGTTCCAGATCCCCCTGTACTACCTGTGACAGTTCCAGATCTCCCTGTACTACCTGTGACAGTTCCAGATCTCCCTGTACTACCTGTGACAGTTCCAGATCCCCCTGTACCTGGACCCTCTGTATCAGCCCGCCCACCTGCACGTGTACAATCAGGTAAGCAATTTCATTTTTCTCATTTTCATGTTGGAAATTGTTTACACCCTACATACATACGTACACTAACTTACATAGTGGTACAATGTGTTTGATGTTGCATAACCTTATTATTTTTTTTTTTTTTCCATTTCAGACCCCTTTGATAGTGACAGTGACCCAGATGACCCTGAGCCTTTCCATGGTTTTGATGCCTCGCCCTATACATCAGGTAGGAATCCTTAACAAAATTTGTATAAAATGTTTTATAAATTGCTAATAGAAATTTTATTAAAAGTGTACATATGCTACAATTACATCCACCTTATAATATATGATGTACCCTATCATTCTTCCAGATGTAGATGTTCCCTCATCAGTTGATACAGTATCACCTCCCCAGAGCCCAAATCAGTTTGATACGATATAATCCACCTCTCCCATTCATTCAGGTAAAAGAATTTCTTCATTTTTTATATTGAACATAAAACGTATTACACACTACATATGTCAAACCAGGTAATAACATGTGCAGTAGTTACAGTAGTAGTAACTATCATTTTATATATTTTTATCATTCCAGACTCCCAGCACCTGCCCATCCCACTCCATAGCCCAGCCACACTCTCATGTACCATATGACCATCCCAGTAAGCAAGCCAACCACTAGAATTTGGTAAGGACATTTTTTTTTATTAATGTTTTAATATTACATATGTAATAACCATGTTATGTATGTAACATACATACTATAATCATATGTACTATTACATTATCATTCCAGACTGGCATGCACCTGTGACTTACATAAACCAGACCTCTACATAGCCTACATGTCTTCATTTTGCTGAAGGTAAGGAATTCTCAGTTGTGTTTAATGTTTGCATACGTACAATAAATTTTGTACACCTAAGTGGTTACATACTGTCCTTTAATATTAATTCTTCATTCCAGACTGCCATCACATCCTAGCCTGTTATCTGTGATAAAGCACACTGAAGTTAGGTTTGGAATGCATCCTTATCATGATGCTCTACCCCTCCACCTCCATCTCCCACAACCTAGGTAACAGCTTTGAGACTCACTAAAAGTTGGTAAGTTATGTAAGGAATTTCTAAATTAAGTTTTATACTACATGTTATATGTGATATTAAACCACTGTATGGTGCATATTACTGTATGTAACTTACTATGCATAGAGTATACTTACTGACAAAATTATTTTTTGTACATTCCAGCCCCCAACCCCCGAATGAATGTAGGCTATGGGGGCCACATAAGACTTTGTCCATCCAGGGTTACGATGAATGCAAAATATAAACTAAAGGTAAGGAATTAATTAACATACATTAACTCTTTTAGTACTCTTGATATATCTACAGTAATTAACATATGCATTCACAACTTTCTGTAGTGTATATTTTGTACACTAATTTTGTTACTTTTTCCTTCCAGAACCAACATTTTTCACACAACTCCAGGTTGTTACTACAAGTGTCATCAAGGGATAACTACTACAAGTAGAAGCACCATTTTTGGATGGAAAAAACCCTTCAGGAAAGTATACGTATCACATGTAACATGTAGTGTAACAAAGTATGAACAGTAAGGTTTTTACATACAGTAGTACATATTACATACGTACATAACTTTTTTTTGTACAGGAATTTCCAACCAAGTTTGATTATGTACATATGTACATGTTATAAACCACTGTACGTATGGTTACTGATGTAACTTACTAAACATACATAACATGACTTAACTTTGATACTTTTTTGGTACATTCCAGAAAACCAGGACCCCCTCCATGATGCAGGCTATGGGGCCAACATAAAACTTTGTCCAGGGTTACTACATAACATAAAGGTAAGGAATTATACATAGTAGTAATTAACATACATTAAGTAAGTTTTATACTAAAAAAAAGTGACCAAGATCTCTCACATGGGATAAGTGATCAAGGTCCCTCATGGAATTGGTACTGTACACTCCCTGCTGAACAGGGGGTGTAGACCAATCATTTACAATAATGCATACCAGTTGATATTAAACCACTGTATGGTGCATATTACTGTATGTAACTTACTATGCATAGAATACTTACTGACAAAATGATTTTTTGTACATTCCAGAACCCCCCTGAATGATGTAGGCTATATGGGGCCACATAAGACTTTGTGCCATCCAGGGTTACGATGAATGCAAAATTTAAACTAAAGGTAAGGAATTAATTAACAACACATTAACTAAGTTTTTATACATGTTATATATGTGATATTAACCACTGTATGGTGCATATTACTGTATGTAAACTTACTATGCATAGAGTACTTACTGACATACTAATTATTTTTTGTTTTTTTTACATTCCAGAACCCCCTGAATGATGTAGGCTATGGGGCCCACATAAGACTTTGTCCATATCCAGGGTTATGGATGAATGCAAAATTTAAACTAAAGGGTAAGGAAATTAATTACCATACATTAACTTTTTTACTCTTGATATAAACTCAAAGTAAGGAATTATAAACGAAACGTAAGGAATTAATTCTTAACATACATTAACTCTTTTACTCTTGATATCTATAATTTACATATTGTATTCAGGACTTTGTGTAGTATTTTGTACTAATTGTGTTATACTTTTACCTTCCAGAGCTACCAGACTGGGATTTTAGTGTACTCCAGGATCTAACAAATACATACGTACTACTACGAAGTGTGCAGTGCATAATATAGTATAGTGTTTAGTGTATACCCTAAGGATTAAGTGTAGTACATTGTGCTTTTTAGTGTCACAAGAGTTTAATAAAGAATTATACCTTCAAGAACCATCCTTTGCCATTGGAATAACCACACTACACATCATGCAATCTACTTGCATGTCACACAGGTAAGGTCTCTAACTTTTTCTTAGTTTAAGGCATATTTCCAAGTGTCGTTCCGGCTTACGACGATTTTCGGCTTACGACGCGCCTCAAGAACGGAACCCCCGTCGTAACCCGGACTGCCTGTAATAGCTTCTTTTGTCCCAAATCTGTTCCTAACCATTTGCCGAAGAGTATCCCTCAGAACAGGGTCCTTTTATCTGGCGGGCAGTTCCCGCGGAGTTGAAGTCAGGGGAGGACTGTCTCGAAGGAGATGTAATAGCCCTTCTTGATCACTGAAAGCGACCAGGTGGCTGCTTCTATACGTGCCCAGGCTTCCGCAAATCCCTGTAGCCTGGCACCTACTGGTGTTTGGAGGCTTCTCATATCACTTACCCCTTTTAAAGGGTCGGAAGGAGGCTCTTCCTCTCTTCTCTGAAGCTTTTCTTTTTGAGGGAGCTCTAGAAGGAGGGCCTCCTCGAAAGGGCTGTTGAGTCGTACGAGCCACTTTCTTTTCTCTCACGACTACAGGTCTACTCTTCCTAGAAGATTGAAGGAGAAGATCCTGGGTCGCCTTCTCAGTTAGTAAATGCGAAATGTCCTTCACTAACTGAGAAGGGAACAAGTAGTCTGACAATGGAGCGAAAAGTAAGGCTGCTCTCTGTGAGTGAGACACGGCTTTCGTCAGAAATGAACTGAACACTGCTCTCTTCTTTAACAGTCCCGCTCCAAAGAGAGAGGAGACTTCTCCCGAACCATCCTGAACTGCTTTGTCAATGCAAGCTAAGATGCAAAGCAAAACTTCGGGGTTTAGGCCCTCTGCGTCATGGGTCTTTTTGGCCATCACCCCAAGGGACCAATCCAGGAAATTGAACACTTCCAAGACATGGAAGAGTCCCTTGAGGAGATGATCCAATTCTGAAAGGCCCCATGTCGCACGAGCCGAGTTCAGGCCATGCCTTCTCGATGAATCAACCAGGCTCAAGAAGTCCGCTTCTGCCGAAGCAGGAAGAGAGAGTCCCATATTCTCTCCTGTTTCGTACCATATGCCCCTTCTGCCTGTAAGTCTAGCAGGAGGCATACAGAACACAGTCCTCACCAGCTCCTTCTTTGTCTTCATCCAAGAATCGAGAGACTGGAGAGCTCTCTTCATAGAGATGGCTGGTCTCATCTTGAGGAAAAACGAAGACTTCAGCGCTTTCGCACTCGAAAAGAGCGAGCGAGGAGAAGGAGCGGCTGAGGTTAAAGAATCTCCATATTCTTGCAAAAGGAGAGCTGTCAAAACTTTATAATTTGACAGCCCTTCTCTATTGGGAGCCTCATCTTCTGAACCTTCCTCTTGTTCGAAAGGGTCAGAAGGAGAACAAACCTTGCTATCCGAAGGCTCTTCCCTAGTCTTTCTCTGAAGGCGAAATACTCCTAACAGGAGAGGGACTAAGAGATTTCCTAAGTCCCCACCCAGAAGAACTTTGTCTGGGTTCTACACGCCTAGCTGGCTCCTCGCGCCTGGCTGGCGCCTCGCGCCTGTGGAAATCCGGAGCTTCATCCGATTCATCTCTATAAGCAGGAGGGTCACTCTCAGGTGAAGCCTGGCGCCTGGCGTGCGCTTCTACATAAACTTCCTCTCTCCTGAACCGAGCTTCGCTCCCCCCAAGAGACGGCCGCCTGTGCGACATCTCCCCTGAAGGTTTCGCTACGCCTGGCAGGAGATCGGCGTCTAGTACTTTTAACAGGAAGCCTGACGTCCTTTCTGCGAGGAGGATCTTTTTAAAGAACTCCTACCAAAGAGGCTAACTGCTCCTGAATGTTAAACAGGATCTTCTTCGTAGCCTCTCCTTTGTCTTCTTCAACAGGAGGAGAGGGAGATCTAGAAGGAGTTTGACAATCTCTGTCGGAACAGGGAGAAGCAAACTTGTTCCTAGCCCTCTTGATCACCGAGGGAGCTTCTTCTTCAGAGAAGCGCTCGGGGCTAGAGTCGAAAGAAGGCTCTTTCCAGTTCCTCTTCAAAGGTCTGGAAAGCTCCGAATCCTTCCACCCTCGTTTAGGTGAGGGGGGATCCTGACGAAGAGAAGCATTCGCGGAGGACGCTTTTTCTAAGGCGGTCCTTAACAGTCTGTGGCGCTACAGAGCCTGCTGAAGGGACGCCTGACCGGTGGGGATTCTCCACAACCTCTGTAAGGCTTTCGACTTTCCTTCTCCTCTGGGCCAGGGAGCTTGGAAGAGGTCTAGGCCTGGGAGCACTCACTTCACTTAACACATCAAAATCACTGCTCTTACCTTCCAAAGCCGCCATTTTGGTTTGCATCTTTTGAAGGGTAGCCTTCAGATCTGCGATCTCTGAAGCAGAATCTGAAGGAATAGCAACCTGTGAATGCCCTAATAAAGAGGGAGAATCATTATTATGATGGGAAGAAGTAACAGAACTAGATAAAGGCTTTGCACTACTTACACCCTTAGAAGCAGCCCTTCTTACTCTATCCCTCTCTAACTTCTTCAAGTAAGAAGTTAGAGTCTTCCATTCCTCAGCACTCAACCTTTCACACTCATTACAGGTATTAGCCAAAGAACAATCAACTCCTCTACAACGTCGGCAGACAGTGTGAGGATCAACCGAAGCCTTCGGTATCCTCACCTTGCAGCCTACATTCACACACACTCTCACACCAACACTCGAGTCAGACATTCTTAAGAAAAAACCAAAAGCAAGTCCAAATCCAGTCCACGGTAGCGAATGCCAAAACAACGATCTAGGTACGTCACCAAAATAATCAGCCGAAAGAAGATCAATTGCCTTGAAACAAGAATTCCAGTCAGGATGTAGTAACAACAATGTTGACACCACCGGTGACAGAGAAAATCTGATAGAAAACGGGAATGGTTCCTAGTCCTCCCACCCAGGGCAGGGCAGTAGATCACCTGACCTACCTGTAGCGAGTGGCGCGAAATTTGAATTTCTGTAGGGGACGACAGAGTCTATAGCTAAGTATATATCTGACAGGGAAGTTGAATGTATGAAATTACATAATTAACAAATTGAAGAAAACTTTGGCATTCGTCATAACTCCTTTGATATTTTTCCTAATATGACAGTGGCGATCATTGTAATAAATAGACAATTGCATAGGATTTAATGTTATTCTGTAAGTTATATTTGACTAAGAAATCAACAACTATTCCTTTATAGAGCATATATAATGATCTTTCTGCACCTTATGGAAGTTAACAAATGATGAAAACTGGGTAGCCTTGGATGTCCGGGTGTACTCCTTACCAAAAAAGGGCCCCATTATTCATTTACCTGTTCAAGCTTCCATAGGGTTTGCCATGGGCCTACTCACTTCTAAACAATTGTGCAAATCGAATAAAAAAAGCTGTCCTGCAACCACAGGGACATTGACTTATCATAGCCGCCATTCTTGAAGCCTTGACAAGGTATGAATATTCATTCAGAATTTCAGACAGCTGTTTGTCATCATCACTTTGTGGGAGAAGTCAGGACGTCATATGTTTACGTCACGTATAACTTTGAACCCATACATTAGTGTGTTCTGCCAACGGCTTTGGCTGCTTTATTTTACTCTTATGAGCATACTTTTTTTATAATATAAGTAATAAAGAATGCTGCCAAAAATTAGGTAGGGATGTAAAGTATACTATGGCTAAGTAATATCTTTGTCAAATGCACAGAAAAAAAGTTATTCTGGAAAAACACTGGAAAAAAGGCTCTGAATCTCATAGTGATATATATATATATCTATTTCAAAAACATGCAAATCTAGAACTGTTATTGGCAGGGGTTCCCTTCTTGGTGGGGTGCTGATAAGCTAAAGCGCCATTAACTGACCTCAGTGACTTATGGTACCAAGTTTCAGTTAATGGCGCCTCTGTTAGGTATGTTATGGTACCATAACTCTATTATCAGCAACTTATGGTGTTGATAACCGAAACTTCATCTGTTATGGCGCCCTAAATCGCTGACATTATGGGGCTAAACAAGCGACATAAAACTACGCCGCCGTTAACAGAGTCTGTCAGTACAGGCAGTCCCCCGGTTATCAGCGAGGATTCTATTCTGACAGCTTAACAATAGGTGAAAATCGCTGATAACCAAAAATTGGAGATTTTTGGCACTTACAGAAGCTGACAACTGGTTGATGGTTCCTCTGTTAGTATGTATCTGAGCCAATACTGATTATCAGCGCATTTCACCACTGAAAGGCAATTTTCAGCGAGCCCCTGAATTGAAGGCAATTTAACAGCTATTAAAACTAGGTTTTTTCCTACAGCAAAACCTGTCTCTTAGAAGGAACCTTATCCAGACCAAAATGCCGTACTTCTAGGTTTCTACAGTTTCCCTAACTGACTGCTCATAAATGACAATGACAGTACACCATGACGTACATCAAGCGATTGGACAGCTAGGATGCAAAAGACCAAAGAGCATGAATGAAATGAACAGAAAACAGAGCAGGGGAGGGACTGTAAGGGGTAACATCCTACATTGATCAATAAACTAAAATTTTGCAATCACATATTTTCCATGAGAGATGTTATCCAAGTGCTCTTTACAATGCAAGAATAACAATCAGCACATAGAGCAACAGTATTACAGAATCATCAAAAATATTTCAGAATCTCATACAAAAGCACAATTAATGATGTACAGCCCATATACTCAAAACAGTTCCCTTTTGGGCATTCCTTCTACTTGCAATCAGAGGAGATTAGAGACAGAAAAAAATGATATTGTTAGTATACAATAAAGTTTTGTACATACTTACCTGGCAGATATATACTTAGCTTACGTCTCTGACGTCACGACAGAATTCAAAACTCGCGGCACACGCAACAGGTAGGTCAGGTGATCTACCTTATCCGCCACTGGGTGGCGGGTGTAAGAACCAAACCCACTTTCTTGTCAGATTTTCTCTTCCACCTGTCTCCTGAGGGGAGGTTGGGTGGGGGGGCCATCAATCGTATATATCTGCCAGGTAAGTATGTACAAAACTTTATTGTATACTAACAATATCATTTTTGTACATGAACTTTCCTGTCAGATATATACTTAGCTGATTGACACCCTTGGTGGAGGGAAAGAGACACTCAAGTACAAAGAAAGAAAACAAACACATGTTATAGGATATAAAAACCTTGGTTCTTACCTGTTTTAGGCAGAAGACTTCATAGTTACTGTCTATTAGTCTGCGTTGCCTGAAGAGCTACAGCGAGGGCGTGACCTACAGCTGAAAAGACTCTTTGGGTCTACCAATGGGAACTGTATCCGCTTACTTGGTAGAATCCAGTTAGGATCTTGTCAAAGGGGATCCACCCACTTATATGACAGAACCTGTCCACTACCATTGCAAGGAGCTCAAGCACAACTCAGATCACCTAACCAAAGTACTAATTGTTAGTAATACGACTTGAAAGAGATGCCTACCTGCATCCTCTTCCATACAACCATAAAAACACAAAACCAAAAACCAAAGGGGAAATAATTAAAAAGGATATGCTTCAGCTCCCTGCCCCAGCACTGAATCCGCTGATACGTATGGGCCTAACCCAAAGCACTTCTCATACGTAATTTTCACGTCTCTCAGGTAGTGGTTGGCGAAGACCGAGTCGCATCTCCAAAAAGTCGCTTTCATGAGATTCTGCAGCGACATATTCTTCTTGAAAGCCAACGACGTGGCGATGGCCCTCACTTCATGAGCCTTGACTTTCAGGAGCTTATAATGGTCTTGATCGCATGCCACATGAGCTTCCTTTATTAAGTTCCTAATAAAGAATGCCAGAGCATTTTTTGACAAAGGCCTACTGGGATCTCTTACAGAACACCAGAGGTTGTCCATATTGCCCTTAAGTTTTTTCTTTCTCTGGAGATAAAACTTAAGGCTTCTTATAGGGCAAAGAGTCCTCTTTGTATCTACTCAAGAGGAGGATAAGCCTTTTACCTCAAAACTCCTGGGCCAAGGAGTGGAGGGGTTTTCGTTCTTGGCTAAGAAAGAAGGAAGAAAGGAACAAATCACGGAGTCTCCTTTGAATCCTACACTTCCTTCTGAGGCTTGCAACTCACTTACTCTCTTAACCGAAGCCAAAGCCATGAGAAACAGGGACTTCATCGTAAGGTCTCTAAATGAGGCTGATTGAGGTGGTTCAAATCTCGATGACCTCAGGAAAAGCAAGACTACATCGAGATTCCAGCTTGGTGTCAAATTAGAGACTTTCTTAGTTGTCTCAAAAGATCTTATCATGCCATGGAGATCTTTATCTTCCGAGATGTTCAATCCCCTGTGCCTGAACACTGAGGCTAGCATGCTTCTATAACCCTTTATGGTTGAGACCGCCAGACTGCATTTTTCCCTCAGGAAAAAGAGGAAGTCTGCTATTTGGGTCACATAGGTACTGGAGGAGGAAAGCTTCTGATTCCTGCACCAACGTCGAAAGACATCCCACTTCGATGGTAGAAGGTCTTCTTGCAGTGGCAATAGCCCTTGCAGTCTTTGCCGAAAACCCTTCGCTCTGACAAGACTCTTGACAGTCTGAATCCAGTCAGATTGAGAGCGGGGAGGTTCTTGTGATACCTGTCGAAGTGGGGCTGTTTGAGCAAATCGATCCTTAGTGGCAGGATCTTGGAATGTCTACTAACCATTCCAGTACCTCTGTGAACCAGTCTTGGGCGGGCCAGAACGGAGCTATCAATGTCATTCTTGCTCCTTCCGATGCTGCAAATTTTCTTAGTGTCTCTCCCAGAATCTTGAAAGGAGGGAATGCATAAAGGTCTAGATGCTTCCAGTCCGCAGAAAAAAGCATCTATCGCTACTGCTCTCGGGTCTGATATCGGGGAGCAGTAAAGGTCTATCCTCGCGTTCTTGGAGGTCGCGAATAGATCCAAGTGAGGTCTGCCCACGTCTTCCACAGCTCCTGGCACACGTCCGAGTGAAGAGTCCACTCTGAGGGAAGGACTTGGTTTTCCCTGCTCAGAAGGTCGGCCCTGACGTTCCTTTCTCCCTGCACGAATATGTGTGAGGAGTCTTAAATCCTACTTTCCTCCGACCAAGTAGAAGTTTCCTTGCTGTTTCGTACAGGGAGAAGGAGTGCGTCCCCCCTTGCTTCCTGATGTATTGCCAGGCGTGGTGTTGTCCGAGTTGATCTGAAACCGCTGCATCCCGGACGAGGGGCTCGAAGGCTTTTAGAGCTAGCCAAACCACCATCAACTCCTTTTTGTTGATGTGCCAGGACACCTGTTCCCCCTCCCAGGTGCCTGACACTTCCCTTGAACCGAGCGTCGCTCCCCAACCTGTGTCCGACGCGTCGGAAAACAACACTAGGTTGGGGTTCGGCATGTGCAGGGATATACCTTCCACGAAGCGAAGAGGGTCTGCCCACCAGAGAAGATCCTTCTTTATCTCCTTCGAGATCTTGAAGAGGAACTCTAGATCTTGAGACAGGCGGTTCCAGTTCTGGTTCAAAAAGAACTGTAGTGGTCTCAGGTGCAACCTTCCTAGAGAAACGAATTGCTCCAGCGAGAGCGTCCCCAACAGACTCATCCACTCCCTCGCTGTGCATACATCTTTCTCTAGAAAGGTTGCGACCTTCTCGGAACATCGAGTTATCCTTTCTGGAGAGGGATACGCCCGAAAATCCGGAGAAACCATCCGAATCCCCAGATAAATCCGATCTTGGCTGGGGATTAACTGAGATTTCTCGAAGTTCACTAATAGTCCCAGAGAACTTGCCAGGGTCAAAGTCTTGTGAAGGTCCTCCAGACATCTCTTTCGATTTGGCTCTGATAAGCCAGTCGTCCAAATAGAGGGAAACCCTCACTCCCTCCAAATGTAGCCATTGTGCTACATTTTTCATGAGCCCCGTAAAAACTTGGGGGGCTGTAGAGAGGCCGAAGCACAAGGCCCTGAATTGGAAAACTTTTCCTTTCCACATGAACCTTAGGAATTTCCGTGAAGAAGGATGGATCAGCATGTGGAAGTAAGCGTCCTGAAGATCTAGGGACACCATCCCGTCCCCCAGGCGAAGAGCTGCTAAAACTGAAGATGTCTTCTCCATGGCGAACTTTCTCTTCTTCATGAAGACGTTCAGGGCGCTTACATCCAGAACCGGTCTCCATCCTCCTGAGGTTTTGGGAACTAGGAGGAGGTGGTTGTAAAAACCCACAGAACGAGGCTCCTTTCACTAGCTCTATGGCCTTCTCCAGCATAAGCTCTACCGCTAGAGCAAGGCTTGGTTTTCAAGTGAGGGTCTTTGTACTTGGCCACCAACTACCTTGGGGTTGTGGTCAAGGGAGGTCTTGAAATGAAGGGAATGAGGTACCCTTCCTTACGATTGAGAGGGACCAGTTGTCCGCCCCCTTCTGGGCCCAGATGTCTGAGAATCTCAGTAGTCTGGCACCTACTGTAGTCTGGAGGACTTGGGTGCTACTTCTTCGATCTAATAGATCGAGAGAAGGTCCTTCCTCTCTTAGGAGGTCTTGTTCCTCTAGAGGAGGAGGAACAGGAGGGAGGGCCTCCTCGAAAGGGCTCCTGCCTTGCGGGTGTCTCCTTCTTGGGTTTTGCTTGGAAGGATGTACGA
Organism: Macrobrachium nipponense; assembly: GCF_015104395.2. Taxonomy (NCBI): domain Eukaryota; kingdom Metazoa; phylum Arthropoda; class Malacostraca; order Decapoda; family Palaemonidae; genus Macrobrachium; species Macrobrachium nipponense. The sequence continues at coordinate 11,705,564 of NC_061106.1, forward strand.
GGCATCCTAGCTGACTGAGAGGGCACTCGATTATGTCTTGTATAATCTTCTTAGGAAACACGCTGAGGCAAGAGCTGTGCATATAACAGAGAGGCTCTCTGCGCGTGAGAAACCGCTTTAGTTAGAAAAGAGCAGAACACCGCCCTCTTCTTGATAACTCCCGCTCCGAAAAGAGAAGCTACCTTGCCAGAACCATCTCTCACTGCCTTGTCCATACAAGACAGGACACACTGTAGATCCTCAGGTGAAAGGGGACTCCTGGGATTGAGTCTTTCTTCGCTAAAACTCCCAGGGACCAGTCCAAGAAGTTAAAAACTTCGAGGACCCTCCCGGAACATTCCCTTCAGAGGTGGTCCAACTCACTCATTCCCCACGTCGTCTTAGCTGAAAGAAGGCCGAGCGACGAGCGGAATCCACCAACGAAGAGAAGTCCGAGTCCGCGGAGGAGGAAGAACCAGGCCCAAAGGCTTCCCTGACTCATACCAAAAGCCCATCTTTCCGTCAGCTTGGAAGGCGGGAAAGAAAAAACAGTCTTTCCTTTCTCCTCCTTAGAGGCCAACCAATCCCCAAAACCTTTAAGGGCCTTCTTCATCGAGATGGTGGGCTTCATTTTCACGTATGAAGAAGTTTTCGTTGTCTTAGAAGTAAAAAACAATGAAGGAGGTGAAGGAGGAGCAGCAGTAGAAAGAAAGGGCGTCTCCAAATTCTGTAACAGGAGGTCCGTAAGCCTCTTATATGAAGAGACCGAAGAATCCTTGGCCAACTCTTCATCCGTTGCCTCTTGATCCTATTCAACCGAAGACCCATGAACAATCTTGGAAGGGAAGGTCATCCTTTCAGAAGAAGGGCGCTTATCCTTCGAAGGGCGCCTGTCCAGGGAAGAGCGGTTGCTTGGAGGAGAGCGCCTATCTAGTAGTGGCGCGCTTGTCATGCTCTAAAATCCTTGGTCCAGAGGGAGCGCCTGCCAGGAGAAGAGCACCTGCTAGGCTCTTTGGGCGCCTGCCACGAGGAGAGAGGCTTTTCAGGCGAAGAGCGCCCTACCAGACGGGTAGCGCCCACTAGGCTCTGGGCGCCTGTCCAGAGGAGAGCGGCTACCTGGGGAAGAGCGCCTGCGCGGAGATCGGTGCTACTAGGTTCTTGGCGCCTACTAGGCTCTTGGCGCCTGCTAGTTTCTCGGCGTCTGCCAAGAGGAGAGAGGGTCTCTGCCGAAGAGCGAATGTTAGGGGAAAAGCGCCTGTCCAAGGGAGAGCGGCTGCCTGGAGAAGAGCGCCTGCTTGGAGAGGGGCGCCTACAAAACTCCTGGTGTTTACTAGGCTCCTGGCGCCTGCCAGGCTCTTGACGCCTGCCAGGAGGAGAACGGATCCTTGGCGAAGAGCGCCTACTTGAAGAGAAACGCATCCTGTTCCAGGTGTCTGACTCTGGACGAGCGGCTATCAGGAGAAGAGCGCCTGCTCGACGTGAGAAGCTTCCCAGGCTCTTGGTGCCTGCTCAGGGGCGAAAAGCGCCTACTCGGAGAGTAGTTCCTATCAGGCTCTTGATCGATCGAAGAGCGCCTGCGAGGCTCTTGGTACCTTTCTGCAGGAGGCGAGATATCCACAAGGTCTCTCTAGACCTCTTCACCGGGAGCGAGACGTCCTTCCTACGGTGAGAACTCCCTGCCAAGGAGTCCGCCAGAGCCGAAATCTGCGCCTGCAGACCTGCTAAGATACGCGCCGGAGATCTCTCGAAAGCCTCTACTGGGGACGAGGCTTGAGGGTGAAAAGGAGATGAGAGCTCTTGCGATCTCCTGGTTCTCTTGACTTCTACCTCAGGCTCTTCCGAGAAGTATTCAGGGCTGGAGGGAAGGGCGCAAGGAGCCTTCCAGGCTCTCTTGAGAGGGCGCGAGGCTTCCGAGGCGCTCCATCCGCGCTTAGGAGAGGGCGAAGACGACGAAGAGAAGCACTGGCGCAAAACTTCTTTCTTGGATCGATCCAAGGCAGCTTGGAACGTACAACAGGATCTGCCGAGGGGACGCCTGACCGGTGGGGGTTCTCCCTAACCTTCCTGCGGCTGTTGACTTTCCTCCTCCACTGGGTCTGGGAGTCTGGAAGAGGTCTAGGCCTGGAAGCATTAGTGAGCCGGTCAGACGCACCCTCCACTGCACTAGGGGCACTGCACAATTCACTGGCACTATCACTCTTACCTTCTAATGAGCGTATTTTGCTCTCCATGCTACGAATCGTGGCCCTCATGGAGGCCACCTCCGAAGGCATATCTTCAGGTTCGATGCCGGGAGCAGGGGCTGAAACAGGAGAAGGTACTAACTCTACAACAGGATTCTCTACTTCAAGTTCGCTAATGCGAGATCTACTGGAGCTTCTTGAAGAAGCCTTACGGACCCTATCTTTCTCTAACTTCCTTGAATAGGAAGAAAGAGACTTCCATCCATCTTCATCCAATCTTTCACACTCCTTACACAGGTTATTGAAAGAACATTCATTTCCTCTACATCCCATACATACATTGTGAGGATCTACCGATGCTTTAGGTAGCCTCACCTTACATTCACTCACAGAGCACACTCTAAACATGGTAGATTTTTTAACGTCACAAGAAAAATCCAGAGAAAAATAAAAAAAACCAGTCCACAATCGCGTATGCCAAGCCAAAGGATAAGGTACTTCACCAAAAATGTCAGTCCAAAGAATCCAGGCAACGAGAAACAAATCCAACTATCGTGAGGACCTAACAACAGGTGTTGTCAGGACCGGCGACAGAGAAAATCTGACAAGAAAGTGGGTTTGGTTCTTACACCCGCCACCCGCGGTGAGTAAGGTAGATCACCTGACCTACCTGTCGCGTGTGCCGTAAGTTTTGAATTCTGTCGTGACGTCAGAGACGTAAGCTAAGTATATATCTGACAGGAAAGTTCATGTACAAAAAGGAGGGTTTATCTTAAAGAGGGGACACCTTAAACCTCTATATAAAATATGTATATAAAAACTTACCTAAACACTACCCATGGGAAAGGATACATATTGTCTTGATTGTGAGGGGGTAGTGTCAGTGGTGGAATGTTATGCTGTAAGGCTTCACACAGTATTGAATCAAAGGCCACATAAGGTCTTGCAATGTGTTTCTCTTGCCACATGTCTGACCGCAACTTGCATATCTATAATATAGAAAAATTATATACATTTTTAAGATATCATACATATCACTAATTTTACTATTAAACTATTAAAAAAAGACATTTTTATAAAAAAGATTTTATGTATACTTACTAAGTAATTGCATAGCTATCAGTTTAATTTATTTGCAGCAGTTTAGATTCAAATTTTGTGGTAGTGACACCGATACACATTCTGCGCTCTGTGTAGGTGACACCAGTCTTGTCCCCTAACGAGAGGGTTAGGAACGACTCAGCAGACAATACTCACTCCATTTATGTGATCCATCAAGCCAACGAAAGGGATGTGGCAGAGACGTAATTGTTTAAATTATGTACGTAACAGGTGTTTAATGTAAAGTGACTCGAGTGTTGTTAGAAAGGATGCTTGGGTTGTTGAGGTAAGGATAGAAAAATGTGTTTTTTTCAATTTGGGATTTGATATCTTAGATCCTGTACTACACTTGAATACCATGTGACTATAATAACTGACTTGCAACAATCTCCTTTTTCAGGCAATATAAGTACCAAGTCATCTTTATAAATTACATTGGACAACAAAATCTTGCAGCTAATACTTATAATTGAAGAGACTGCCTATCTTTTTTGGATTTACAGGGATTAGGGTTAGTTTTAGGAAACCTAATTCTTCTTCTATAATATTTTTCATATTCAAGTGGAGTTTATCCAAGTTGATAAAGGGAATGGATGCTTACATATTAAGTTTAGGTAAGTTGAAACTAGCAGGGGATGGAGATACATAATTAGAAACCATTCTATTAATAATAGTGAAAACAAACTGCTTTGGGTAAGATTTTGCAATAAAAAATTTCAGTAGGTATTCAATTTCATTATGGAAAGCAGAACAGTCTGAAGTATATTTAAGTGCTTTGTGTACCAACGTAATGACAGTTAACTTTAAAACCATAAAAACATGAACTGTAAACCTTATTTCCCAATCCAGTAAAAGTACTCTTATGATATACATTAGTATTAAAACGTTGTTCACTACTAGTAATTTTTACATCCAAGAAGGCTATTGAATTATTGTTTTCAGTTTCTTAAGTAAATTTCACGTTTGGATGAACAGTGTTAATGTAATCAAGATACTTGTAACATTACCTGTGTTTAAACAGGGTAAAAGCATCATCAACGTACCTTCTATAAAACACTGGTTTAAAATTATCAAGGCAATGATTACAAAAATTTTCAAGATGACTCATAAAAAAGTTGGAAAATACAGGTCCTAACATTGATTCCATAGCAACTCCCTCAACCTGTGAGTAAAGCTGCTTTTTAAAAATGAAAGCCGAATCTTGCACAGCAAGTTTGAGTAGTATCTTAAAAAGTTGTCTGTTAAAACTGTGAATGGCATAGAATTTCATGGTTTTAACAGACAAGTTTGAGAGGAGTGGTGATAAGGGTTGCCCATTGCCATACCAAATATTTGTTGATAAAATTCACCACTGAATATAAACTTGACAATCACAAATGCACAACCTAGTGAGTGAAATAATATGACTTCAAGGTAGAGGTAATTCAAGATGGGTTACTTCGTTACTAAGATACTCTAAAATAGAATCTATAGGGCCTTTAGTAACAAAAGAACAAACATCAAAACTAATGAATCTATCAGTGGGACAAAAAGTGATTTTGTTGAATTTATTAACTAATCTAGAGAATTATACATGTGAGAATTGGAGATAGTTCCAAGTAATGGGGACAAGAGCTTGGCAATGTATTTTGAAAGTTTATATGATATTCAGCACAGTAATGATAATAACCTGCAAAGGATTATTTTCTGTGTGTTTTTACTACTCCATACAAGTAAGGTAACAAGGGAAATTTGACTGACAATTGACCTAGTAGTTCTTTTTTATCTTTAAGGATTTTTTCATTGTGGTATTGAAATTTTTTATGACTTCATCAAGGGGATTTTTTGTTAGTTTCTGTAAGTCGTGTCATCATCCAGTAAAACTTGTATAGACGATATGTAATCAGCTTTATCTAAAATTACAATAGTGTCTGACTTATCAGCTTTGTGATCTGGACTGTATTGTCTTTTTTAAGATTGGTCAAACTTTCCTTATAACGAGCAGGGAAGTTACCTTCATGACTAACATTGGAAGCTTCATAAACGATACCTTTATGTCAACGTGATTTTGAGGAAGATCCTAATATTTTTCTAATTTACTTAGGCATGACACAATCATTAAAGCAGAGGGTCTATTTGATATGAAGAAAGATGACCCATATCCAAGGGCACTCACAGCATTTTCATTTATTTGTCCACTTGATAAGTTTACAGTACAATCGTGACGTGCACTATTGCACTATAAGCCCAATCACTGCTAACGACATGGTTTTTTCGTTTTCTGTGCAGTTTATTTTTCAGGGCATCTGTAGACCTTCAAAGTTTTCCGTAAATTTCTTGTTGCAGCAAGTCCTTCCTATCAGCCAGAATACAATGAGATCCTAGTTTTTTAATTCCTTGAATTTTTCCTTCTCCTCATGCTTGGTGGCTGCCATGATCTTGAGGGATTAACTACTGTAATCTCGTTTATCCCCATTTGCACTATCCTAACATCAATATTATGTACAAGTTCCACAGCAACCCAATATGAAAATGTTCGTCTTAAAATTCATTATTTAAATACTTACCTACTGTTAAGGGGAGCGTTGATTCTGTAAGGCCCCATTATAAACGGATTTGCTTCAAATTTTTACCACTTATTTTACAACTAATAATGAAAATGATCTCGTGGGGAAATTTAGAAATTCGACCTCTAAGATAATTGCCCTGATAATTTTATTTGCAGTTGAAAAAAATCATGAAGTCACTTTTCAAAATTAATATACAAAATTAAGAGCTGTACAGAAAAGTGATTTCCCCCAAAATCATGATATAAAGTTATACTAGACTCTGTAGCAAGGACTGTGGAGGAAGTACTAGTTAGTCCCACTAGCCACTACACTACGAAAAAGGCTCTTCATAACTTGTGCTGTTAACAAGCTGCACCATAATCCAAGTGCCACAACAGTACAAACATTCTTCCATGGGACAGGCATATCTTTGATTCAGCATCCGAGCACTGATAAAAAGGATGAGGACAGAATCTTGGCCCAAATCATCCAAAGCACCATCTCTTCCTGAATATTACCCCTGCTCAATTTTAACATAAGAATACCCTCCCTTCATCCAGTGAAGCTGTGTTTTCTAAGCATATTTCTCTTGAGTATGAATGGCTTGAGAAAGTCAGTCTGTTGGACAGGAGTGAAAATGCTGTGTCCATATCTTGGGCAGCACATCAATATCATACTTCTCAGAAGCGACACTTGGTGAGCAAGTTGGGTCTTATTCATAATGGGTCCATTTTCCACTGACCTGGTAAAGAGTGTCATCTATAGCTTTTAATGGTATACATATTCCCAGATAAGAAAAGTTTTCTTTTGAGGATTTTCCATGTTGAGCAAAGGTGGTGGTATTTGGTGCCATTCTGTATTTGGGAATGCTGGCCTGTCTCTAAAGTCCACATATATTACTTTGATCATGGGTTTTCTCTTATTAGTAATTGGATACTTACCATCAGGAGAGAAAATGCATATTGAGGTGTCTTGCCAAGGATTAGCAGTATCATCAGGGGAGGATATTGGAGCCCTTGTTATACAGTAAACACCCCATACTCACGGGGATGGGTACCAGAACCCCACCCCTGCAAATACCTAAAATCCTCAAATACTTAAAAACCCTCTAAAAATACTCAGAACTGCTTATTTTGATAGTTAAAACAGAAGAAACACCCTCTAAAATTTTATACCAGAGTATTTTAGTAGTTTTATAAAAAAAAAGTGCATTGCCATGAAAATATGAAAATACAGTAACGTAATCTGACCAAACATCTACAGCTAAACTGAAACTGTCTGTTACCCAGGGGGGCAGAAGTCCTGGATGAGTTACTAAACCCCTCCAAAAATGTAGTCATTTGAATTGGGGTTCAGTGAAGCCTTATATCCCTTTTGGGGGAAGGATCCTGTTCAGCTTCTGAAAGCTGCATGGGAGAATGAATTCCTTCTGGAAGGTTTCTCCCATGGTTAGCTGAAAGTTGTATCCTTGATCCTTCTGGTAGCAATATCAACATCATATTCCTTTGTAAGAAAATGCCCTCCAATTGAAGATTCTTCAATTTCCTCGACAGGGTTAACCTGGGAGTTATAGGGGGACTGATGTTACTAGGTTTTGGCCCAAGCATAGATCTCTGAGAAAGGGTTAAATATTTGCTGCTGGAGTTCTCATGGATAAATACAATCTCCCCCCCTCCTCACCTTTGTTGAAACCTAGAACACATTGAGACAGCTTAAAACAAGCTGCTTCATCCTTATAGCTTGCTGCCATGAGCATAATAGTACAAATTTTTTATATATCTGACAACCAAGCAAATTTGACATATTTTTTACAAGGACTATGCTCATGGTAGATGGTATGGGCCATACCCACCGGCAAAATGCAAACTGAACACTTGAATTGATGGTAATGGAACACTTGAATTGATGGTAATGGAACACTTGAATTGATGGTAATGTCTAATGGTGGCTGTGTAGTGAAAAACCAAGTTTTTGTGAAAAACCAAGTTGTTATCAGAAACTAATTAAGTATATTATTTTTTTTAAAGGAACACTTCTGTAAATCCCTGTATCATTAGTGTATTCCACCTTACAAATTTTTCTTACAAATGTTTAGTTTTATTGTTTTATAATATCTATGTTAACTTAAACCCATTGAGGTTTAGGTTAGTTTTGAAACCTGTATACAGTGGGCCCCCGTATTTGTGTTCTAAGGATTCGCGGACTCACTGATTTGCGGATTTCTCTCGGGACCGTATCTACCCATTATTTGCGGGGAATTCACCTATTCGGGGGGTTTTCCGACAATAAATAATCACTAATTAGTGTATTTTGATGTTATTTTCATGCCTAAATACATTTTTATGACACAAAAATTATTTACTAATTTTAAAATATTAATATTGATCAATACTGTATTAGGCTGTTTAATAAGATTAAATGATATCACATAACAACAATAATAATTCTCTTTCTCTCTCATTCTTACAGAGATGTAAGTTTTTTGTATGACAAATAAATGATTTACTAATTTTCAAATATTAATATTAATGTAAACAGCAATCAATTCATTAAAGAAAATACTACAGTGAATTAGTAAGATTTTAGTTTATATATTTAAAAAAATATGTAAGAATGTAGGAAATCCCAGTCTTCACGCATTTTTCTTTCGAACTCCAGGTACCAAGCTGAGGTCCAACAGCTATTAAATATATCAAGTAATGTGAGAGGGGCCTGAGTCGTCTCTCTCTCTCTCCTCTCTCTCTATCTCTCTCTCTTCTCTCGCTCCCCTCTCTCTTCTCTCTTCTCTCTCTCTTTTACTGAGACGAGAGATTTTTATGGTACACGTACATATAATATGTTTATAATATTTTCAAATAATAATAATAATAATAACTGTAATTACAAAAATCATAGGTGAAAGTATTTTACAGAAATACTACACTAATCTTTCCATTTCTCTCTCTCTATATTACTGAAATGAGAGTACGTATTTCTATGGTACATGCATATATGTTTATTAATATTTTCCCATAATAATAATAATAATATAACTAATTTCAAAATTCATATGTGATAGTATTTTAAAGAAATACAATAATCTATCCATTTCACTCTCTTTCTTTTGCCACACGAGATACACGTATGTCATAGTGGTAACTCTCGCCCTCTGTTTGGGCTGGAAGTGTATGTATAAGTATATCTTTAAGGGCATTACTACATTTTATGGTAAAATAATAATATACAGTAATAGTTTTCAAATAATAGTTTATTGAGAAGAACAATAAACATTCTCTCTCTCTTACTTATGTATGCTTATTTGTTTTGTACTATAAATAAATGATTTACTATAACTAATTTTCAAACATCAATAAGATTGATAAAAAAAAATAGCGATTCCTAGTCTTTTTATCCACTTGGAGGAAGGTGGGCGGGGGAGTAAATGGCAGTTTGATATACAAATTGGCGGAGATGAAGGAGTCAGTCTAGGAGTTATTTTCTCTCTATTATTATTATTATTATTCTCTCTGTCTCAGAAATAATTCATAATTTCACTCTTGATGGTCAGATATATGATGTTGCCATTCAAATGGTTCTCTCTCTCCTCGTTCCTCTCTCTTCTCTCTCTCTGTTATTGGCTGTAGGTATATATTGTTATTGGTAAAATGTTTAAGATGACTTTGAAATAATATTAATAATATAACCTCAAAGATTAATACAGTAATAGCTTAGTAATTTTAGGTATATTTGAAGTAGGATGTTATTTAAGGTATACATTTGGTATCTGAACTTTCAAGATAGGCAGTTATAAGCATTTTTTGTGGTGGTTCTAACTATTCACGGTTTTAACTATTCACGGGGGTGTCTGGTACACATCCCTCCGTGAATACGGGGGGAACACTGTATAGCTATAATCTTTTATGAACTAATTTGTCTAACTAACCCAGGCTACTATTTAATATGGCTTAGGCTGATGCTTCTGGTATATTTCTGAGAGAGTTCTCGCTTAACCTATTTTAAACCACTGCTTATTCCAGGCTTATTCAAAACCTAACGATATAAAAAATACAAAAATAGCTCTCTTATAATCTGGTTTTCTGCTTTATATAGCCGAGACTACCATTTTGTCTAATACTCAGACATGCTGTTTCTAAGGTACCATCTGGACATTCCCTTAAAAAGGGATTCCTGCTTACCTGGTTAGGGTGCTGCCTGTTCTAGGTTTATATGACTTTTACGGATATAGGCTATGTAAGACCTCACTATAGTAGATTCACATCAACCGTGCATTTGATGTCTAGGCCAGTCCCTTACGACGCTCCTGATTGGCTGTTGATAAGCCAATGACAGGGCTGGAAACTCTTAGTCTCTCTCGAGAGTTCACATGGGTAGGATCTATGTTCCACCTCTCCTGAATTATACATCTTTCAGGAGGGGTGGAGCATAGATCCTTCCCATGTGAACTCTCGAGAGAGACAAAGTTTCCAGCCCTGTGATTGGTTTATCAACAGCCAATCAGGGATCATCGTAAGGGACTGGCCTAGATATCAAATGCACGGTTGATGTGAGTCTACTGTAGTATGTAGCCTTATAGATAGACTGCCGAGTTGTAAGAACTAGGTTTTTTGTTAACTAAAAATATTATTTATATATAATAACCATAGGCTCTTATTAGTCCTTTCTTAGCCTAGTATAGTATATCACCTAATCCAAATTATTATAGATCACATTTAAATGCATAAGTTATATTAAACAGAAAGTTACTAGGTAATATATCTCCTTATAGTTAAACTACTATTTTTGTCTAACCAGGTTGTTGTTTATATCCAATCCTAGTTATTTGGTATACTATATAAAACAGTAACCCAATACTGTTATAGCTAGGCTATCACTTACTCTAATCTAGGATGCTGCTGACTCTGCATGATTTAATCCACACTTAAAGGTATGGGTTGCATAAAGACACAATTACCTTAGTATGTAGTCTTAAAGCTAGGCTACCATCTCATCCGGCACAGGTTACTATTTTCATCTAGTCCTAGGTCACTTTATCCAGGCTAATAATTTAGTCCAATAATGGGATGTGTAGTAAAAGTGTATCACTTAACTTAATATTAGGTACTACTGCCTAGTCCTGGATTATTTAGATCATTTTCAAATATAAGTGCTATATAAAGGAAAAAATCTGCAGCATTTTTATCAAATCCTAGGGTCCTTGATGTAAAACTAGGCTGTTGCCTAGGACCATAAAAGGATATATTAAAATGTTCTTAGTTACCTTAGTTTAGGTTGCTACCGAATCCAGGTTATTTAAATCACCTTTTGGATATGTAATTCAAAGTTATAGGCTACAAACAAAATCTACTAGTCTAAACTATTCTCACTGAATCTAGCTATCATCTCATGTAGGCTACAGCCTAGGCTATTGTAGACATCATTATCTGAAAGGATTATCAATATTAATGATAAATTGTGGAACATTTCATTGGCTATAACTTCTAGATAAAATGACAATTTCTTTAAATTTGTGCATTTCACAAATAGCAAAGTAGAGACCATAAGAAAGCATCGACCGTGCACTCACAAAACAAAAGCCAGCTTTCGGCTTTCATACTAAAAATAAACACTTGTTCCACTGTTTTAACCCTTATTTTTAACTGGAGCTTAAAAATAAGCACTTAACTTTCCAGTTCAGATGTTTCCATGATGAAAAAATTTAGAATTAATGCCATCTTTACTGAAGAGCAATGGCGTGAAGTCTTCACTCTAAATTGACTGGGAGAGTAATGCTTCATTGTCTTTTAACTGGCCTGGTCGTCAACAAGACGGGCAACGCCCATGCACATTAGTAATTCCTTCCAGATTTTGATGTGGGAAAAATGCCTCAGCATCAATGAAGATGAGAGAAAATGCCCTCTTGCCTTGTTAGTGCATTATACTTTATCACATGTCACAGTGTTTATCATTACGACAATATCTGGCTACAAGACCAATCTAAAAGATATTTCTTGGATATTAGTCTAGTCATCATGAGAGCGCTGGCACACCATGGAGGGTAACCCCTCAAGGACAAAACAAGCGACTATGCTATAAAAAATTACAGTATACATAATTGGATTCTGTAAGTAAAATAACAGTTTCATTACCATTACCTTTATCTTTAATACAGCTGTCATAGCCTATTGACTTTGCAAGTGGATACTATAAGTGTTAAACCTAGGCAAGCCTAGGTCTATAGCTCACACAAGACATTTTTATCTCATGTATGGTAATACACTATGGTAGCTACTAATAAGGAAGTTGCTGTATAAAAATACACCAAGGTCATAAAAAAATTGGTACGCTGTGGGTAAACACAAGTAGGCTACCTGCCTACTGAGCTGTGCCATTTATGAGAGGGAACAGAGGGATTTGCATCTTTTTCTAAAGTGTACTTATGCAGTACATTTTGTTACAAATACTATAAGGAAAAAATGCAGCTAATTTCCTTTTGCACAGTTTTTAGCTTAAAGTTTGATGGATGTTGTTTACAAGCATATTAAGTCTGATGTTTGCAACTGATAAGCATACTGTTGTTTATAAGCATACTAAGTGTTTATAGTTGTTTGGTCTTGACAAGGTTAGGTGAGGAAGGGTACAGAATTGCCTTAAACACCCTTGGATCTTTTTACTTACCTTTATCCAACAGACCCTTGGCTATATTAATCCAAATGATTGAAGGATTACATCAAAATTTCTTATTTTTCCCCGAGATTCCCGCTTATTCTCTTCAGAATGAATATGAGAGAAATCAGTTACCATTACTAACCTGAGACCAAAGACAGTCAGGTACTCCTCTTGTGGATGAGGTCGATCAGAACGCCACACTCTGAGTCCTGGAACATGCTTTCGACTTCGTTTCCTCACATATATTTCAATGTGCTTCAATAAACGCTCCAAATCCTGTTCCTTCTTCTCATACAACTCACGCCCAACCCAAGGCAAGCAACTTAAAACAGCATAAACGTATGTATCACTCCTCACTGAAATTGAAAGTAGTAAACAAAAAGCATACCATATAAAACACAATGAAATTGCACTATCTTAGAGTACCATCAATGTCTATCACTTTATAAAGTAGACAAAAATAATCAAACACTGTCATATCATGCAATACATTCTGTAGCATACTGAAGAACTGGGGCTACACTTTTTCATAGCAATCATTATTATCATTTTTTATAAGAGTAACAGAAAGCATGGGCTGTAACAAATTTACAAATAATAATCACTATTCTTCTATATTTCCTGAGTACCTGAGTATTCAAAGAAAAATTTTTTTTTTTTAAGTACTACTATAGTCACATAAACGAGTTAGAATTTGTGATATTATAAACTGTGAGCTTGAGTTAAAGAATTTCAAGAAGGCCTTTTGTGAGTGTAAATTGCTGAACAGAGCATACAATGAATGAGTACTATTACAATGATTTTCCAAAAATAATCCCTCAGTAAATCTACCAGGACATGCATCTCACAAAATATATGCCTCTAAATTTGCAACTGAAAAAAAAGGCAATGTGGATAGACTGAAAATCTACACACACAGTAGATACGATAGAGTATTAAGGTAACAAGGATAAATCTCAAGAACATCAAACTTATGCAAATGATTGCATTTGTCAGCATTTAGGATTTAAAAGACTTCATATTTCTAATGTATACATACGCCATTGCTTTTACTGCTAATTGTCAATAATTTCACCAGAAAGATACTAAAATTCTAACCCTTATCTGATTGGTCACATTGAGTTAAATATTAAATTACAATGCTGGTTTTATTGGGTGCATAAATTTATAAGCAACTTACCTTGTGGGGAATTGTCATCTCTAGCAGTGTCTAAGAAAGTATGAAGTAACTGAAGGAGCGAGTGGAAATTACATGACAATTTACCAGATCTGCAAAGAATCTAAGAACATAACGAGCAGTCTTCCAATAGCATGACTTCAGTGCCTCCTTCAGTTTTCGAGCCATCAGATCAACAAACTGCAAAAGATATCAAAAGAAAATAAAAATGATTTATCATGAAGCACACTCAAATACCTGTGCAAGTTAGCAAATCAATGTCATATTAATATATAGACAGTAGTATATTACAGTGGACCCCATTTTCACACTTATCACATTTCTGGTTTTCATTTTCTTACAGATATTTGTGGAACGAATGATTCACTTGTCCACGGGGGAAATTTCACTTTTCCAGATTTTTCTTTGTGCCACATCTCTAAAATTATATTCTCTTTTTTCTTAGAGTCCCCAGTTATCGGAGAGCCGGTTTTATGGTGCTTGTCTAGTGACAACGATAATTGGATTTCAATACCAATCCCCACTCAACAGAGCCAACAACCGGAGATTGGTGATGTTATTGCTGATTTTCAGTCATCTTCAAATTTTGGTTATCATCACACTGTCGGGAACTGAACCCCCCATTAATGGGGACTGCCTGTATTCACTAATTACTATATTAATATATGAATACTGAGAGAGAGACGAGAGAGAGAGAGAGAGAGAGACGAGAGAGAGAGAGAGAGAGAGAGAGAGAGAGAGAGAGAGAGAAACTGTGGTTTTCACATTGAAGTCTAAGCATAGTATAGTAAATGGATTCTGTACATGAAATAATGTTTCATTCATATTTTGCTGTTCTTTTTATTAAAGGATATGTACGGCATACTGTCTGTGAGAGAGAGAGAGAGAGAGAGAGAGAGAAGAGAGAGAGAGAGAGAGAGAGAGAGCGAGAGAGAGAGAATTTGTACATCGAAGCACAGTAACTTGCTGGGGGCCCAAATTCAAAGGCACCGAAACTATGGCTGTTGAAAGTTGCCTATGTAAGAAATTTGGATTTTAAATATTTTTACAGTGACTAGAGATGAAATATCAAGAGTGATAAACAATTCTCTGGTGTTACTGTTATTATATGTGATAACCATAGTCTAGTAAACTTTTCCAAAAATATGGTACAATAAATTGGACAAAGCAAATAATATGGCAACAAGTCTTGGAAAATCCGCCAGCAGTTCGATGAAGTCTGGGAACCATTCTTCAGTCGGCCAAAAGGGATCATAAAAATCATGGAAACATTTTGGTGTTCCCAGGATTTATTGATCACTTGTCTGACCAAGGACAGGGGAGGAAAAGCATACAGATGTTTCCCCAACCAATCTTGTAGCATGGCATCTGTTGCCCATGCTAGGGAATCCAGAACTGGAAAACAGAACAGTGGAAGCCTGTTGTTTCTTGATGTGGAGAACAGTCTAACATTGGGGTTCCTCACAATTTCCAAAAGGTCTAGACAAACTTGTTGATCCAGAGTCCACTCTGTCGGTAAAAATTGTTTTTGCGGCTTAATTCAACTGCTAAAACGTTGAGTTCCCCTTTACTAAACATCAATAGTTATATGATTTAGGTCTGCCCACAGTAAGAACTCTTTTGCCGTCTCATAGAGAGAACAAGTGAGTTCCCCTTGATTTTTTATGTACGATAGGGCAGTTGTGTTGTCTGAGTGTATTGTTACAACTTTGCCTGCTACTTTCTCCTTGAAATGTTGAAGACCAGGTGACTCACTTTCAGCTTTGACATTTATGTACAATTTTCCTGTCCTTGAGACCATCTTCCCAAAACTTCGCTGTTCGCTAGGACCACTCCCCAACCTAGACTCAACGCCTGTTCTTTACTTTCCACCAACTTAAGTCTCTTTATTTCCAGTCACAGGAAAAATTATAGAAGCTGGAAAACTTTCTATCACAATTAGCTCTTAAACAAAATTGGAGCAGTATTAGATGCAATCTGCCCAGATGAACAAACTGTTCCATCGAGGACAATGTTCCCAGTATGCTCTTCCAAGCGTTTGCAGAAACAGCGATTGAAGTTGAGAACTTTCTACTGTTTCACGACACAACTGAATTCTCTTCGGAGACAGGAAAACCAAAAAAGTCCAAGAGTCCATCATCACCCTAAACAATGAATTTGTAGAGGGAATCATTTGAGACTTGTGATGATTTATTATTAAGCCCAACTCTTGGGCTAACTGAAGAGTTATTTGGAGGTCCTCTGAACATTTCCGCTCTGACTGGGCTTGAAGAAGCCACTCGTACAAGTCAGGGAAATCCTTACTCCCAACAGATGTAGCCATTTCACTAGAGGGGCAAGAACTTGCGGTAACTATTGACAGGCCAAAACATTGCACGGAATTGGAAAAACCTTGTTTCCAGAGACAAACTTCAGGAATTCTGTGATTCCTGGTGAATCAGGATGTGAAGGTATGCATCCAGCATGTCTATGGACACCAACCAATCTCCCTGGCGAATGAATGACAGAACGGACTGGTTTGTCCCGATCTTGAATTGTCTTCAAAACGGAGACATTCAACGTGCTTACGTCAAGGACAGGTCTCCAGCCCCGACGCTTTTGGCACCGTAAAAAGATGGTTGTAAAAGCCTGGGGAGTTCAGGTCTACAACTTCCTCTACTGCTCCTTTTCCTAGACGTAATTTCATTTGAGAGGGCTAAAGCCTTCTCTGAGCCTTTAGAGTAGGCTATTTATGGTATCTGATACCCCTCTCTCAAAACGTTGATAATCCAAGGCTCCGCTATTCTCACTCTCTCCGTTTCTCTCAGAAAAAGAGGAGCCTGGCCCCTACTGGAGTTCGGAGGACATACTACTGATCATTTATGTCCTGCAGACTATGAGGACAACTTGTTAGTTGCTGTGGATAAATCTACCTCCCGAGCAAGACCTAGAAAAAGACCTTTGTTGGTTACCACAAAAGACATGTCTGAAGAGGAGTAGACGAAACTACTTTTGGAAGTCTAGAAGTAGCGAGGTCCTGCATGCACTTCTGGAGATCCGATGAAATCCCGAGAACTACATCGTGTGGAAACAAATGTTGCTTGTCCAGGGGCGAGACTAGAAAGCTGATTTCTGTAAGGGTGTTACGCCTTAGAAGTAAAGGAACACAACAGTTCCCTCTTCCTAAGAATCCCCATTGTATATAAGAAAGCTAGTTCCAGAGAAACCATCCCTTACTGCCCTATCAATGCAAGACAGGACCCCCAGCCAGTCTGAAAAAAAACTCATCAGCAATATCAGGACATTCACTAATCTTACAGGCAAGCGCTCCAGCCGCCCAATCAAAGAAATTAAATACCTCGAAAACCTTAAAAATGCTCTTTAAGAGGTGAGCCATCTCCGAGTAGCTAAACATAACTTTGTCTACAAGAAAGTCGATAACCTCCTGACATCTACTAGTCCGGAGAAGTCCCCCTCGGAGGAGGCAGAAACTCCCAAAGATGGAGCTTCCCCTGTGACTTAATACCCATGCCTCCTCTTATAAGTCTTGTAGGAAGAAAGCAAAAAATGGCCTTACCCTGATCCCTCTTCTCCAAAAGCCAGGCATCTATGTATCTGAGGGCTTTCTGAGAAGATGCAGACAGCACTAAATTAGGAAGCAGGGCAGGATCCTGTACTTGAGCCTCCATATAAGATGAAAGCAGGCACCAAGGGGGTCGCTGGAGAAAAGAAATAAGAAAAATTGGAAAGAAGCTACTTCAGCAAGAAAGAATAAGATGAAAAATGAGAACCCTGATTCTCATCCCCTCCTCCTCCAATGAAATAGGAGACAAGGTTGAGACTGGAGGTTGAACTGTTGGTTGAGGAACAGAAGTAGTGTTCTTCAGTAAATCTAAAATATTGCAAAGCTTGCCCTTAATGGTATCTACCAAGGGAGGGGTCCTGTGGGCCTAAAGAAGGAGCCATCTTAAGGGAAGTTGGCTTATGAATCGACGAAGAGGCTGGGAGACCACTGAAAAAAAAAAGCTTCCAATGAAAAATAACTTTTTCGGATTCCAAACGACAGAAAGGAGGGCACTTGGGCACCTTGGGTCCTTTCAGGTACTCAACTGCAGCCAAAGAAAGCTCCGACAAGGACGATCGATCTGAAAGCCAGAAAAGGAATGGGTGCAACTGGGCGGCACCGAAACACTGCTTGGAGCTTGCACGCAATAAGCACACTAGGAGTCTGAGGGCGCTCTGGCGGCAACAATCTCTGAGATGAAGAACACTTGCGAGACAATGGACGCTTTGAAGGAGCATTCTGACTTTCTGCGACTGGAAAACTTGAAGAAAAATGCTCTCGACTGTCCCAGTGACTGCATGAAGGCTGGGACTAAAAGGTGGATCCCTAGTTCTCTTACAAAGCACAGGTAAATGGGACAAAATCCCTTGCGAGCCTTTTCAAAAATGCCACTGACGTCAAGGCCAAAACTCATCTGAACTTGAAGGAAGTCGGTGAACGTCTAAAGAAATGCCTTTCCAATGGCGTTTAGCTGAAACCTGGGATTTTGCAACAGGTTCAGCAGAGGGGGTGACAACCTTGGGCAGACCCCAACAACCTCCCTTAGGCTCCTGGTTTGACTCCCCCCAGGTGCTACGGAGTGTGTCATTGACTTTGACCTAGGAGAATCAGTGGGTCGGGAGGTCACCTCCTCATACACTGCACTTGCACTATGCACCACTGGGCGCTCCACTAACATCACCAACATTAAGAACTACTGTGCGCTCTGAAACAATCCTATCATCCATTAATACCATAACCAAGGAAGCTAATTGAGAGAGATTCAGCAATAGATTTGAACCTCTTATCATCATACTTTCGAGACTGGTAATGGTGTTGGGTTCGGAATTAAGGGAGCTGGGCATAGGATGGGGGAACAGGTTTGAGAGTTGGGAGCAAGATCAATAGCAGTAATGGGTTCAACAACATTAACAACATCAATAATAGTATCATCCTGACGGGATTCCTGGCTAACTAAAGCTTTGCTAATCCGCCTACCCGTTGCATTTCTTTCTCTATCCCTACAATCAATGCAAATAGTGTGTGAATCATAAGATTCCTTAGTCAGAATATTGTAGCCTTTGCTGCAATGCCTAATACCAGAACTACTTGAGTCTGACATACTAAGTACAAGTCCAAAAACGTTGTTATTGGTAAAATCACAATCGGTAATTAAAAAAAAAAAAAAAATAGAGCCTAACTCTATCTACCTGTGCCGAAAGGCAATACAAAATCAGAATACTTCACCAAACTGAAGATAATAAAACAATGATAGAACGAATTCCCAATATTCAGCTGGAGCTAACAGCTAAACTACAATCATCAGCCGGCAAAAACGAATTGAGGCCATGTTTACTAGTTGTTCCTCTCAGCCCCAAAAGTGAGTGGGCTTGTCACCTAGCTGCTAAATTGCGCAACTCCCAAATTTTCAAATTCTAGCTGTCAATTTATAGAAAATTTTAGCTACATAATTAATGGTAAGTTACTCAATTAAAATCGGTGGTTTATGGCGCCATAACAGGCCAAGTTTCCGTTATCGGCGCCATAAGGTGTTGTTAAAAGAGTTATGGCACCATGACATACCTAACAGGGGCGCCATCATCCGGTTGTTGGTGCTGTTAAGTGAAACTCGGCACCATAAATCGCTGAGTTTCGGTTAATGGCGGTGTTTTAGTTTATCAGCACCCCACCAATAACCAGGGACTGCCTTTACTAGGTAACAGCTACATTTGTAAAAGGCACAGGTGAATGAGCACAAGAAATGGAAGAGCTCAAAAGAAGACCACACACAGAATGAAACTGCTTACGCATACAGGTCCTGGATAACTTACACATGCCACGTGATCAAGTGAAAAAGTGAAAGGATTGTGCCAAATTTCCTCTGTGCCCAGCAAGAAGCACAGGGTGATGGACGAGCTTTTCAGAACACGTGCGCTTCAAAGACCTCACATGCACAGAACAAAAGGTTGCCATGCTCCTCCCTCAGTCTCCTTTGAGACACTAGAAGAGGGGGGAGAGGGTGGGGCTGTCCCAGCAACCTTGAGCACACAATCCCAAGACTAAGTGCTAGCAGGATGCACAGACTCATCCAGTGCAAGTTGTGATCATAAAGGATCATATTTGGAAGAAACAGGAAAAGTGATTATGCATTGGACCCCAAGAGCAGTCGCAACCACCGCCAACCACCCAACAACAAGAAGGAAGAATGCTTGCACAAGGTCCAACAGGATGTCTTGCGAGAGTCCTTAGATCTCTTCCCCTTCTCTCTGCTATGCTGGAGAAGAAAAGCAGGACAAGAAAGAGGCAGAAGACAAGCTCCATGACAAAGAGGAATAACACCAGGAGCAATTCCCTTTCATCTCTCAAGTCCTGCTTGTCTTCAAAGCTAAAGGGAAGATTAAGGCAGGAACCAGAGACTTTAAGCACTACGACAACAAGATGGTATTCCTCTGTGGTCAAAGCAAATACCTGACCTGGCAGGAGCAAGTAAAGAAGAGACCGCCTTCTCACCCAGGTTGTCCAAGAACACTGCAAAAGATGGACACAAACCAACTCTCCTGCCAGTACTCTAAGGAAGATGTCTTCCTCATATCTGGGGATGAGGTGTGACTGGGAGGTGGGGTCAGTTCTAACTGCAGTCTCACCCTCCAAAGAGAGAGCATGACCAAACTCCTTCACAACTTCAATACTAACCCACAAAGGGAAGGAAGAACTACCAGCAGAAAGCAAGAGTGGGAACTTTGCCCCACTCACCTCCCATAACCACAGTTAATGACCTAGTTAGCAGGTTCAATGACCGCTCTAGCTTACATTTTACACACTTCTGTAGGAACAATTAAGCACTCCTAAAGACATTGTCACCAATGGAGTTTGTTATCCCTGAAGGAAGGGTTAGACAATTTTTTACGTAATACCTATGCTGCTTTCATTTTTACAGTAGAATTATTAAAAACTTTTGTTTGCTGTGCATGCTTTGTTAAAGTTTTTATGCTATACTGTAGCTATATACAATCATGATAACATTTAATGCTTACATTTACAAATAAATATTTTTTTCTTAAAATTTACATCTGAAATTGGAGGGAAGGGGTTGTCATAAGCAATGAAATAGTAATTGTTGACCTCCTGCAAGTTCATCTATGTCAGTGGTTCTTAATTGTTTTATTACCAAGTCCCCCCATAAAAGTTGGTCCTTCCTTCCACAGGCCCCTTGCTTCTGAGTAAAATTCCCTCCCAGATTTTGAATATTAGTTCCTCACTCTTATCAAGAGAATAACAAATACAATTAAATAATTTTCATTTTCCCCTAAGGCTCGCACATCCCCGGGAAATTGCTGACACCCTACTAGGGGGATGTGCCCCCCCCCCCTTCAAGAACCACTGATCGACATTATAAAAACATAGTCTAATTTTACTGCCAATTAAAATTTTCACATTAAATGGATATCAAGTGAGCATATTACCACTTTTTTCATCTTACCTCTCCTCCAAAGTTGTAATTCTTTGCATTCAGAAGTCCAACAAGAGTAGTATAAATTGTTGTTTTTTCTGGCATCTTGACAGCACAATCACTTAGTATCTTGAGAATTTTGGTCTTGTAATTATTGATATCTGCCTCTAATACACTTGCCAGACCTTCAAGATTACTCTCCAAAGATGAGGTGCTCTGGAATAAAAGTATACTTCATTAGCTACTTTACAATTTTATTAACTCAATTAAAAAAGTTTTCAGTGTATGTAGAGAGGAAAACATAAAAATCATAGTATATTTACATTACATCTACTGTGATATTACTGCTTTACATAATCTTTAACTTTGCTCACAAAATATGACACAATACCTAGTAAATTAGTCAAATGAAAAACACTTAACATTGGAATCTACTTTCGGTTACTAAAAAAAATCATCGACATAAATTAAACCTTTAGGGATTGTAGAGCCACAATTTCCAATGCAAATGGTGAAAACACTATACACCAACTTTTTCTTTATGCTGAATAAGTGACAATGTAGAAACTACAGGTACCAGAAATCTTTCAGAAAAAAAAAACTTTTATTATGAGTAGTAAATCCTCTCTTCCGGTTACAATTGTATGAATTCTTCTAGATTACCAAGTCTCACAGTAATATATACCTTTTCACTTAAAATGACAAATTTTCTAAGACAATTTGTATTTTTCATAGCTACAAACCCAAGGTCTTAACAATAGGATAATTTCTAGCGCCTAGCTGGATCCGGTTAAAAAAAACAGATGAAAGCAAGGAATCTTGTGATATCTGGCAACGCATGTGTAGATCGGGTGAAGGATGGTCGAAGACCATTCACCTACGATCACGCATCAGTCTTTCTTTGACCACCTGGGTGAGAGTAGTGTTTACCTCTCTTGGCCTTTACCCGGTTCATTGCCCGTTTCGCTTGCGTTTAGTGGGTGTGTGTAAGTTTGGCAGATATTATGGCTTCTGCTCCTTCTCAGCATCGTCAACGTGTGTGCCCCGAAATTCCAGGTTTTCTGTGTTCTTGTCTTTGGCTTCGGCAGCGGCTGACCCCCACGTTGTGCAGTAGGCGACGTTCTAATTTTTGTACTATGAATCCTTGCACGGGATGCTGGGCATGGCCTTAAGAGCAGTGGAAGTCATTTTATAGCAAGAGAGAACATCAGAGGGTTTTGACTTCTTTCCTTCATGGGGAAGGTTTTTCGCCCCTTCCTGATGTTTCGTCTCCTGCAGTATTCAACCCCCATAGTAGACTTGTTCCTGTGCCTCCTTCCTTTTCTTCCTTTGATTCGTCGCTGGAAGTATCGGGAGGCCATCAGGTTGATGTTTGTAATGTTGCCCTTCTTCTTTGGGAATTAATTTGATTCTTGGGAAGGGGAAGGTTTTTTTTTTTATCACTCTCATTTCTTCCAGAGTCAGAGGCGTCCAAGATGGCGGCGATTGGAAGAGGCTCGGGCTAGGGGGGGGGGTGCCCCGTCCTGGAGGGTTGCTTGCGCACTTTTTGGAGGTTCACTAACCCCCCCCCTCCTCCTCAGGCTGGCCAGGCCATCCCCCCCTCCTCCCAGCCTCGTCTTTGTGGGTAGTTGAGGTCAGCCATCTTTGTATTGCTCCGCCAGTGACTGTTGCCACTTCTTCGAGTCGGGGAGGGGGAGGGGGGGGGGAGCTGTGATGTCATGGGATCCAACATTGTGTATTCCTCCGACAGTGGCGTCTGATTCCCCTTCTCACCGGGGGGAGGCCGTGACGTCATCACCACTTGTGACGTCACTCCCAGTCATCATCTGAGAACTGCCTCTCTCCGTCGTGACGTCATCTCTGTCGCCCCACTCGCTGCTTATCCCTTCCATGTCATCGGAGCCTTCTCTTGCAGATCAGTCTGAGGTTATATGCCAGGCAGTGCTTAAGAGGTTGGACTCTGCTTTGGATGTTAAGTTGGCTGCCTTGTCGGTTGGGAGCACTGGAAGGAAACGTGTTCCTTCGTCCCCGCTTCCTGCAAGGAGATCGCTTAAGTAACTAGTACTATCTTCTCCCTTTGCGCCACGTCGGCGTATCAAGCGTTGAAAGGCTACGGATTTTGCTTTTTCTTCGCCTACGAGGGAGGAACTATGAGGACGTGTTCTCAAGAATGTTGGTGTTTCGGAGAGTATTAGTGGCTTCGTCCTCTGCATCGAATTGCGGGCGTGTTGCAACCTCCCCTGAGTGTAGTGTATCTTCCCTTGTGCATTCTGCAGCAGCTGCTTCGTCCTCTGCCTCGAATCATGGGCATGTTGCAACTTCCCCGTCCGTGCACGTCTCGAGTATGTTGCAACCTCCCCTGTCCATGCACATGATGTAAGTGCTACGTCTTCTCCAAGGCCTATTCGTCGCTGTAAGGATCTCAAGGCGCCTGTCAATAGGTCGAAGGTGGTGAGCGTGAAGTTGCTGCAACAGGAGTGTTTGCCTGCCCCTCGCACTGATGCTTCTTAGAGTTCGATTCTTGAGGATTCTCCTTCGATCTCGAGTGTTCGGGATTCCTCTCCAACTCACGTTCGTAAGTCGGCCATGCCTGTGACCATTCACGGACATATTAATGAATCATCTGTTGGAGGAGAACGTAGTGATGTTCGTAGTGTTATAGTGGGTTCGTCTCGGGAGCCGACGCGTGGACCCAGCCCAGACAGGTTAGTTGGTGTTTCAGGCTGTTTGGCTGCTGATCCTACCGTTAATTTTATTGAAGAAGGTACCTTAGAGGAGCCTACGCATCCTTCTCATCATCGGTCTCCGTTGCCAGAGCAGGAGGAGGGGGCGACGCAAGAGTTTTTGTCTTCCTTTTCGGAAGTTGTTGATCTCATTCGTGGGTTCAACAATTTGTAAAGTAGGTCTCAAGCTCGGTTGTCTTCCCTCCTTTCTTGGAAGCCTTAGTGGGAGCTAGGCAGGATCCCAAATCTTCTCTCCAGCTTCCCTGGGGTTAATGCCTCTGTTTCAGACCGGGAATGTTTGCTTCGCTCTAGAGGCTCTGCCAAGCTACTACTCCTGCCTCTCTCACGGGGCTAGGAAGTACTATGCTACGAGCTCTACTTTTTTTGATGTGCGCCATCTTAACCCAGACATCATTCGCCTGAAGCCGGGATTGACTTTGGAGGTGTAGCCAGTGGCTCCATCCTTGTCTCTGCAGGATGCCTCAGCATTGGAATCTATGGCAGCCTCATGTTGCTCACAGTTTCTTGGCTGGACTTCTGGTTTGTGGTCATTGCCAAGATAGCTTCTGACAGGTCCCCAGAAGAGTTGGTGACTACTTCCTCTCTTGCCAATCTGTTGCAGTCCAGAGGCAAGGTGTTTTCGTATATGGCTCACCTCAGTGTTAATTTATGGCTATCCTTCTGCTGATTAGAATGCGATAGGCCAGCGTCGGGCTGACACCAAAGACAGACTGGTGCACCAGGCCGTCTCTAAGTTGGAGTCTCGTCCTCGGAGACATCCGGCTCCTCCTCCTCCCCCTGTCCAGCAGTAGTCAAAAAGATCGTAAGCTGGTAGGCCATCGAGAAATTAGAGTTCGACAGGGCCTTCCCGTTCAACTCAGCCTTGGTCAGAGGATCAACGTCCCTTTCGTTCTCGTTCCCTCAGGCCAAGATGGGGCCCAAGGGGCAGAGGTAATTGGGTTCCTCGGTAGGTTAGGTCGCCTCTCCTGTGCCATGGAGGGGGTGCCTAGCGGGCCAGTGGGCCAAGTGGCAGAGTTGTGGGCGAAGAAGTGGGTGGTAGATACCCTTCGGGTGGGGTACCTACTGCCATTCGATTTCTCTCCCCCTCAATCTCACAAACCGCAGCTCACGAAGGCATATCCTCCAGATTTCTCTTAAGTTCTTGGCTCTTCGGGAGGAGGTGCAGAAGATGCTGGACAAATTGCGACAGAGGAAGTGGAGCGTCCGTCTCCATTTTACAGTCATATCTTCTTGGTGCTCAAGCGTCGGGAGGATGGAGACCTGTGATCCACTTATCCGCCTTGAATCACTTCATCAGGAAGACATGGTTCAAGATGGAGACCCTGCGTTCGGTGTTGGCAGTTTCCAGGTAAAAGCTGCTGCAGGACAAGGATTGTCTACTTTGGTTCTGTCTGGAACTGGGCATCGTAGTCAACCAGGAAATGTTGAACCTCGTACCCAGCCAAAGAATTCTCTACTTGGGCAAGGTCATTGATACAACAGTAGCAAAAGTTTTCCCGTCGGACCAGAGATTGGAGAAGTTGCGGGTGGGGGCGCGCAACTTCCTGTCGGAACCACATCAGTCAGCTCATCAGTGGCAGGTTCTTCTGGGAGTGTCGATCTCCCTGAAGAAGCTGGTCCCTCATGGGCGTCTTCTTTTTCGGTTTTTTTTTTTTTTCGTCTCTGCAATGGAGACTGGGAGAATTCTTTTGGTCCTCCCGGCAGGGGACTCACCCCTGTTAATGTTTCCTCTGTCTCTGGAAGTGAGAGAAGACCTTCATTGGTGGTTGGAGGACCAGAATCCTTTGAAGGGTGTCCCTCTGCGTTCTCTTCCACCAGACTTCCTTCTGTTCTCAGACGCCTCCCTCGCAGGTTGGTTGGCCTTATGTAGGCGACATTATCGCTTCAGGCGTTTGGAGGACAAGCAGCAACATATCAACATCTAGGAGTTGAAGCAGCCTTCTGGGTCTGAAGAATTTTTGGGGAGAAGGTAGAATGTCATTCTGTCATTCTCATGTCAGACAACACCATGGTAACATGTGAACATACAGGGACGCCTGGTTTCTCGTCAACTTCATGCCTTGACCGTTGAGTTTCGCCAGTGGGCAGTCAGCAAGTTAGGTAGAGCTCTCAGCCAGTATATCCCAGGCAAACTGAATGTGGTCGCAGTCAAACTCAGTCGTCGGATCAGATCCTAACACTGAGTGGTCGCTTCATCAAGTGGTAAGACAAGCTTTTCCAGGTTTTGGGTAGACCCATGTTGGACCTTTTTGCGACTTGCTTCAACAGGAAGCTGGTGATATTCTGTTCAATGGTCCCAGATCCGTTAGCATTGGCAGAGGACGCATTCCAACATCCCTAGGACAAACTGGAGGTGAATGCCTTCCCTCCGTTTTGCTTGATCCGTCAAGTTCTGAACAGATTTGAGTTCACAGGGTCTCAGGATGACTTTGGTAGCCCCTCTGTGGCCTCAAGCAGTGATTCCCAGATCTGCTGTAGTTGTTGTCAAGAGGTAACAAGAGAGATTTCCCCTTGGCGACATCTCCTGTGTCAGCCCCATGCAGAAGTGTTTTCCACCAGGTCAGTAGAATCCCTGTCTTTTCACGGTTGGAGACTTTCCAGTTTCTCCTCCGAGCGAGAAGCTTTTCTCAGAAGGACGGCAGGGCATATGTCCAACAGTCTCAGAAAGTCGACCTCCATGGTTTCCAAGGCAATAAGTGATCTACTGTGATTGGTGTCGTAACAGGGTTTTTCTCCACTTGCAACCTCTATTCAGCAAATAGCTGACTTTTAACCTTCCTCAGAGATGAGAAACGTTTGTCCGTTTCTGCCATTAGAGGCTACAGGGCGGCCCTGAGTTTGGTGTTATGCCTTAAAGGTATCGAGATCTCCTCTTCCTGGGAACTTTCCTTGCTAGTTAAGGGGTTTGAGCGGTCGAGTTCTCCTAGAGAGCTCAAGCCTCAGACGTGGGATGTTTCCTTGGTTCTCAAGAGCTTCACTAAGGGTCCATATGAGCTCTTGTGTCACTCATCTGACAGGAACTTGACGCTCAAAGCAGTTTTATTTCTGGCCTTGGCATCTTCCAAGAGGGTAGGAAAGCTCCACGATCTGAGCTATGAGGTGAAGTACGACAGGGGTTGGGGGTCGCTGTCCTTCGAATTTGTCCCGGAATTCGTGGCCAAGACCATAATTCCCTCTGTGCACGATGACAGGTTCACTTAGTTTTCCATTCCATCACTGAATGACTTGTGGGTGGTGATGCTCAAGAGCGTTTGCTGTGCCCTATCTGGGACCTGCGTTGCTATCTTAAAAGGACTCAGCACCTTGGACCAGGCTGCCGCAGACTTATTGTTAGCACAGGCTGGGTTAAGGAATAGACATGTCATTTGCTGGACTGGTCTGATACAATGAGTAAGGTAGTCATACTGATAGTGTGGTCACTTATTATGCAAATGTCAAACCCTCTATTCGGTAGCATATGCTCCACTCCTAGGCAAAGAGGAGTTGAGAGTAGTACAAACCCTGGTGTGTTGGTTTGCTATTAGACAGTCAAAGTTTCTCTTTGGCTCCCTATACAATGGTTCTCCCAAATATCATTGTACATCACTCAGGGTCTGAGTGGTTAGATATCAATTTATCTAGCTTCTCAACGGGCTTCAGTCCCTCTCCAGAAGTCATTTCTTTTGGAAGCTGGACTGGTTTGTTCGCGTAAGAACAAATGACAAATTTTCTAAGACAATTTGTATATTTCATAGCTACAAACCCGATCTACACATGCGTTGCCAGATATCACAAGATTCCTTGCTTTCATCTGTTTTTTAACCGGATCCAGCTAGGCGCTAGAAATTATCCTATTGTTAAGACTGAAGGTTTGTTCGCGTATGAATAAAAGGTACTAATGTAGCATAGTATTGCTTGGTAGCCCACATCAGAGGTGGAACATGTTTCCCAAACCACACTGGGTAGAAGAAAATAATGTCACACTCCACATACCACAACAACCATACTGACCATTCTTTCAAGAAAATAATGTTACACTCCACATACCACAATAACCATACTGACCATTTTTTCGTTAGTGTTTCTTACAAAAAACAACAAAAAATGTGCACTGGACTGACAATGGCAACTAACAGTTTTTTTCTTGGTTGACAATGGTAACTAACATAAGTTTTTTTCATTTTTTTACTAAAAGTAAAACTACTGCCAATTCTAAGACCAAAAGAACGATGTATTCCCTGTAAATACTATGCTTATAATATGACATATTTTAAAAGTAATTTGCATTTTTCCCAACTATACAAACCTAAGGTCTTCACATAAGGAATATGCTTCAGCACAGCTGGAAACAATCGTTTAATTTTTAAACAAGGTGGTTAGGTAGTTAAGTACTGTTTGACTGGTGGGAGTCCCATCCACCCAGATGGTAAGCATTCATTTTTGTCCTTTCGGCCAGGTATCAGAATGAGGGGTGGTATGGGGTTTTTATAGTTGGAAAAAATACAAATTAACTTTTCAACTTGTCATTTGTTCCTTCACAAAAAACAAAACGTCAGTCTTTACATAAGGAAGAGTTAAGTCATTGGAGGATGAATCTGAGTAAGTTTCTGAAGTAAGTTTCTGAACTGACTGGTAGTTTGCCACACCTGGGTCTTCTTCCTGGTTAAAAGGTCAAGGAAGAGGGCCATGCCTCTGACAAGCTTAATGGAGTATGGAACTACGTACATGTTCAACTGTCAGACTTCTGGGCCTTTTCAAATGTATGAAATGCAAAAACAGCATCATTTGAAAAAGGGGTAGGTTGAATCTGAGTGTCTGAGACAATAGAGCAATGTAGAAGAATTGGGTTTCTTTTACTGCCAGGCCTTCTTTCCCCTTGCTAAAGAGAGGGCAGGACTTGCTCCTATCACCTAACCATATAGATAATAGAATGGCACTCAATTGTGAAACTCATCTGCATCAAGGGCAGTTCCAGCATGTGACAGCTCACCAACTGTCCCTCTGCCCACAGGGAAAGGAAGGTTGATGAAAGAGAAGGAGGGAGAGCCAGTCTAACACACACACACACACTCTTTCACATCTAAACACCACAGGCGAATTGTTATCTATCCTCTTAGAGGAGCTGGATAACCTACACAACTTGTTCAGCAGGATCCAAGGAAAAGTGTCCAAGGACTTGTGGGCAATGTCCCAAAAGTAGAAGGAAGTGAAGGTGGGCTAGCACGACCACATTCCCCCCTCCTCTTCAGTAACCTGAGGAACCCAATACATTCTCCCTAAATGCGAGGGATGACCAATGCCCTTGACTTTGTGAGTCTCACTCAGAATGTACCGGTGTCCTCCTTGCTAGATGCAGAGTATGCACATTTGTTTCATGAAGCCAGAAAGAGACAATGTTCTTGGACACCTCTTTTTTTGGTCGATCCACTACTAACAAAATCGTTGACACTTAGGCTAGAGACGTCAAGTCCTCTTATGATAGTACTGCAGCACTCTAACAGGTCAAAGTAGCATCGTGTCTGGATCATTAGCAGCAAAGTCCTCTAGGGAGGGGATCGTAAAGGACTTGAATCTGGCATCAGGAGCCAACGGATTCTGAGTCTTCACTATGAAATCCATGACGAAATCAAGTGTATCTGATCCCCATCCTCTCAAGTGTTTAACATCAAAGGAAAGTCCATGAAGTTCACCCACTCTCTTTGCCAATACCAGGGTGAGCAAGAGGGTCAGATCAATGTCTGACAACTCTTGCAGAGGCTCAAACAGTCCATGAGTCAGGTTCCTATGAACAAGAGTCATGTTCCACTAAGGGCCAGACTTCCCTTGGAGGGCAGACCTTTCGAAGCTTTTCATCAGCCAAAAAATCTCCAGCAAGGAGGGGAGATCCACAACTTTCAGATGTAAGACAAGGGTCCCAGTGGCCCTATAGCCCTTTACAGTTGAGACAGAGAAGCATCTCTCTGCAAAGAAGACTAAGAAATCTGCTACCTGTTGAATAGTGGCTCCGACTGGAGAGAGACCCCGTCCACAACACCAACCACAGAAGACGGCCCATTTCCCCTGGTACACAACCACAGAGGATCGACGTTCTAACACCGAACAAGTAGTTTCCATGTAGAACTTGGTCTTCTGAACAAACAAGTTCAGGGTGTTTACATCCAATACAGGCCTCCAGCCTCCTGAGTGACTTGGGGACTACAGACGGTTGTAAAACCTTGGGATGGTCTGTCGCCTATCTCCTCTACCCTTCTGCACAAGAGCCTCTACCTCTCGAGCCAGAGCTAAAAATTTCTCTGAGATCGGAGAGTAGACTGGTAATGCGATGGGCACATTGGAGAGAGGCGGAGTATCTTTGAGAGGAATGGAGTAACCGAAATGGAGAACTTGGATTACCCAGGGCTCTGTCCCTCTGTGACTCCACTCCTCCTAGAAGAAGCTAAGTCTGCCCCCTACCAGAGCATGAAGGATTACGGGATCACTTAGATGATTTGGTGTCAGGTTTGGTAGAGGTCTTGGTGAGGGTCGCAAGTTTCAGTGGGGCCTGATGAAAGGTCTGGACTTGCCTCCTCAAAAGGGTTTCTTCTGTAAAGGCAATTCTGAAGTAGTGGGAGTCACAGTCATAGGCTTAACACGCTTCTTAGAAGACTGAGCAAGGTCATCAGTTGACTTCTTTTCCAGAGCAGAAAGAATCTTAACTACTCTCTTAGGGGAAAAGGTAGGTCTTGTCGAGAGGCGAAAACAGCAGGGTGGACTTCTGAGGTGATGCGACTACTCTTGAAACAAAATAACACCAGAGGTGTTTTTTCTTTAGAGTACTGAACACAAAAAGCGAGGCCAGCTCATTGCCAACCATCCCAAAAAATGATATTGTTATGATACAATAAAGTTTGTTCATACTTACCTGGCATATATATATACTAGCTGTATTCTCCGAAGTCCGACAGAATTTCAAAACTCCCGGCACTCGCAGTGGTCGGCCAGGTGGTAGTACCCATTCCCGCCGCTGGGAGGCGGGCGTCAGGAACCATTCCCATTTTCTGTCAGATATTTCTAGTGCTACTGTCTCCTGAGGGGAGGTGGGTGGCACTTTGATATATATCTGCCAGGTAATTATGAACAAACTTTATTGTATCATAACAATACTTCATTTGTTCATGAACCTTACTGCAGATATATATATAGCTGAATCCCACCTTTGGAGGAAGGGGGAGACAGACTCGGTTATTTTGGGAAACAATTCCATTTACATGATTGATATCTTGGTTCCTTACCTGTTAGCATAGCTGACTTCGTGAGTACCGTCACCCAAGTCTGCTTCTGCTTTACTAGAGACTCCAGCAAGGTAGTGAGTGACCTGCAATGCTGTTGAGTTCTAGAGGATCTGTCAACGGGGGCGTGACCACAAAATAACTAGATCCTACATTATAGACCTCCAATTTTTTGGGTAATGCATTCCTAGAGGTGCCAGCAAGGATGTGACCTGTGTAGCTGGTGCACTCTAATGAACTGTCACGGGGAGCGTGACCACAATGTGACAGATCATATAGGTGTTGATTAGACACCGAATGCTGTTAATGCTTCACTGGAGGTGCCAGTGAGGACGTGACCTATGTAGCTGGTGTGCTCCAGATGATTTGTCAACGGGTACGTGACCACAATGTACAAAAACATTTTACCCTATTATGAGGGCGAAGCAAAAACATTACCACCTGACTAGCCTATCTGGTTAAACTTCGTATAACCAAGGCTAATGGAGGGAAGTCCGCCTAAGGCGGCCGACCCCAGACCACAATAAAAACTAAACACCTAAATAAGCATAATAAACTAAAAATACAAAATAAAAAGAAATAAAATTAAAAAGTCCAAACTAACATATTATTTCCTAAATGATAGGAAGAGTGCTACTCTCTGTACCCAATATAGTGTCTGCGCGACATATGGGCCCAAAGAGCAACAGTTCTCGTATGTAGTCCTCACCTCCCGAAGGTAGTGAGAGGCAAACACTGAATTACTACGCCAAAATGTGGCATTCAAGATGTCATTAAGTGCCATGTTCTTTTGGAAGGCTACCGACGTAGAAATAGCCCTCACTTCATGCGCATTCACCTTCAACATTTTCATATCACTGTCTTGACAGGATGAATGCGCTTCCTTGATGGTGTCCCTCAAGAAAAAAGCCAAAGCATTCTTCGACATTGGTAAATTTGGCTTCCTTACCGAACACCACAAGTTATCCGAAAGACCTCTACAATCCTTAGTCTTCTTTAGGTAGAATTTTAGAGCCCTGACAGGGCACAGAACTCTCTCTGGCTCGTGCCCAACGATTTCGGCCCATCCCTTTAATTTCGAAGGTCCTAGTTGGCAAGGGTTGGACGGATTTTCATTTTTTGCCAGGAACGTTGGGCTCAAGGAACAACCGCGTTATAACCTTTAAAGCCCACGTATTTGCTAATCGCTTGCACCTCGCTGACTCTCTTCGCCGTCGCCAGAGCAGTCAGGAAGATAGCTTTTCTAGTAACATCCTTCAGGGAAGCCGTATGCATAGGTTCGAATGGACTGGACATGAGAAACTTTAGAACTACATCCAAGTTCCAAGACGGCAACCTGGGTTGTTGAACCTTCGTTGTTTCAAAAGATCTCAAGAGATCGTGAAGGTCTCTGTTGTCCGCCAAGTCCAGCCTCTGTGCCTAAAGACAACTGAAAGCACACTCCTATACCCCTTGATTGTAGAGACTGCAAGTTTTTAGATCCCTTCTCAGATATAAAAAAGGAAGTCAGCAATCTGGCTCACAGAGGTCGTGGTGGAGGAAATGCCGTTCTTCTTGCACCAACTCCTGAAGACTGCCCACTTCGATTGGTACACTGCATTGGATGAAGCTCTTCTTGCACTGGCGATAGCTGTTTTGCACTGACCTAGAAAAGCCTCTCGCTCTGGCCAACTTTTGGATAGTCTGAATGCAGTCAGACTCAGAGCGGAGAGGTTTCTGTGGTACCTCTCGAAGTGGGGCTGTCTGAGTAGATCTGTCCTTACTGGAAGCGTCCTCGGGTAAGTCTACTACGAAGGCCATGACCTCTGTGAACCAGTCTCTCGCCGGCCAGAACGGGCCAATCAAAGTCATTCTCGTCCCTTACGACGCCACAAACTTTCTCATGACTTCCCCTAGGATCTTGAACGGGGGAAAGGCGTACAGGTCCATCCCCGTCCAGTCCCAGAGAAGTGCGTCTATCGCCACTGCCGCTGGGTCGAGTACTGGGGAGCAGTACAGTGGAAGCCTCTTCGTTCTGGACGTCGCAAAGATGTCCACTAGCGGACGTCCCCATAACCCCCACAGCTCTTGGCATATCTCCTGATGCAGAGTCCACTCAGTTGGCAGAAGTTGACCTCGTCTGCTGAGGAGATCTGCCCGGATGTTCTCTACTCCTGCTACAAACCTTGTAAGGATCGTGACGTCCAGTGCCCTTGCCCACAGCAAATCTCCTTTGCCAGGGCAAAAAGGGACCGAGACTGTGTTCCTCCCTGCTTCTTCAAGTACGCCAGAGCTGTGGTGTTGTCTGAGTTGACTTGGACTATTCGATGAGAGACTTTTTCTTGGAAAAACTGGAGAGCTAAAAAGATGGCTGCCATTTCCTTTAAGTTTATGTGCCAGGACACCTGTTCCCCTCTCCAGGTGCCTGACACTTCTTCCCCCCCTAATGTTGCTCCCCACCCCGTGGTGGACGCGTCGGAGAACAACACTAGGTCGGGGCTCTGAAGCTTGAGAGACACGCCCTCCGACAACTTCACTGGATCTAGCCCACCAATTTTAAGTGATGTTTTTACCTCTCTTGAAATTTTTAAGCTCATATCCAGATTCTTGTTTCCTTTCCAATTTTCCTTGAGAAAAAATTGTATGGTCTGAGGTGCAGTCTCCCCAAGGAAACAAACTTCTCCAGCGAGGAATGGTCCCCAGCAGGCTCATCCATTCCCTCACCGAGCACGAATCTTTCCTTAGGAAGGCTGTCACTTTGTCTAAACATTGCTGCTGACATCCCTGGGACGGAAAAGCTCGAAAAGCCACTGAATCCATCTGAATCCCCAGATACAGGATGGATTGGGTTGGAATCATATGTGACTTTTCGAAATTCACCAGTAGTCCCCAGGACTTCACCAACGATAAAGTTGTTTGAAGATCCTTCAGACACCGCGTTTGAGTGGAGGCACGAATGAGCCAGTCGCCAGGTACATAGAGACTGATATTTGCAAGATGAAGCCACCTCGCCACGTTCTTCATTAAAGTCGTGAAGATCATAGGGGCAGTGCTCAATCCGAAGCAAAGCGCCCTGAATTGATAAACGTCCCTTTTAGGACAAACCGAAGATACTTCATCGACTGTGGATGGATGGGGACGTGGAAATACGCGTCTTGAAGGTCTTTAATGAAACCACCCTCCAATCGTTTGGTCTTAAGGTCCCAAGAACTGACTGAGGTGTCTCGATCTTGAATTTCTGCTTCTGTACGAACCGATTCAGACTGCTCACATCTAAGACTGGTCGCCAACCTCCTGACTGTTTCGGCACCAGGAATATCCTGTTGTAGAAGCCTGGGGATTCCAGGTCTACGACCTGTTCCACCGCTCTTTTCCAACATCTGCTCGAGCAGATCGAAAAGGATTTGTTGCTTCTCCTGATGGTAAATAGGGGATAAATCCTTGGGTGTCGTGCACATTGGGGGAGGTTTCAAGAAAGGAATCTTGTACCCCCGCCCGCTTGATGACGTTGAGCGACCAGCTGTCCGCCTTCCTTTCTATCCAAGCTTTTGAGAATAGTCGAAGCCTGGCTCCTACTGGTGGCTGAAGGATATCTGGTTCATTTCTTTCCTCTGATCTTAGCCGAGACTCTGCCTCTGGAACGTGTACTTCCTCGAGAAGATGTTCTCGAGGAAACTCCACCTCGAAAGGGCTTCTGCTTCTTGAACAGTTGCGCCCGTGCCGACGTAGAAGAAACAACCGTACATTTTGCCGACTGAGCTAGGAGGTCTTGGGTAGCCTTCTCTTGTAGACTGACAGCCAGATCTTTGACCATAGCCTGAGGAAAAAGATGGCTTGAAAGAGGCGCATACAACAATTCTGCCTTTTGAGAGATAGAGACCGCCTTTGCAGTAAAACCACAATAGGCCGCTCTCTTCTTCAAAATCGAAGTTGCAGAAGTGCAAAGCCAACACATCCGAACCATCCCTGACGGCCTTGTCCATGCATGCAAGCACGCTGACAGCTCCTCGAGGCTAAGCGAATCAGGACTACGCGACCGGTTATCCAAGACCCCTAAACACCAATCCAAAAAGTTGAAACTTCTATCGTACGGAAGAGTCCCTTCATATGATGGTCCATCTCAGAAAGGGTCCAGGGCACTTTCGTCGTCGACAAAAGGGATCTCTTCGGTGCATCTACCAAGGTAGCGAAGTCACCTTGGGACGAAGAGGGGGCTCTAAAACCTATCTCCTCCCCTGTCTCATACCAAAGACCTGCCTTACCTGTCAGTCTTGAAGGGGGTAGGGCGAAAGCGTTCTTGTTTCGGGCTTTTCTTGACTCCATCCAATTCTGCATTTTCTTAAAAGCCCTTTTTGTTGATAATGAAGTAGCCATCTTCAACAATCCTGGAGTCTTGATAGCCTTAGACGATAGCAATTGTGAAGGAGGCGACTGCGGGGCTTCAGGTTTAAACTTCTCTTCAAAGGAGGTTCGAAGCAATTGAACCAAAACCTGGTAATCTGAAGATACTGTTGATGATTGTTCTTCAGTTAATTCCTCCGACAAGTTTCCTTCTTGAGATTCATTACTATCCTCCGAATCTCGGCGAATGTCTGAAGAAACATTACGTCGTGCGTCCAGCTGCGCGCCATGCCTGGCGTCAAGCCGAGCGTCCAGCCGAGAGTCACGCTTGGCATCCAGTCGAGCGCCCAGTCGAACGTCAGGCCTGGCGTCAAGTCTCCGCTGCCGCCTTAACGTCGTGCTCTGCAGACCTTCGGGTTGACAAAATCTCGAAGGTGAGGTAACAGGAGAAAGAGCGAGGCGATGAGAAGGAGAAGGAGACTGCCTGGATCTCTTGACTGGCAGCTTATCATCCTTCCTCCTGTGACGTGAATTATCCTCTTTCTCTGCAACTAATAAGGCAATTTGATGTTGCAAATTCTCAATCTTCTTCGATTTAGGGCTGATCCTGTGAGAAGACGAGGGGCGAGGGGAAGCCCTCCTCCTTCTCACATGGACCGCCACAGGTATATCCTTAGCGCAACCAGGGCGCTCAAAAGCATTGTCGTCAAAAGACATCCTCTCCGGCGACGATCGCAACACAGAAGAAGAGACATGAAGCGTCCTTCTCCCTAAGACCAAAGGTGCCGGTTGCCTGTGCGACACCTCGCACCTTTGCTCTCTTTTGCGGTGGAGAGTCTTCGAATTGTTCTGGAGACGACCGCAAAACAGAAGGGGCTAACGGATGTGCAGCGTCCTCCTCTGAGGAATCAAAGGCGGCGGCCGCCTGTGCGGCATCTATCGTCTTTGTCCTCTTCAAAGGGCGCGATCGCTTCCGAAAGCTCCAACCGCTGCGCGGGGAGGACGATTCTGATGACGAAAAACACTCTTTCAAGATCCGTTTACGAACTTTGGAAGCCTGGGAAGCGCCCCCAGGTCTTGCCGAAGGAACGTCAGATCGGTTGTCCGACCCCCTCCGCAACACTCTGAGCATTATCACTACACCACTGCACTATTAACACCTTCTAATGCTTGCACTTTTTCGATTCCCAGGCTACGCAAAGATTCAAGAATCATTGATAGGGTATTACCCTCCACAGACATTAATGTAGGGCCCGAAGGCATCACAGGTTTAGGAGGGATAAATTCCACTGGATGTAACTGGCGTTACACTCCTTCTTACCCTATCTCTTTCTATTTTACACACATATGATTCATACGCCTTCCACGCAGAATCAGACATACTCTCACATTCATTGCAGCGATCATCAAACACACAAACATGTTTCCGACAATTCGCGCACACTGTATGAGGGTCTACCGATGATTTCGGTAGCCTCACCTTGCATTCAAGCCAAATTCAAAACCAATCCACAATTAGCGTATGCCTAACCACCGATCCAAATCAAATAACAAAAAAATCAATCGGGATACTCAAGTGACCAAAAGAGTTCCAAAATCAATGACGGAGGTGCAGAAAACACTTGTTGGCTGCACCGGCGACAGAAAATATCTGACAGAAAATGGGAATGGTTCCTGACGCCCGCCTCCCCGACCCTCCAGCGGCGGGAATGGGTACTACCACCTGGCCGACCACTGCGTGTGCCGGGAGTTTTGAAATTCTGTCGGACTTCGGAGAATACAGCTATATATATATATCTGGCAGGTAAGGTTCATGAACAAACTGACTTTTCAGCGCACGACAGAACACTGACGCCAATCCGATGGGAGAGTGGGGTAGTCCTCTATCTTCATAGCGAGCACTCTGATTGTCCAATCCAAGAAGCTCACAATTTCCAAAAACTTCAAGTTTGTTCTTAGGACCCTGTTTGCTCTTTTCATCCAAGTCATCAGCTCCACCAACTGGTGACAGAGAGTAACTAAATTATCATCATCTTGAGTCAAGTCGAAGCAACTGAAGTTATAGACATCAACACGTTCGACACTGGAAGCCTCGCGCAATTTGAAGCATCTGTCGCATGCGAAGTGAAAGCCACACTTCTGACACCCTGATGAGTCAAACTTCTCGACAAAGTCAAAATATGACGTTCCACAGTCAAGTCACAGGCGGCTGCCGCTGATGTAAGAATACAAGGCAAAGTCCATGTAGCTACGCTATAAGAAGGGCGAGGACTGCTGTCTACCTCGAAGACCTCTTCAGTCAAATGTCTTTTCAACGGTCGTGAAGCTGAAGAATTGCCACAAATGCAACGTCTTACCGGCGACAAATCACTCGAATCTGTTGACAATTTTGCACTGAATGAAACTCCTTTCCCATGGTGTTTAGTCGATTCCTGGTTGTGCACCACAGGATCAACAGAGGAAGTAGCTGTCTGTGGGCAAACCCCGACAGTCTCCCTTGGACCTCCAGTATGTCTTCTCCCCGAGGTGGGAGAGTGGGACAGGGACTTTCGTCTAGGAGAACTGTCGGAGCAAACAGCCATCCCCTCAGACTGCACTACACTGACACTTTTCACTTCACTTAGTGTCTTTTCCTTGAAAGACTTTACAGAAAAACCTAACTGCATAACAGTATTAGCAAACACAAATTTCTCCTCAAATTTGGACTTGAGGCTGGCAATGGTGTCAGGAAAAACTCCGTGGGAAGTTGGTAAAGGAGTTACAGGGGCAGGAGTTGGAGGACTCAAGATCGGAGACATAATGAGAAGTAGAAGGAATAGGAGCAGGTGCTTCGATAGAAGCAGCAGAAGACGCTATACTAGCCTTACTCTCAGCTCTTGGAGCAGCTTGCCTTTTCCTATCCTTAACATCTTATCAGAGTGAGAAACAAAAACTTTCCATTGTTGTTCACTCCAATCCTTGTATTCCTCACAAGTACACTCTCGAGAGCACTCAAACCCCTACACTTAATGCACTTACAGTGCAAATTATAAATTGGTTTAACTAACCTACTTTTGCACCCTCCGGCACAAAACCTAACTACTGATGGACTAGAGTCCAACAAGGTGGTAAAGCCACAAACTTTGCAAAAATGAAATCTAGCTAAATAGCTTCAATTCAACAAAAACACGAAGTTGAGTACTTCACCGATATTAGTAAGAGTTACTTCCCAAAAAGCTGAAGAAAATGTCTGCACCGACCACCGATGTTCACCAGAAGACAGCAGAGAACGAATTGGCAGTGTCTCCGCAGAAGTTTTGAATCTGTTGTCTGCCATGTAGGGAACCTACAGCTATAATTGTTAACCTGTAATTGTTTGGTATGACACTGTAATAAAAGAATAAGTTACTGTGGATGCAGGGAAAGGATTGTTGTTGAAGGAAGAGTTAGAAGTAGCCAAGATACAGAATGAGTCGGTCTGTGTGGCTGTTTGTAGGGTTAGTTAGTAAGAGTCACAGAAAAAATGTAGCAGTAGTGATGGTGGATCAAAAAAACTAAGTCCTGAGTTGCGTACCTGTGAAGAATAAGACTAGTGCGAATGTAGCGAGGGTGGTCAGTGCAAATTTGTTGCCTGCAGGTGTGAAAAGGCCTGTGTGAATATTGAGTGACAATGGGTCCGAGTTTGTTGGAAGACCGTTTGGGCAAATGTTAAGAGAATGGGGAATAAAGTAAGTACTGACAACTCCCTAAATGCCTAGGGCTGATGGATTAGCAAAGAGAACCATTAGAACTTTGAGTGAACTTACGAATGATGACTGAAAGAGCAAATGAATGGAATCTGTGATTAGGTAAGGCTGTCTCAGTTTATAACATATCAGTACATAAAACCACTGGCATATCCCCAAGTGAATATATAACGAATTATGAAAGATTTGTAAAGGCAAGATTAAGTTTAAGTGAGAAGGAGCAGGAGATGTGGAGATAAGCTAAGAAAAGATTTGAAAGTTACAAGGTTAGGGATAAAGTGTTGAAGGATTAACAGTAAATAAAATGTGGGACATGTATGTAGAACCATACGTGTAAGAAGGGTTTGGTCAAATGGGTTAAGTTATATCTTAGAGCATGAAAATGAAAAGGGAGAAAAAGAGGATATACGAGCACATCATAATCAGTTGAGGAAGTGGAGAGCTGCCCAGAAATTTAAAAATGCATCCTAAAATTCCTCTCTTGGATACAGTGATGGCATCAATTACTGAGGAGTGCACTATCCAGAACCTACAACAGATTTAGTACGGTACTTGAAGAGAGAAGCACAGTGTATGAATTGGTTTACTGAATTTGACTTATAGTAAAACAAAAGAGAAAAGACATTTGTTTTCCAATTGAACTTTGCTGGAGAATCCCAAGTGGACATGATAGACTTATCTTTTTTTCTGGAAGAGTTTACGTTCTATGCGGAGGAAAACTAAAGGATTATGACCAATATTAGATTAAGAATCTTAGGTGGCAGTTGAAATATTTAAGTTCAGGATGTAAGCTTCTATTCTTAGGCGGTCGAGGTAATATTAAGTAATCTTTTAGGCTGAGTAAGATATAGGGATAGGAGGATAGGTTTGATGTGCTAGGGATAAGATTGAGTAATTTGCGTACTCTAATATTATAAGGTAATAAATTAGGTTAAGGAAAATTGGAGTTTCATTTGCTAAAATTCAAATTTGTTCCTACTATCTCCCTCCAATTGTGTAAAGAAGGCACCTACAGTGATGGCTTCACAGGTTTAGGAGAGCCCCCTCTGTTGCACAAATGTGACAAAGGGGAAGCCTCTCCCGAAGGAGAGGCAGCAAGACATG
The DNA here is from genome assembly GCF_015104395.2 of Macrobrachium nipponense. Taxonomy (NCBI): domain Eukaryota; kingdom Metazoa; phylum Arthropoda; class Malacostraca; order Decapoda; family Palaemonidae; genus Macrobrachium; species Macrobrachium nipponense. Next base: position 11,745,789 of record NC_061106.1, read on the forward strand.
GAAGTCTCATTGGGGGGATGAAAGCATCCAAAAGATTACTCGCCAAGAGAATTATTGGGGGCGTATTACCCACAGATGACGACTTAAAAGGCTTTTTCTGGTACTTCTTTAACAAGTAGTACTTCAACCATTGCTCTGGAGACCAGTCATGCCAATCCACACAAAGGAAATGAGGATCAACATCTAAGGAGGAGCAGAAATGGCTACAAGCCTTATTAGAGGTACCAGGCCAAGTTCACATGGTAACTGGTTTACGCTCCTTAGGGCCACATGATTTGTGGCTTTGCAGTTCCATGACAGGCAAACAAGACGAAAGCAACAAAAAAACCAAAGGAAACAATCCCACAGGGAAAGAAGTGAGGTTGCAAGAACATGGCAAAAGCAACAGCTGGCAGGGCAGAGGGCAGCAAAGCACATCTACACACAATGACAGCCAAAAGTAATGAGACCCAGTGGGCAGAACCCCCATTCGGTCAGTAGGTAGTTAAATACCATACCACCATGTTAAAAGTTTAACGGCCGGTTTCTTCCTTCACTGATGGTAATTCCTATAATATACAGTATAAAGACCTTAAGGTTTGTATATCATGTAGGACAGATAAAATGTTCAATAAATTTATTTACAATAAAAGAATCTTAAGGTTTACTCAACTTGACAAAATACTTGAACAATACAAGACTTACCAAAGATATTCATTAAAAATAAAATTAACCTCACCTTCTCTCCAACGCGGATAATGAGAGATTCAAGACGATCTTCAATTTCCACGGCATCATTGCGTCTCCTCTTTCGGTCACGACCGGAGTCTGTGGAAAAATAAATCAATCCATTTTAACTTCTCTTACATCCACTGCAATATGTTATTTCAGGTTACCTTGGATATCAATATGGTACATGTGTTACACATGCCAGGTGTGTTATCATTGGACATACTGCATACTTTTGAAAGTGTTTTATTTAGTAATATCTATAAAGTTCATAAACAGAACTTCTCTTGCGTGAGTACATATTTTGATCTTGTCTGTGCTATATATAGTAGATTCACATAAACGTGCATCTGATGTCTAGGCCAGTCCCTTAGGATGCTCCTGATTGGCTGCTGATAGCCAATCACAGGGCTGGAAACTCTCAGTCTCTCTTGAGAGTTCACAAGGAGGACAAATGTCCATCTCTCCTGAGGGATACTTTTGAAAGACATGTCTCTCAGGAGAGGTGGAACATACATCCTACCTATGGTAACGTCTCTCTAGAGACAGAGTTTCCAGCCCTGTGATTGGCTTATCAACAGCCAATCAGGAGTGTTGTAAGGGACTGGCCTAGATATCTGATGGACAGTTGATGTGAATCTACTATAGTAAATCATACAGCACAAGAAGTAATGTGTTCTATTTATTCTATTAATTCCCAAAGTTTTGCGTAAGAGTATGCTTTCAGATACTTTTTAAAACCTATAAAAATAGCACCTGATTTTAACTTATACCATGTGTTTGTTTCATAATTTACTTTTCAAAGCTGATTAGATCATGGGCATATAATTATGTGGGACCTTCACATAATAAAAAGCAGCACTACTTAGTACAGGGCCTACCGATGGAGCCAAAACTACATTATATCTTGAAATTTAAACACCAGAGAAGCTTGTCAAATTCTATGGGCAAGCAGCAGCAGTGTGAAAAAATTACAATTTTGAAAAGTAAATTGTGTTTTTCCGAATTATACAAACCTGAGGACCTTTACATTAGGAATTACTTTCAGCAAAGCTCAAAAAACACTGCTAAACTCTTGAACATGGTGGTTAGGCAGTAACTACCATTCAGTATGCAGGAATACCCCTCTGTACAGAAGCAAGCATTTCGGTTTGCCCTGTTTCAGACTGAGGGGTGACAGGGGGTGGGCCTAATGTGTAAAAGACCTGTTTCATGTATACAGGTAGGAAATGTACAATTTACTTTTAAAAATTGTCATTTGTTCCTACATAATATACAAACCTTCAGTCCTTTACATTAGGAAGACACTGATTGGAGGGAGGAACCTGCACAAGTCTCTTTGAATTGATGAGTTCTTCACACCTGGGCTGCTACTCCTGGTTGAAAGAGCTAGGAGTACCCTGCCTCTGAACTATTGATCAGAGTACAGAAACTGTGAGATCAAATGTCAGACTTTTGGAACTTTTCGAATGTGAGGAATCGTAACTCATCTGAAAAAAGGCTAGGAGGAATCTTAATAGCCGGAGGCACTATGGTTAAGATTCGAAAAGGGTTAATCTTAATGCCATTTCCTCATTCCTCCCCTTGCCAGAGGAAGGAGAGGGATAGATTCCACTATTCTAAAATAAAATAAAATGGGTGCTTGATGTGTAGACTTACCACATCAGATGACAGTTCTAGCAAGTGTAGGTTCTCTGCCCGAAGGAAGAGAATAGGGGAATGTAGGAGGAGGAGGAGGAAGAGAGGCCAGTCACTCTTATAATGCTTCTCACTTCCAGAAACACACCTTTGGTGAGATGCTACCTGTCTACTAAAGGAGCCTGGTAAGAAAACACACTTGTTGAGGAGCCACCATATGTCCAAGGAAAAAAGGTTCCAAGGACTTGTGGGCAATACCCGAAGGTCCGAATTCATAAATGTGGTCTGATGAGACCACATGACTGTATCCAGGCCAAAAGACTCCTCTGGAATGTAATTGATAAAATAAGGCACTGATTCCAAGAGCTCTCAGGGGAAGCGTACAGGTGACATTGTCGCCAGCTGCAAAGAACCTTACTCCTGATCACCTCACAAAACCAAGAGAAAGATGTGTCCTTAGACACTTCTTCCTTAGTGAGTCAGTACTATTAGTGAAAAGTTATTGAAATCCATTAAAGAATGTAGTTTTTTTCTTAAGTACTACAGCAACATGCTGATTCAAGAAGGTCGAGCCAAATCGAATGAACTGAACAGATCACATCAATGCAACTATGGCAGTATTCATCTGCTAAGAAGTATTACTTTTCCTCCCAGAAGTGAATCTCCTTCACAACTGAAGCCCCTTGGGAAGAAAGTTCAAAGGGGATTGTGTCTGGTATCCTACGTGCTTGGACCCTAAGATCCAAGACACAAGGATGGAACTTGATCAACACTTAAAAAATTCTGGCAGCCAAAGTTAAAACACTCAAGTGTCTTGGCACTTCTCTCATTCTGTGCCTAAACCAGACTGGAGAGTGAACTCTCCCATACAGGTTGAGTACCACCTGAAATTCCAAATACTCCTGGGCAGTCAGCGATACACCAGCCGAGCACTCAAGACCAAAAAAAAAATCTGAGTGCTCGGTGAGACTGCCGAATCTTGTAAAAATGACTAAGAGGGATTGTCTATCGACTTCTGAGTGCCAGATATCCTAAAGAATCAAGCGCTTGGCATGACTCCGATCTCATAGAACAATCATCGGCACCAGACTTCTCACCTTCCAAGTGCACATAGTAATTCCCAAAGAATCCGAGCAGTCCGTGAGTACTAGAAATGCTAATGAATTCAAGCACTGCGAGATTCCCAAGTCTCGTAAAACAATTTTCCTTCTCATTCTGAGTGCTTGTGATCCCAAGTAACAGAGCGTCCATTGGAGCAATCAAAATTTAAAGGAATTCAAGCACTCGGTGAGACTCCCAAGTTCAATAAGATTGAAGATCATCAGAATACTGGGAGAGAAAAATTGAGGGCGAAAGCTCCAAAGATTTCCTACCCTGGAAACCTGGAAACTCTACGACAGCACAAGTGGCTGAGCAATATCTCACAATCATAACAAATACAGTGGTCCCCCATATTCGCTTGGGATGCATACCAGAACCCCCCCCATGAATAGTTAGAACCCGCGAATGTTTGGAACCCCTATAAAAATGCTAAAAACAGCCTATTTTCTTAGTTAAAACTCAAGAAAACCCCCCCCCACTAAAAATTTTCATACTTGATTTTTTAATAGTTTTATCACAAAAAAAGCATTTTATGATGAAATTGATAAAAAAACCAAGAATTTGTGGATATTTCTCATTCTCATAGGAAAAAATACCGTGAATGTGCGAATTTTCCACGAATAAAGCGGGGAAACGTTCCCGAGAGAAATTTGCTGAATGTGTGAGTCCGCGAATCCGGAGAACACGAATACAGTGGTCCACTGTATACTGTCATGCCTTAATTAAAGAGAGACGTGGTGATAGGAGGTTGGAATGTTACGCCCTTGCCACCAACCCCGAGACACTCTGGGAGAGGTTTGGCCTGCAAGGCTATCACAAATAAAGACATCCCTCGGCTAACAGCGGGGTTCCATTCCAGCTGATACTGCTAACCAAAAATCAGCGATAACAGCACTCAAACCTGCTTAACGGTGCCGCTAACCGAATAGTGGCGCCATTACCCAGAGATTGGCATAGAAAATCCAGTTAACAGCATCGCTAGACAAGCCCCGTAAAACCGGATAGCCATTAACAGATACCGCTGTTAACCAAGGAGGTTTGTTTATTAATAATAATCACAGTATATTCAATATATTTACAGAAATAATAAAAGAAAAGACCCTTCTGGAAAAAATGAGCATAATAACATCAGGCAAGAGCTCATGAAAACATGTTTGCATCGCCAGACGGCCAAAAGCAAAGTGGAATACGTATTAACATTCAGGCAGGTGGGTCTCCCCACCTACTGGACGGTAGTTACTGTCTAACCACCTTGTTCAAGAGTTTTAATGGCCGTGTTTCAGCTTCGCCATAAGCAATTCCTAATGTAAAGGACCGAGAATTTGCATACTGTGTAGGAACAATCAATTGTAATTGTATGCATACAAACACTCAAACATAGTACAATAGGTATATATGTATAAAAATTAAGAAAAGCTTTAGAGAGACTGAGGCACACTGATAAAATTCAAACGTATAAAAAAATTAAGTATAATTCAAATCCTACAGGTAGTAGCTCCTTTTTGAAATTTGTTTAAAATTGCATGACAAACCTAATGACTTTTTTTCTTCGGCAATGTCCCCAAGAAACAACGTTAGTATTGACATATTCATTTCCCAGATTGTGTAGTACCTAATTCAAGCAAGTTTGCATGGTGTGCACTATTAGTGTTTTGTTAATATATACCTACTGGTAAGATTACTGTTTAAACAGCACAAAAGCCACATTTGGTGAAACTTGAGACTCAGTTACATACAACAGTCGATTCACTTAAGTTAGATTCTTGTGCCTACGAGGAGACATTATGGAGGAGTTATGGAGTTCCATTTGACAACGTCTGAGAGAGAGAGAGAGAGAGAGAGAGAGAGAGAGAGAGAGAGAGAGAGAGAGAGAGAGAAGAGAGAGACAGAGGAGAGAGAGGGGGGGGTAATTGGTGGTTGGATGGTTAACGACTGAATTGGCTGTTGGTGGGTTCTAGGTTGTCTGCTGGTAATGTTGGAGTAGCTTCGAGTTATGTGTTTTGGAGGTAGTCTTTAGTCAGTCTTTGGTGAGAGCTGGTGATAAGTAGTGTTGGCAGCGGTCTGTTTAGTCTTGGTGGATGTGAAAGTCAGTTGAGTTGTGTTATTGATTTATTGTTTTTGTTAAGTTTGATGTAGTTTGCTTTGGAGTTGTTGTGCCTGTGCTGTTGGATTTGTTGGGCTTTTGAGTTCCTGAGGGTTGTGTGTGATTGTTATAGTTAAGGGTTGTTGTTGGGGAGCTGTTGTGGTTTTTTGGTGTGGCTGTGAGTTGTTGAGGGTTGTTATTGGTGAGCTGCTGTGATCCCTTGGTGTTGTTGGTGGGTGTGTGTGTGTTGCCTTTTTGTGGTGTTAAGTGATTGTTTGTGCATTGGTCTTTTTGTCATGGTTGTGTTCCTTGTTGGTTTGCTGTGTTGTTGAGTTGTGGTCCTTGGGAGTTGTGTTGTTGAGTTGTGGTTGTGTTACTTGTTGTGTTATAGTTTTTTTTGTTTTGTTCTGTGTGTAGGTAAAAGTCAAGTGTCCTCCTTATATTCTGTAGTGTAGAGGAAAGTGTGACTGAGGATGGGTTTGGCAGCTGGAATGATTAGGTTTATGTGGGGGGGGGGGGGGGGGGGGGGGGGGGGGGGGGGGT
>NC_061106.1:11752361-11800619 GCF_015104395.2 Macrobrachium nipponense
CCAATGCAAACATGATTCCAGGCTACGCAAAGATTTAAGAATCACAGATAGGGATTTATCCTCCAAAGGACACTATTGTAGGGCCCGAAGGCATCACAGGTCTTTGGAGGGATAAATTCTACTGGACGGGTAACTTGTGTTACAACGCCTGGAGGAAGACCTTACACTATCACGTTCTAAGTTTACGTACCTATGATTCATAAGCCTTCCACGCAGAATCAGACATATTTTCACACTCGTTGCAGCGCTCATCAAACATACAAACATGTTTCCTACAATTCGCGCACACTGTATGAGGGTCTACCGAAGTTTTCGGTAGCCTAACCTTGCATTCTTCCACACAACATACTCTGGCCTAGTCGAACTAGATCCAGACATCGTAAGTTTAAGGAAAAATCAAGCCAAAATAAAAACAATTAGCGTATGCCTAACCACCGATCCTAATCAAATAACCAAAAATCAATCGGGATACTCAAGTGACCAAAAGAGTTCCAAAATCCAATGACGGAGGTGCAGAAAAACACTTGTTGACTGCACCGGCGACAGAAAATATCTGACAGAAAATGGGAATGGTTCCTTACGCCCGCCCCCTCCCAGCGGCGGAATGGGTACTACCACCTGGCCGACCACTGTGTGTGCCGGGAGTTTTGAAAATTCTGTCGGACTTCGGAGAATACAGCTATATATATATCTGGCAGGTAAGATTCGTGAACAAATTGGATTTGTTTCATTTGCTAAAATTCAAATTTGTTCTACTATCTCCTTCAATTGTGTAAAGAAGGCACCTACAGTGATGGCTTCACAGGTTTAGGAGAGCCCCCTCTGTTGCACAAATCTGACAAAGGGGAATCATCCCCCGAAGGAGAGGCAGCAAGACATGGAAGTCTCATTGGGGGGGATGAAAGCATCCAAAGGATTACTCGCCAAGAGAATTATTGGGGGCGTATTACCCACAGATGACGATTTAAAAAGCTTTTTCTGGTACTTCTTTAACAAGTAGTACTTCAACCATTGCTCTGGAGACCAGTCATGCCAATCCACACAAGGAAATGAGGATCAACATCTAAGGAGGAGCAGAAATGGCTACAAGCCTTATTAGGTACTACCAGGCCAAGTTCACATGGTAACTGGTTTACGCTCCATTAGGGCCACATGATTTGTGGCTTTGCAGTTCCATGACAGGCAAACAAGACGAAAGCAACAAAAAAACCAAAGGAAACAATCCCACAGGGAAAGAAGTGAGGTTGCAAGAACATGGCAAAAGCAACAGCTGGCAGGGCAGAGGGCAGCAAAGCACATCTACACACAATGACAGCCAAAAGTAATGAGACCCAGTGGGCAGAACCCCCATTCGGTCAGTAGGTAGTTAAATACCATACCACCATGTTAAAAGTTTAACGGCCGGTTTCTTCCTTCACTGATGGTAATTCCTATAATATACAGTATAAAGACCTTAAGGTTTGTATATCGTGTAGGAACAGATAAAATGTTCAATAAATTTATTTACAATAAAAGAATCTTAGGTTTACTCAACTTGACAAAATACTTAAACAATACAAGACTTAGCAAAGATATTCATTAAAAATAAAATTAACCTCACCTTCTCTCCAACGCGGATAATGAGAGATTCAAGACGATCTTCAATTTCCACGGCATCATTGCGTCTCCTCTTTCGGTCACGACCGGAGTCTGTGGAAAAATAAATCAATCCATTTTAACTTCTCTTACATCCACTGCAATATGTTATTTCAGGTTACCTTGGATAATCATGGTCATGTGTTACACATGCCAGTGTGTTATCATTGGACTACTACTGCATACTTTTGAAAGTGTTTTATTTAGTAATATCTATAAAGTTCATAAACAGAACTTCTCTTGCGTGAGTACATATTTTGATCTTGTCTGTGCTATATATAGTAGATTCACATAAACGTGCATCTGATGTCTAGGCCAGTCCCTTAGGATGCTCCTGATTGGCTGCTGATAGCCAATCACAGGGCTGGAAACTCTCAGTCTCTCTTGAGAGTTCACATAGGCAGGACATATGTTCCACCTCTCCTGAGGGATACTTTTGAAAGACATGTCTCTCAGGAGAGGTGGAACATACATCCTACCTATGTGAACTCTCTCTAGAGACTGAGAGTTTCCAGCCCTGTGATTGGCTTATCAACAGCCAATCAGGAGTGTTGTAAGGGACTGGCCTAGATATCTGATGCACGGTCGATGTGAATCTACTATAGTAAATCATACAGCACAAGAAGTAATGTGTTCTATTTTATTCTATTAATTCCCAAAGTTTTGCGTAAGAGTATGCTTTCAGATACTTTTTAAAACCTATAAACATGGCACCTGATTTTAACTTATGCCATGTATTTGTTTCATAATCTACTTTTCAAAGCTGATTAGATCATGGGCATATAATTATGTGGGACCTTCACAAAATAAAAAGCAGCACTATTTAGTACATGGCCTACCGATGGAGCCAAAACTACATTATATCTTGAAATTTAAACACCAGAGAAGCTTGTCAAATTCTATGGGCAAGCAGCAGCAGTATGAAAAAATTACAATTTTGAAAAGTAAATTGTGTTTTTCCGAATTATACAAACCTGAGGTCCTTTACATTAGGAATTACTTTCAGCGAAGCTCAAAAAACACTGCTTAACTCTTGAACATGGTGGTTAGGCAGTAACTACCATTCAGTATGCAGGAATACCCATCCGTACAGAAGCAAGCATTTCGGTTTGCCCTGTTTCAGACTGAGGGGTGACAGGGGGTGGGCCTAATGTGTAAAAGACCTGTTTCATGTATACAGGTAGGAAAAATACAATTTACTTTTAAAAATTGTCATTTGTTCCTACATAATATACAAAACTTCAGTCCTTTACATTAGGAAGACACTGATTGGAGGGAGGAACCTGCACAAGTCTCTTTGAATTGATGAGTTCTTCACACCTGGGCTGCTACTCCTGGTTGAAAGAGCTAGGAGTACCCTGCCTCTGAACTATTGATCAGAGTACAGGAACTGTGAGATCAAATGTCAGACTTTTGGAACTTTTCGAATAAGTGAGGAATCGTAACTCATCTGAAAAAAGGCTAGGAGGAATCTTAATAGTCGGAGTCACTACGCTTATGATTCGAAAAGGGTTAATCTTAATGCCATTTCCTCATTCCTCCCCTTGCTAGAGGAAGGAGAGGGATAGCTTCCACTATTCCAAAATAAAATAAAATGGGTGCTTGTTGTGTAGACTTGCCACATCAGACGACAGTTCTAGCAAGTGTAGGTTTGCCACATCAGACGACAGTTCTAGCAAGTGTAGGTTCTCAACCCGAAGGAAGAGAATAGGGGAATGTAGGAGGAGGAGGAGGAGGAAGAGAGGCCAGTCACTCTTATAATGCTTCTCACTTCCAGAAACACACCTTTGGTGAGATGCTACCTGTCTACTAAGAGCCAGGTAAGAAAACACACTTGTTGAGGAGCCACCATATGTCCAAGGTAAAAAGGTTCCAAGGACTTGTGGGCAATACCCGAAGGTCAAAATTCATAGATGTGGTCTGATGAGACCACATTACTGTATCCAGGCCAAAAGACTCCTCTGGAATGTAATATGTTATTGTTATAATACAATTAAGTTTGTTCATACTTACCTGGCAAATATATATATAGCTGTATTTCTGACGTCCGACAGAATTTCAAAACTCGCGGCACACGTAGTGGGGCGGGTGGCCAGGTGGTAGTACCCATTCCCGCCGCTGGGAGGCGGATATCAGGAACCATTCCCATTTTTCTATTCATATTATTCATGACCCTTGTCTCCTGAGGGAGGAGGGTGGGCACTCTAATTATATATATGTGCCAGGTAAGTATGAACAAACTTAATTGTATTATAACAATAACATTTTGTTCATGAAACTTACCTGTCAGATATATATATAGCTGAATCCCACCTTCGGATGGTGGGTAGAGACAGACTAGGATTTTTTTAGGAAACTTAAATTAAATAAAAGATTAACTTATTGGTTCCTTACCTGATAGCAAAGTAGACTCTCTGATTACTGTCACTTAAAGCCTGCTTATGCTCTTATCAGAGTTGCCAGCCAGGTTTGGACCTGTAGTGCTGGTGCACTCTGGATGCTCTGTCAACGGGGACGTTGACACAATGTGACAAGATCATCTAGCCAAACATATGGCAGTAACACAGCAAACCGACCACCACCTGACCAACTAACCAACCAAAAAACCCCTGACATTAACACTAAGGAATGGGAGATTTCCACAGAAGATCTCACCATCAACCAAAAACACAATAAAACTAACCTAACTAAGCTAAGGGATAGGGAGAGAGCTACTCAGCCCCCAAACTGTGTCTGCCGAAATGTAAGGCCCAAAGAACTACAGTTCTCGTAAATCGTTCTCCACATCCCGGAGGTAATGTGAGGCGAATACGGAATTGCTCCTCCAGAAAGGTGCTATCAAGAATATCTTTGATAGACATATTCCTTTGGAAGGCAGAGAAGTAGCTACGGCTCTGACCTCGTGAGCTTTCACTTAAAGAGGCTCAAATCAGTCTTCTGCAAGATGAATGAGCCTCTTTAATGACGTCCCTCAAGAAGAAAGCAACAGCATTCTTCGGACAACGGCAAATCTGGTCTCTTCACCGAGCACCAGAGATTACCTGAGGGACCTCTTATCTCTTTAGTCCCTATTCACATAGACTTGAGAGCCCTCCGACAGGGTACAGGGCTCTCTCTGGTTCTTGACCCCCACGAGACTCGATATTCCTTGATTTCAAAGCTCTTTGGCCAAGGATTAGACGGGTTCTCGTTCTTAGCCAAGAAAGATGGGTTCAACGAGCAGACAGCGTTGTCTCCCTTGAAGCCCACTAGGCTACTGAACGCTTGGATTTCACTACTCTCTTCGCCGTCGCCAGAGAAGCTAGGAAAAGCGTTTTTCTCGTCAAGTCCCTTAGAGAAGCTTCATGGAGAGGCTCAAAGGGACTTAGCATCAGATGTTTCAAAAACCACATCTAGATTCCATGAGGGCGGTCTTGCCTGTGGAATCTTGGTGGTTTCGAACCGACCTTAAGAGATCGTGCAGATCCTTATTGTCGGAGAGGTCCAGTCCTCTGTGGCGAAAAACGGCAGACAACATACTCCTATAACCCTTGATTGTAGGAACTGCCAATTTCTGCACATTTCTTAGATAGAGTAAGAATCTGCTATCTGATTCACAGAGGTCGTGGAAGAGGAAATTCCTTCCTTTTTGCACCATGCCCTGAAGGAGGACCACTTAAGACTGGTAGACAGCTCTTGAAGAGGCTCTTCGAGCATTAGCGATTGCTCTCGCAGCTGCCTTTGAAAAGCCTCTCGCTCTGGCCAACTTTTCGATAGTCTGAACGCAGTCAGAGCCGAGCGGAGAGGTTTTGGTGAAACCTTTTGAAGTGAGGCTGTCTGAGTAGATCTCTCCCTCCAGGGCAACGTTCTTGGGAAGTCCACAAGGAATGTCATGACCTCTGTGAACCACTCTCTTGCTGGCCACATTGGGGCAATCAGAGTCAACCTTGTCCCTTCTGAAGCTGCGAACTTCCTCATTACGTCCCCCATGATCTTGAATGGGGGAAAGGCGTAAAGATCCAGGCCTGTCCAGTTCCCAGAGCAACGCGTCCACTGCAATTGCCCCTGGATCCAGAACCGGGGAGCAATACAGAGGAAGCCTCTTCGTCCTTGATGTAGCGAACAGGTCTACTAGAGGACGTCCCCACAATCTCCATAATTGTTGACAGACTTCCTGGTGCAAGGTCCATTCTGTTGGAGAATCTGATTCGTCGACTGAGAAGGTCCGCCCTGACATTCTGAACCCCTGCCACGAATCTTGTCAGGATCTGATGCGCCTTGCGTCTGCCCATAGCAGAACTTCCTTCGCCAGGAGAAAAAGGGATCTGGAGTGAGTTCCTCCCTGATTCTTTAGATACGCAAGGGCTGTGGTACTGTCTGAGTTGACTTGAAACAACCTTGCTTGACAGTTTGTCTTCGAAGAACTGCAGCGACAGGAATATCGCTGCCAGTTCCTTTACATTGATGTGCCAGGCTACCTGTTCCCCTCTCCAGGAGCCTGACACTTCCTCCCCCCCTAGTGTTGCTCCCCAACCGGAAATGGAAGCGTCTGAGAAACAACACTAGGTCGGGGCTCAGAAGTTTTAAGGAGAACCCTCTCGTAGCTTCTGAGGGTCGAGCCACCATCTTAAGTGGGACTTTTACCTTGTTGGAGATCCTTAGGATCGCATTCAGGTCCTCTTTCGACGTCCATTCTTCCGCAAGGAAAAATTGAAGAGGCCTGAGGTGCAGTCTTCCCAGCGAGACAAACTTTCCTAGCGAGGAAATGGTGCCCAGCAGACTCATCCACTCCCTCACCGAACAAGCTTCTCTCTCTAGGAAAGCTGCGACTTTCTCTAACCCCAGTCGCTGACGTTCCTGGGATGGAAACGCCCGAAAAGCCACTGAATCCATCTGAATCCCAGATACACGATGGACTGTGTCGGGGTCAGATGCGACTTTTCGGAGTTGACCAAAAGACCCAGAGACTTTGCTAGGCTAACGTAAACTGAAGGTCCTTCAGACACTTCTGCCTCGGACGACGCTCTGATCAGCCAATCGTCGAGGTATAGGGATATCCTGATCCCTGACGAATGGAGCCCACTTCGCTACATTCCTCATTATCATTGTGAAAACCATCGGGGCCGTGCTGAGACCAAAACAAAGGGCTCTGAATTGCCAAAACCCTGTTGTCTAAGACGAATCTCAGGTACTTCCTTGAAAGAGGGTGGACGGGGACGTGGAAGTACGCATCCTGCAGGTCCAGAGACACCATCCAGTCGCCAGGTCTCAAGGCTCCCAGCACCGACTGAGGGCGTCTCCATTTTGAATTTGATCTTTTCTACAAAAAGATTGAGCCTGCCACACATCCAGGACCGGCGCCAACCTGACGACTGCTTCGGCACTAGGAAAAATCCTGTTGTAGAAGCCCGGTGACTCCAGGTCCAAGACTTGTTCCACCGCTCCTTTTTTCGACCATCTGTCTAACAGATCGAAAAGAATACTTTTTCTTCTCTCCCTGATAAGATGGAGAGAGGTCTCTGGGAGTTTGATGTTAAAGGAGGAGGATGTAAAAAGGGGATCTTGTACCCCCGCTCTACTATCTTGAGAGTCCCAAGGATCCGCCCCTCTCTGCCTCCAAGCCTCCGCAAAGAATTCCAGTCTGGCCCCGACTGGCGTCTGAAGGACAAGATCTTCATTTGGTGGATTTGGGTTTGAATGAAGCTCTTCCTCTCGAAAAACCTCTCCCTCGAGGAGCTGCTCTCGAGGGGGGTGTGCCCCGCGAAAGGGTTTGACTTTCTTCGGGGGTTTGCTGAATGCCGAAGTGGAAGGAACTGCTGGACGTCTTGAAGACTGTACCAAGAGGTCCTGGGTCGCCTTCTCTTGCAAACTCTTTGCAAGATCCTTTACCATAGCCTGGGGGAAGAGATGGTCCGAAAGAGGCGCAAAGAGCAATTCCGCTTTCTGAGCGGGAGATACCGACTTAGCGGTAAAATTGCAAGAAGAGCTCTCTTTTCTTCAGGAAAGCAGTTCCAAAATGAGAAACTAGCTCCTCCGAACCATCCTGACGGCCTTGTCCATACATGACAACACGCTGGACAGCTCCCCCAGACTGAGAGAATCAGGACTTCTAGACTGAAGGTCTAAAACTCCCACACAGTCTAGGAAATTAAAGACATTTAGGGTGCGAAGCAGTCCCTTCAGTGGTGGTCCGTCTCCACAGGAGTCCAGGACACCTTAGCAGACGATAAGAGAGACCTCCTCTGAGCGTCCACTAAACTGGAGAATCACCCAAGAGCGGACGAAGGAACCTTTACTCCCACGTCCTCCTTGGTTTCATACCAATTCCTCCTTTCCCGGCGAGTAGATTGGGCGGATGGCGAAAGTGGTCTTGCCCTGATCCTTCCTTCTAGACATAAGTCTTGAAGCTTCTTAAAAGCCCTCTTGTCGACAGCGATGTCTTCATCTCGACGAATTCAGGGGTCTTAACGGTCTTGGAAGACGAAAGTTGAGAGGGAGGAGACCTAGGGGCTGCCGGCTGGAACTTCTCCCCGAAGGATGAACGTAACAGCCTGACAAGAACCTTGTAGTCCGAGACAGCTGAAGCTACCGGCTGTTCTTCTTCGACGGAACTCCCTGGACTACTAAGTTCCCCTTCCTCCCTAAGAGAACTGGAGAACGTCCATCAGGAGAGGGAGTACGTCCAGCATCTCAATCCTGAACAATGACTTCCGTTGGTTGGAAGTACCCGCTACAGGTACGGAATCGCCCTTACGCGATCCTTAGAAGGACGGACATCTTGTGAAAGAGGAGCTCCTTAGAAGCAACGGGAACTGTCTTAACAGACACGTCCCTACGAGAGGAAGCGCGAGCTTCCTGACGAGAGGCGCCAAAAGCGTCCTGCTTAGCCAAGCAAGCGTCCTGCTGAGCGTCCTCAAAGCGTCCTGCCTCGCTCGAAAAGCGTCCTGCTTCGACGCGAGCGTCCTGAGGAGCGTCCTCAAAGGCGTCCTGTCGATAACTCAAAGCGTCCTGCTTCGAACGCCGAGCGTCCTCAAAAGCGCCTTGTAGAGAGCGCAAAGCGTCCTGCTTAGAACGCCGAGCGTCCTGCCGAGCGTCCTCAACAGCTCCCTGCCGAGAGCGCAAAGCGTCCTGCTTCGAACGCCGAGCGTCCTGGCGAGCGTCCTCTCCTGAGAGAGCAAAAGATCTACTCGGAGAACGAGACGGTGACGATCTGGAGGAGGAGAGAGAGACGAGCGAGACGAGAGAGAATGAGACTGCTTCGTCCTCTTGACGGGCAGCCGAACGTCCTTCCTACTCTTAGGCTCGACTGCTGCTGGGCGAGTCCTCTGAGCCATCAGCGACATAATCTGGTCCTGAGGGACACTAGGATATCCTTCGTAGGTGACGAAGGAGCATAAGAAGGGGCAGGACTGAGCCTGCGAGAAAGGCGAGGGGCGACGGGGACGCCTCCTTCCTTCTAGCAGGTACAGCTATCTGCCTCTCAGGTGAACAACGCCTGTGCGTGGAAACCAACGTCCTCGTCGATAGAAAGCCTCCTCTCTCTGAGGAGGAAAGGCGTCATAAGCATCCTCTGACGAAAGCGGAGACATAGGACGTGAAGCGTCCTCAAAGCGAAAGGTCCTTTTCAACGGACGCGAGTCTCTCCGAGCGCTCCACCCCTTGCGCGGGGAGGACGCTTCGGAGGACGAAAAGCAATCTTTCAGGACACGCGCTCGTGCGCGCTCCTTGGCAGCCTGGGATTTAGCAACAAGGCCTGCCGAAGGGACGCCAGATCGGTGGGGAGCCCCCGTAACCCTCTTGCGGCTTTCGACATACCCACTTCCCTGAGTCCTGGGAGTCCGATAGAGGTCTAGGCCTAGAGGCATCATGGGGCCGATCTGACGCCCCCTCCTACAACACTAGGGGCACTAACACAAACTTCACAGGGCCAGTTTTCTAGGGCCAAAACTTTAGATTCGAGAGCGCGAATAGACTCAAGAATCAGAGAAAGGGTGTTACCTTCTCCAGACACAGCACTGGGGCCCGAAGGCAACAAAACAGGATTAGGTTGAGCAAAATCTACTGGTGTTAGAGGAGGAGAAATGTTACTTTCCTTACCTTTAGTAGAACTGCCCTTGGAGGAAGACCTCCTGACTCTATCGCGCTCCAATTTACGTCGATAGGTCTCATACATCTTCCATTTATCATCATCCAAATCCTTGCATTCATTGCACCGATCATCAACCAAGCAAACATGCCCCCTGCAATCCATACAAACTGTGTGAGGATCAACTGAAGGTTTAAGAAGCCTCACCTTACATTCACTCCTCACACACACTCTGAAACTTCCAGTACTTGATCCCGACATCATGGTACACAGAAAAGCCAATCCAAAATCAAAAAGCCAATCCACTATTACGCGTGCCAATCCAACAATCCAGAAGTCGATAACCAACCAAAAAGTCAATCCAGATAATATTAAGCGGGATAATCAAAAATCCTAGACGGAGGTACTGTCAACAGTTGTTTGCAGCACCGGCGACAGAAAAAATATGAATAGAAAATGGGAATGGTTCCTGATATCCGCCTCCCAGCGGCGGGAATGGGTACTACCACCTGGCCGCCCCACTACGTGTGCCGCGAGTTTTGAAATTCTGTCGGACGTCAGAAATACAGCTATATATATATCTGACAGGTAAGTTTCATGAACAAATGATAAAATAAGGCACTGATTCCATGAGCTCTCGGGGGAAGCGTACAGGTGACATTGTCGCCAGCTGCAAAGAACCATACTCCTGATCACCTCACAAAACCAAGAGAAAGATGTGTCCTTAGACACTTCTTCCTTAGTGAGTCAGTACTATTAGTGAAAAGTTATTGAAATCCATTAAAGAATGTAGTTTTTTTTCTTAAGTACTACAGCAACATGCTGATTCAAGAAGGTCGAGCCAAATCGAATGAGCTGAACAGATCACATCAATGCAACTATGGGCAGTACTCATCTGCTAAGAAGTATCACTTTCCTCCCAGACATGAATCTCCTTAACAACTGAAGCCCCTTGGGAAGAAAGTTCAAAGGAGATTGTGTCTGGTATCCTAAGTGCTCGGACCCTAAGGTCCAAGACACAAGGATGGAACCTGATCAAACACTTAAAAAAATTCTGGCAGCCAAACTCAAAACACTCAAGTGTCTTGGCACTTCTCTCATTCTGTGCCTAAACCAGACTGGAGAGTGAACTCTCCCATACAGGTTGAGTACCACCTGAAATTCCAAATACTCCTGGGCAGTCAGCGATACACCAGCCGAGCACTCAAGACCAAAAAAAAAATCTGAGTGCTCGGTGAGACTGCCGAATCTTGTAAAAATGACCAAGAGGGATTGTCTATCGACTTCTGAGTGCCAGATATCCTAAAGAATCAAGCGCTTGGCATGACTCCGAAACTCGTAAGAACAATCATCGGGACCAGACTTCTCACCTTCCAAGTGCACATAGTAATTCCAAAGAATCCGAGCAGCCAGTGAGTACTAGAAATGCTAATGAATTCAAGCACTCTGCGAGATTCCCAAGTCTCGTAAGAACAATTTTCTTTCTCATTCCGAGTGCTTGTGATCCCAAGTAACAGAGCGTCCAGTGAGCAATCAAAATTTAAGGAATTCAAGCACTCGGTGAGATTCCCAAGTTCAATAAGAACAATCATCAGAATACCGGGAGAGAAAAATTGAGGGCGAAAGCTCCAAAGATTTCCTCCCTGGAAACTCTACAACAGCGCAAGCGGCTGGAGCAATACCTCACAATCATAACAAATACAGTGGTCCCCCATATTCGCGTGGGATGCATACCAGACCCCCCCATGAATAGTTAGAACCCGCGAATGTTTGGAACCCCTATAAAAATGCTAAAAACAGCCTATTTTGTTAGTTAAAACTCAAGAAAAACCCACTAAAAATGTTCATATTTGGTTTTTTAAATGGTTTTATCACAAAAGTGCATTTTATGATGAAATTGATAAAAAAATGATATTGTTATAATACAATAAAGTTTCATACATACTTACCTGGCAGATATATACATAGCTAAGACTCCGTCGTCCCCGACAGAAATTCAAATTTCGCGCCACTCGCTACAGGTAGGTCAGGTGATCTACCGGCCTGCCCCCCTGGGTGGCAGGACTAGGAACCAATCCCGTTTTCTACTCATATATTTTCTCTTCCACCTGTCTCCTTGCGGGGAGGCTGGGTGGGCCTTAATCGTATATATCGCCAGGTAAGTATGTATGAAACTTTATTGTATTATAACAATATCATTTTCATACAATCAACTTACCTGTCAAGATATATACATAGCTGATTGGCACCCTTCGGTGGAGGGTAAGAGACAGCTACTACTAGAATAGACAGGTAAACAACATCTGTTGTAGGTATAAATTAGAAAAACCTTGGTTCCTACCTGATAGGTGGTAGACTCCGTGGGTGTTTTCCCCGTAGTCTGCATCACCTCAAGAAACTTTAGCGAGATATGTGATCTATGGCCAAGAATTCTTGTGGGTCTGCCGAAGGGGTCTTATCCACTTACTCGGCAGAGCCTGAAAGGACTTTGTCAATGGGTGCTGATCCACTTACATGACAACACACCTTATTAAGGAGCAAACAATCAATCCCGACCACCTGATTCCTAACCACCATGTTAGTATTAAAAATTGCTCAGAGTTATCCCCAACTCTTCGCAACAACCGTAACTCACACCACAATGCACAAGTACACAATAATTTAAAAAAAAAAATTTTCTATTACAAGATATCACAAGAGTTCCTTACTGAACTGAAGTGACTGGACGCTTGTGCGACAACTGCACTTGTTCAGAAGAAAGTCTAGAACATATCTATATTTAAGGTTTCTATTACAAGATATCACAAGAGTTCCTTACTGAACTGAGTGACTGGACGCTTGTGCGACAACTGCACTTGTTCAGAAGAAAGTCTAGAACATATCTATATTTTAAGGATTGTTGTAAGCTCCTGTACCCAGGATTGTGCCCGCAGACACAAAAGGACCTAATGAAAAACATTTTCTAGGTCACATACACGCACGTCCTTCAAATAGTGAGCCGCAAACACAGAATTACATCTCCAATATGTCGCTTCCAAGATATTCTTCAGCGACATATTTCTCTGAAAAGAGAGAGACGTTGCCACTGCGGCTCACTTCATGAGCTCTTACTCTTAGGAGTTTTAAGGAATCGTCCGTGCAAGCCTTATGAGCGTCCATAATTACGTTCCTGACAAAAAAGGCTAATGCATTCTTAGACATAGGTCTTGATGGATCCTTCACTGAGCACCACAGCCTTGTCTAGAACCTCCCAACTGTTCCTTTTTCTTCAAGTAAAACTTTAATGCCCTTACTGGGCAAAGAGACCTCTCGCGGTTCCCTGCCGACGAGACCCGATAATCCTTTTACTTCGAAGTTTCTCGTCCTAGGTTTCGTTTAAGAAGGTTTTCATTCTTCGCTAAGAATAATTCCTTGAAAGAACAGATGGCTGAATCTATATTGAACCCGACTTTGTCACTAAGGCGTGCAGTTCGCTAACTAACCTTTTTGCCGTTGCCAGTGACAAAAGGAATAAACATTTTCTCGTTATATCACGAAACGAGGCCAAATGTAGGGGTTCAAATCTCTCTGAAGTCAAGAACTTCAGTACTACGCTCTAGATTCCAGTTAGGGGGAGAAGTCATTCTATACTTCTTTGTCTCAAATGACCTAATCAGATGATGCAGGTCCTTATTGTTTCCCAAATCTAGGCCTCTATTCCTAAAGACGGCCGAAAGCATACTCCTATAGCCCTTTATCGTGGCTACGGAGAGCTGCGACTCTTCCCTCAGAAATAACAGAAAATCAGCTATTTCTGCTACAGAGGTACTGGAGGAGGACAACTTCTTTGACTTACACCACCTTCTAAAAACTTCCCACTTGGATTGATAAACCCGGATAGTGGATTTAAGTTCTCCGGCTCTAGCGATCGAGCTTGCTGCTTTACTATAGAAAAGCCTCTCGCTCTGACAAGTCTTTCGATAGTCGAAAGGCAGTCAGAGCGATGAGCGGGGAGGTTTTGATGAAACCTCTCGAAGTGTGGTTGTCTGAGAAGATCCCTCCTTTGTGGAAGGGATCTGGGGAAGTCTACTATCCACTCCAGTACCTCTGGAAACCATTCTTGAGCTGGCCAAAAGGGGGCTATCAGGGTCATTCTTGTCCCCTTTGAAGTCACAAACTTCCTGAGTACTTGCCCCAGAATCTTGAATGGGGGAAATGCGTAAACGTCTACCTGAGACCAATCTAGTAGGAAGGCGTCTACTGCTAGAGCTCTGGGATCTTCTACCACTGAACAGAGACTTCCAGTCTCCTCGAGAGGAACGTGGTCAAAGAGGTCGACATGAGGAGTTTCCCCAAAGAGACCAGAGCTTGAGGCAAACTTCTGAGTGGGGAGGGTCCACTCGGTATGAAGGACCTGGTTCCTCCTGCTCAGCCTGTCCGCTCGTACGTTCCTTACTCCCTGAACGAACCTCGTCAAGAGAGAGATGTTCCTCTGGGATGTCCACAACAGAAGTTCTCTCGTGAGTTCGTAAAGGGCATACGAGTGAGTACCTCCTTGCTTCCGAATGTATGCTAGAGCGGTTGTATTGTCCGCATTCACTTGAACTATTTTGTTGCTTGCAACTAACGGTTTCGAAGCTCTTTAGAGCTAGGTGTACAGCTAGCAGTTCTTTGCAGTTTATGTGCCAGGACAACTTGAAGAGCATTCCAAGTGCCTGACACTTCTCTCTTTCCCAAAAGTTGCTCCCCAACTTTTTCCGACGCGTCGGAAAACAATACAAGTTTGGGCTCTGTATTTCATGGAAGTACCTTTGTTTTCCCTCAGTGGAGTAACCACCATTCTAGATGTCGTTTTATCAGATCTGGAATGGGAAAAAAGTCCGAGAGTAGTTCCTGTCTTCATGTTCCACGAACTTCTGAGGAAGAACTGAAGAGGACGGAGATGAAGTCTTCCTAGGTGAAAGAACTGTTCGAGCGAGGAAAGGGTCCCTAAAAGGCTCAACCATTCCCTCGCCGAAGTCCGTTCCTTCCTTAGGAAGAGAGAGACTTTTTCTAAACCTCTCGCTAGCCTCTCTTGAGAAGGAAATACTCGAAAACCCCGAGAATCCATCCACCGAATCCCCAGATAGACCAAGTTCTGGCTGGGATCAGTTGGGACTTCTCGAGGTTCACGAGTAATCCTAAAGTCTTTATAAGGTTTAGTGTCACATTCAGGTCCTCCAAACACTGTTCCTCTGACTTTGCTCTGATAAGCCAGTCGTCTAGATAAAGAGATATACTGATTCCTTTCAGATGAAGCCATCTCGCCACATTTTTCAAAAGGTTCGTGAAAACCTGAGGCGCCGTCGACAGGCCGAAGCACAAGGCTCTGAATTGGAAGATCCTTCCCCCCGTCATGAAACGGAGGTACTTCTTCGACGAAGGATGGATCGGGACGTGAAAATATGCGTCCTGGAGATCCAGAGACACCATTCCATCCAATCCCCTTGGCGAAGAGCCGCCAGGACTGAAGCAGAGGTTTCCATGGAGAACTTCTGTTTTTGAACAAACTTGTTCAGAGCGCTGACATCCAGAACTGGTCTCCATCCCCCCGAGGCTTTCGCAACCAAGAAAGACGATTGTAAAACCCCCGGGGAGCTTTGATCCAGCACAAGTTCTATAGCTCTCTTGTCCCACTCTGATCCACCATTTGTTGAAGAGTATCTTTTTTCAACACAGGGTCCTTGTAATTGGCGGACAATTCCCTCGGAGTTGACGTCAGGGAGGATTGTCCAGGAAAGGAATGAGATATCCCTTCTGAAGAACCGACATCGACCAAGGATCTGTGTCGATGCGAGTCCGGCTTCCGCAAAATCCCCGGAGCCTGGCACCTACTGGTGTTTTGGAGGAGCGCCACTTCACTTTCCCCTTTTAAAGGGGCGGAACGAGGCTCGACTCTCTTCTCGTCGTTTTCCTTTTAGCGTAACTCTAGTTGGAGGGCCGCCTCGAAAGGGCCGAACAGGAGTAGACGCCACTTTCTTTTCACCCACCATTACTGGTTCTCTTCTTCCTGGACGATTGCAGGAGAAGATCTTGAGTCGCTTTCTCCGTCAGCGATCGGGAAATATCCTTCACCAACTGTGACGGGAACAGAAAATCAGACCTAGGGGCGAATAACAAAGCTGCTCTTTGTGAGTGTGATACTGCTTTCGTCAAGAAAGCGCTAAACACAGATCTCTTCTTCAAGAGACCTGCTCCAAACAAGGAAGAAACTTCCCCTGAGCCGTCTTGCACCGCCTTGTCAATACATGACAGAATTGCTAGGAGAACATCCGGTTCTAGCCCTTCAGGGCATGAGCCTTCTTGGACATCACCCCAAGGGACCAATCTAGGAAGTTAAAGACTTCTAGAATGTGAAAAAGTCCCTTGAGGAGATGATCCAACTCTGAAAGGCCCCAAGTAATCTTAGCCATGTGAAGGCTATGTCTCCTGGATGCGTCTACCAGACTGGAAAAGTCACTTCAGCTGAAGCAGGAGAGTGACGACCCATATTCTCCCCAGTCTGGTACCCCAAATCCCTCTCTTGCCGGTCAGTCTAGGGGGAGGCATGCAAATACTGTCCTTACAAGCTCCTTCTTAGTAAGCATCCAGTTATCAAGCGATTGCAGAGCTCTCTTCATAGAAATCGTCGGTCTCATCTTCACGAAAGCCGACGATTTCGGAGTCTTCGAGCATGAAAAACAGAGAACGAGGCGAAGGAGGAGCGGCAGGGATCAATGCGTCTCCGTATTTCCTGGAGAAGGAGAGCTGTCAAGACTTTGTAGTTCGACAGTCCTTCCTTACTGTGAGACTCGTCCTCTGATTCCTCTTCCATAATCGGATCAGCAGGAGAGACCACTTCTCGTTCCTGGTCTTCTTGTCCACCATTCTCTCTACTGGGGACAAAACTCCTAATAGGAGAGCGCTAAGAGAGTGTAAAGAGCTCCTATGTTCGACTGGCTCTTCGTACTTGGCTGGCGCCTCGCGCCTGGCTGGCGCCTCGCGCTTGTCTGGCGCCTCGCGCTTGGCTGGCGTCTCGCGCCTGGCTGATTCCTCGCGCTTGGCTGGCGCCTCGCGCCTGGCAAGATCCTCGCGCTTGGTTAGCGTCTCGCGCCTGACTGACTCTTCGCGCTTGGCTGGCGCCTCGCACTGACTGGTGTCTCGCGCCTCTGAACCGTCTCGCGCCTGACTGACACCTCGTGCCTTGTTGAAGACTCGCGTCTTCCTGAAGTCCCCTCCTTGCGTGACAGATGTTCTTCTTGAGCCTCACGCTTGGATGAATGCTCACGCCTGTTTGTCACTCCGCGCTCGGCTGAAGCTACTGATCTGGCAGACGTATCCCATCTGGGAGAATCCTCTCGTCTGCAATGCGTTTCTCGCTTGTCTGACTCTCCTCTTAGAGGACGCTTCTCGTCTGTAGGACGCCTCGCGCTTAGCTGTTGCTACGCGCTTGTCTGGCGGATCCATATCTTCCCACGAGTCTCTATCTGAGATCTCAAAAGACTCACGTTTTCGCAGGAGCCTCACTCCTGGTGGGAGAAGGAAGACGAGTCTTCTTGACCGGCAGTCTGACGTCCTTTTCTTTACGAGGAGGATCCTTCGAAAGGACTCCTACTAGGGCGGAAAGCTGTTCCTGTACCGCCAAAATGATCCTTTTGGACGCTTCTCCTGCGTCTTCTTGAACGGGAGAGGAAGACCTCGAAAGCGTGTTGCCCCCATCATGGAACGGCGAAACCCTCTTCGCCTTCTGATAGAAGAGGTTCTTCTTTCCGAAAAGCGTTCCGGGCTTGAATCCAAACCAGGATCTCTCCAGTGCCTTTTCAGGGGCCTGGACAAGTCCGAATCCTTCCACCCTCGTTTAGGAGAGGGAGAAGCGGACGAAGAGAAGCACTCTCTGAGGACGCTTTTTCGATAGCGGTCCTGAGCAGGCTGTCTATGCACAGCACCTGCTGAAGGGACGCCTGAACCGGGGGGGAATTCTCCACAACCTCCGTACGGTTCTTTCGACTTTCCTTCTCCTCTGGGCTTGGGAGCTTGGAAGAGGTCTAGGCCTGGGAGCGTCGCGAGACGGTCAGACGCCCCCTCCACAACACTGGGGTGGGGACACTCACTTCACTAAAGTCACTTTCACCATCCTTACCTTTATGGTAGCCCTTTCGGCTTTCATCCTGAGAATCGTAGCCTTCAGTTCAGCAATTCCCGAAGCTGAATCTGAATGTACAGTCAGTGAGGGTCCTGATAGAGAATCATAATTAAGAGAGAGTTAGAATTGTCTAAAGGCTCAATAGGCCTTGTACAACTACCCGCCATCTTAGATGCCGACCCTTCTGACTCTATCCCCTTTCTAACTTCTTCAAGTAAGAAGTTAGAGTCTTCCATTCCTCAACATTCAACCTTTCACACTCATGACAGGTGTTAGAAATAGAACAATCAAAAACCCCTACATTTGCGACATACAGTGTGAGGATCAACCGAAGCTTTCGGTATCCTCACCTTGCAGCCTACATTCACACACATTCTCACACAAACACTTGAATCAGACATTCTGAAGAAAATAAAAAAGCAACGTCCAAATCCAGTCCACAGTAGCGAATGCCAAAACAACGATCCAGGTACTTCACCAAAAGTCCACAAAAAGATGATCAATTGCTTAGAAAAGCGAATTCCAGTCAAGAAGTGGCAGCAACGATGTTGATACCACCGGCGACAGAAAATATATGAGTAGAAAACGGGATTGGTTCCTAGTCCTGCCACCCATGGGCAGGCCGGTAGATCACCTGACCTACCTGTAGCGAGTGGCGCGAAATTTGAATTTCTGTCGGGGACGACGGAGTCTTAGCTATGTATATATCTGACAGGTAAGTTGATTGTATGAAAACTAAGAATCTGTGGATATTTCTCATAGAAAAATACTGTGAATGTGCGAATTTTCCGCGAATAAAGCGGGGAAACGTTCCCGAGAGAAATTTGCTAATGTGTGAGTCCGCGAATACAGTGGGTCCACTGTATACTGTCATGTCCTTAATTAAAGAGAGGACGTGGTGATAGGAGGTGAATGTTACGCCCGTGGCCGCCAACCCCGAGACACTCTGGGGGAAGGTGGCCTGCAAGGCTATCACAAATAAAGACAGCCCTCGGTTAACAGCGGGGTTCCATTCCCAGACCGATACTGCTAACCAAAAAATCCAGCGATAACAGCACTAAAATCCTGCTTAACGGAGCCGCTAACCGAATAGCGGCGCCATTAACCAGAGATTGGCGCTGCTAACCAAAGATTGGCATAGAAAAATCCAGTTAACAGCATTGCTAGACAAGCCCATAAAACCGGATAGCCGTTAACAGAGTAGTAGTTTGTTTATTAATAATAAACACAGTATATTCAATATATTTACAGAAATAATAAAAGAAAAGATCCTTCTGTAAAAAATGAGCATAACAACATCAGACAAGAGCTCATGATAACGTGTTTGCATCGCCAGACGGCCAAAAGCAAAGTGGAATAGTACGTATTTACATTCAGACAGGTAGGTCTCCCCACCTACTGGACGGTAGTTACTGTCTAACCACCTTGTTCAAGAGTTTTAACGGCCGTGTTCCAGCTTCGCCATAAGCAATTCCTAATGTAAAGGACCAAGATTTTGCATACTGTGTAGGAACAATCAATTGTATGCATACAAACACTCAAACATAGTACAATAGGTATATATGTATAAAAATTAAGAAAAGCTTTAGAGAGACTGAGGCACACTGATTAAATTCAAACATATAAAAAAATTAAGTAATTCAAATCCTACAGGTAGTAGCTCCTTTTCAAAATTTGTTTCAAATTGCATAACAAACATAATGACTTTTTTCTTCAGCAATGTCCCCAAGAAACAACGTTAGTATTGACATATTCATTTCCCAGATTGTGTAGTACCTAATTCAAGCAAGTTTGCATGGTGTGCACTAATTAGTGTTTTGTTAATGTATACCTACTGGTAAGATTACTGTTTAAACAAGCACAAAAGCCACATTTGGTGAAACTTGAGACTCAGTCACATACAATAGTCGATTCACTTAAGTTAGATTCTTGTGCCTACGAGACATTATGGAGGAGTTATGGAGTTCCATTTGACAACGTCTGAGAGAGAGAGAGAGAGAGAGAGAGAGAGAGAGAGAGAGGAGAGAGAGAGAGAGAGAGAGAGAGAGAGAGAGAGAGAGAGAGAGAGAGAGGGTAATTGGTGGTTTGATGGTTAACGACTGAATTGGCTGTTGGTGGGTTCTGGGTTGTCTGCTGGTGCTTTTGGAGTTAGCTGTTCGAGTTATGTGTTTTGGAGGTAGTCTTTAGTCAGTCTTTGGTGAGAGCTGGTGATAAGTAGTGTTGGCAGCGGTCTGTTAAGTCTTGGTGGATGTGAAAGTCAGTTGAGTTGTGTTATTGATTTGTTGTTTGTTTTGTTAAGTTTGATGTAGTTTGCTTGGAGTTGTTGTGCCTGTCTGTTGGATTTGTTGGGCTTTGAGTTCCTGAGGGTTGTGTGTGATTGTTATAGTTAAGGGTTGTTGATGGGGAGCTGTTGTGGTTTTTTGGTGTGGCTGTGAGTTGTTGAGGGTTGTTATTGGTGAGCTGCTGTGATCCCTTGGTGTTGTTGGTGGGTGTGTGTTGCCTTTTTGTGGTGTTGGTGATTGTTTGTGCATTGATCTTTTTGTTGTGGTTGTGTTCCTTGTTGGTTTGCTGAGTTGTTGAGTTGTGGTCCTTGGGTGTTGTGTTGTTGAGTTATGGTTGTGTTACTTGTTGTGTTAGTTTTTTTGTTGTTGTTGTTCTGTGTGTAGGTAAAAGTCATGTGTCCTCCTTATATTCTGTAGTGTAGAGAGGAAAGTGTGACTGAGGATGGGTTTGGCAGCTGGAGTGATTAGGTTTATGTGGGGGGGGGGGGATTTGCCCAGCAGTTTTGAAGGTTGTGATCCCGCCACAACGTTTGCTTGGTGGCCTCTGATTGGCTGGTACTGGGAGGTAGGGAGCTTGCTCAATGTGTCATATCTTTGTTTGAGGCTTAGAAAACTAGCAATATATTTATATTTCTTCATTTATCTCATGTTTTGCAAAAGATATGAAAGTTTTGATCATACCAAAGGACTTGGTATTAATTGTACAACTAAATAATCTTTTCTTGAAATCAATAAGATAAAACACAAAGGAATTACGAGTAAATTTGCAGAGAGAAACATTTCATTCTTTATACCTGTTTTTATTTATCATCGGATTTTGAAAAATTCATGCGATCAAGATAAAATAAAAATGTTATTGTTATAATACAATTAAGTTTGTTCATACTTACCTGGCAGATATATATAGCTGTATTTCTGACGTCCGACAGAATTTCAAAACTCGCGGCACACGTAGTGGGGCTGGCCAGGTGGGTAGTACCCCATTCCCGCCGCTGGGAGGCGGATGGATATCAGGAACCATTCCCATTTTCTGTTCATATTTATTCATGACCCTTGTCTCCTGAGGGGAGAGGGTGGGCACTCTAATTATATATATCTGCCAGGTAAGTATGAACAAACTTAAGAATTGTATTATAACAATAACATTGTTCATTCATGAAACTTACCTGTCAGAATATATATATAGCTGAATCCCACCTTCGGATGGTGGTAGTAGACCAGAATAGGATTTTTAGGAACTTAAATTAAGTAAAAGATTTACTTCTTGTTCCTTACCTGATAGCAAAGTAGACTCTGTGATTACTGTCACTAAAGCCTGCTTATGCTTTTATCAGAGTTGCCAGCCAGGTTTGGACCTGTAGTGCTGGTGCACTCTGGATGCTCTGTCAACGGGGACGTGACCACAATGTGACAAGACCATCTAGCCAAAACATATGGCAGTAACACAGCAAACCGACCACCACCTGACCACTAACCAAAAAACCCCTGACATTAACTACTAAGGAATGGGAGATTTCCACAGAAGATCTCACCATCACCAAAAACACAATAACAACTAACCTACTAAGCTAGGGATAGGGAGAGACTACCTTCAGCCCCCACAAAACTGTGTCTGCCGAAATGTAAGGCCCCAAAGAACTACAGTTCTCGTAAAATCGTTCTCACAATCCCGGAGGTAATGTGAGGCGAATACGGAATTGCTCCTCCAAAAGGTGCTATCAAGTATATCTTTGATAGACATATTCCTTTGGAAGGCAAGAGAAGTAGCTACGGCTCTGACTTCGTGAGCTTTCACTTTAAAGAGGCTCAAATCAGTTCTTCTGGCAAGATGAATGAGCCTCTTTAATGACGTCCCTCAAGAAGAAAGCAACAGCATTCTTCGACAACGGCAAATCTGGTCTCTTCACCGAGCACCAGAGATTACCTGAGGGACCTCTTATCTCTTTAGTCCTATTCACATAGAACTTGAGAGCCCTGACAGGGCACAGGGCTCTCCTCTGGTTCTTGACCCACGAGACTCGACATTCCTTTGATTTCAAAGCTCTTCGGCCAAGGATTAGACGGGTTCTCGTTCTTAGCCAAGAAAGATGGGCTCAACGAGCAGACAGCGTTGTCCCCCTTGAAGCCCACTAGCTACTGAACGCTTGGAATTTCACTAACTCTCTTCGTCGTCGCCAGAGAAGCTAGGAAAAGCATTTTTCTCGTCAAGTCCCTTGGAGAAGCTTCATGGAGAGGCTCAAAGGGACTTAGCATAAGATGTTTCAAAACCACATCGACATTCCATGAGGGCGGTCTTGCTTGTGGAATCTTGGTGGTTTCGAACGACCTTAAGAGATCGCAGATCCTTATTGTCGGAGAGGTCCAGTCCTCTGTGGCGAAAAACGGCAGACAACATACTCCTATAAACCTTTGATTGTAGGAACTGCCAATTTCTGCACATTTCTTAGATAGAGTAAGAATCTGCTATCTGATTCACAGAGGTCGTGGAAGAGGAAATTCCTTCCTTTTTGCACCATGCCCCTGAAGGAGGACCACTTAGACTGGTAGACAGCTCTTGAAGAGGCTCTTCGAGCATTAGCGATTGCTCTCGCAGCTGCCTTTGAAAAGCCTCCCGCTCTGGCCAACTTTTCGATAGTCTGAACGCAGTCAGAGCCAGAGCGGAGAGGTTTTGGTGAAACCTTTTGAAGTGAGGCTGTCTGAGTAGATCTCTCCTCCAGGGCAACGTTTCTTGGGAAGTCCACAAGGAATGTCATGACCTTCTGTAACCACTCTCTTGCTGGCCACATTGGGGGCAAATCAGTCAACCTTGTCCCTTCTGAAGCTGTGAACTTCCTCATTACGTCCCCCATGATCTGAATGGGGGAAAGGCGTAAAGATCCAGGTCTGTCCAGTTCCAGAGCAACGCGTCCACTGCAATTGCCCCTGGATCCAGAACCGGGGAGCAATACAGAGGAAGCCTCTTCGTCCTCGATGTAGCGAACAGGTCTACTAGAGGACGTCACAATGTCCATAATTGTTGACAGACTTCCTGGTGCAAGTCCATTCTGTTGGTATGAATCTGATTTCGTCGACTGAGAAGGTCCGCCCTGACATTCTGAACCCCTGCCACGAATCTTGTCAGGATCTTGATGCGCCTTGCGTCTGCCCATAGCAGAACTTCTTTCGCAAGAGAAAAGGGATCTGGAGTGAGTTCCTCCCTGATTCTTTAGATATGCAAGGGCTGTGGTGCTGTCTGAGTTGACTTGAACAACCATTGCTTGACAGTTTTGTCTTCGAAGAACTGCAGCGACAGGAATATCGCTGCCAGTTCCTTTACATTGAGTGCCAGGCTACCTGTTCCCTTCTCCAGGAGCCTGACACTTCCTCCCCCCCCAGTGTTGCTCCCCAACCGGAAATGGAAGCGTCTGAGAACAACACTAGGTCGGGTCTCAGAAGATTTAAGGAGAAGCCTCTCGTAACTTCTGAGGGTCGAGCCACCATCTTAAGTGGCCTTTTACCTTGTTTGAGATCCTTAGGATCGCATTCAGGTCCTCTTTCGACTTCCATTCTTACGCAAGGAAAAATTGAAGAGGCCTGAGGTGCAGTCTTCCCAGCGAGACAAAACTTTTCTAGCGAGGAAATGGTGCCAGCAGACTCATCCACTCCCTCACCGAACAAGCTTCTCTCTCTAGGAAGGCTGCGACTTTCTCTAACCCCAGTCGCTGACGTTCCTGGGATGGAAACGCCCGAAAAGCCACTGAATCCATCTGAATCCCCAGATACACAATGGACTGTGTCGGGGTCAGATGCGACTTTTCGGAGTTGACCAAAAGACCCAGAGACTTTGCTAGGGCTAACGTAAATTGAAGGTCCTTCAGACATTTCTGCCTCGACGACGCTCTGATCAGCCAATCGTCGAGGTAGAGGGATATC
Source organism: Macrobrachium nipponense (assembly GCF_015104395.2). Taxonomy (NCBI): domain Eukaryota; kingdom Metazoa; phylum Arthropoda; class Malacostraca; order Decapoda; family Palaemonidae; genus Macrobrachium; species Macrobrachium nipponense. Next base: position 11,776,396 of record NC_061106.1, read on the forward strand.
CTGATCCCTGACGAATGGAGCCACTTCGCTACATTCCTCATTATCATTGTGAAAACCATCGGGGCCGTGCTGAGACCGAAACAAAGGGCTCTGAATTGCCAAACCCTGTTGTCTAAGACGAATCTCAGGTACTTCCTTGAAAGAGGGTGGACGGGGACGTGGAAGTACGCGTCCTGCGGTCAGAGACACCATCCAGTCGCCAGGTCTCAAGGCTCCCAGCACCGACTGAGGCGTCTCCATTTTTGAACTTGATCTTTTCTACAAAAGATTGAGCCTGCTCACATCCAGGACTGGGCGCCCAACCTGACGACTGCTTCGGCACCAGGAAAATCCTGTTGTAGAAGCCCGGTGACTCCAGGTCCAAGACTTGTTCCACCGCTCTTTTTTCGACCATCTGGTCTAACAGATCGAAAAGAATACTTTTCTTCTCTCCCTGATAAGATGGAGAGAGGTCTCTGGGAGTTGATGTTAAAGGAGGAGGATGTAAAAAGGGGATCTTGTACCCGTGCTCTACGATCTTGAGAGTCCAAGGATCCGCCCCACTCTGCCTCCATGCCTCCGCAAAGAACTTCAGTCTGGCCCCGACTGGCGTCTGAAGGACAAGATCTTCATTTGGTGGTTTTTGGTTTTAAATGAAGCTCTTCCTCTCGAAAAAACCTCTCCCTCAAGGAGCTGCTCTCGATGGGGGTGCCCGCGAAAGGTTTGACTTTCTTCGGGGGTTTACTGAATGCAGATGTGGAAGGAACTGCTGGACGTCTTGAAGACTGTACCAAGAGGTCCTGGGTCGCCTTCTCTTGCAAACTCGTTGCAAAATCCTTACATAGCCTGGGGGAAGAGATGGTCCGAAAGAGGCGCAAAGAGCAATTCCGCTTTCTGAGCGTGAGAAACCGACTTAGCGGTAAAATTGCATAAGAGAGCTCTTTTCTTCAGGAAAGCAGTTCCAAAATGAGAAACTAGCTCCTCCGAACCATCCCTGACGGCCTTGTCCATACATGACAACACGCTGGACAGCTCCCCCAGACTGAGAGAATCAGGACTTCTAGACTGAAGGTCTAAAACTCCCAGGCACCAGTCTAAGAAATTAAAGACATTCAAGGTGCGAAGCAGTCCCTTCAGTGGTGGTCCGTCTGCCACAGGAGTCCAGGACACCTTAGCAGACGATAAGAGAGACCTCCTCTTAGCGTCCACTAACTGGAGAAGTCACCCAGAGCGGACGAAGGAACCTTTACTCCCACGTCCTCCTTGGTTTTCATACCAAATTCCTCCTTTCCCGGCGAGTCTAGAGGGAGGAAGGCGAAAGTGGTCTTGCCCCTGATCCTTCCTTCGAGACATGAAAATCTTGAAGTTTCTTGAAAGCCCTCTTGGTCGACAGTGATGTCTTCATTTCGACGAACTCAGGGGTCTTAACGGACTTGGAAGACGAAAGTTGAGAGGGAGGAGACCTAGGGGCTGCCGGCTGGAACTTCTCCCCGAAGGATGAACGTAACAGCCTGACAAGAACCTTATAGTCCGAGACAGCTGAAGCTACCGGAGGATCTTCTTCGACGGAACTCCCTGGACTACTAAGTTCCCCTTCCTCCCTAAGAGGAACTGGAGAACGTCCATCAGGAGAGGGCGTACGTCCAGCAGTCTCAAGCCTGAACAAAGACTTCCGTTGATTGGAAGTACCCGCTACAGGTACGGAATCGCCCTTACGACGATCCTTAGAAGGACGGACATCCTGCGAAAGAAGCACGGTCCTTAGAAGCAACGGGAAACTGTCTTAACAGACACGTCCCTACGAGAGGAAGCGCGAGCTTCCTGAGAGAGGCGCCAAAAGCGTCCTGCTTAGCCAAGCAAGCGTCCTGCTGAGCATCCTCAAAAGCGTCCCTGCCTCGTTCGAAAGCGTCCTGCTTCGAACGGCGAGCGTCCTGTCGAGAACGCAAAGCGTCCTGCTTCGAACGCCGAGCGTCTTGCCGAGCGTCCTCAACAGCGCCCTGCCGAGAGCGCAAAGCGTCCTGCTTCGAACGCCGAGCGTCCTGGCGAGCGTCCTCTACTGAGAGAGCGAAAGATCTACTCGGAGAACGAGAACGGTGACGATCCGGAGGTGGAGAGAGAGACGAACGAGACGAGAGAGAATGAGACTGCTTCCGTCCTCTTGAACGGGCAGGCTAACGTCCTTTCTACGCTTAGGCTCGACTGCTGCTGGGCGAGTCCTCTGAGCCATAAGCGACGTAATCTGGTCCTGAAGGGACACTAGGATATCCTTCGTAGGTGACGAAGGAGCAGAAGAAGGGGCAGGACTGACCCTGCGAGAAGGCGAGGGGCGAGGGGACGCCTCCTTCCTTCTAGCAGGTACAGCTACCTGCCTCTCAGGTGAACACGCCTGTGCGTGGAAACCAACGTCCTCGTCGGTAGAAACCCTACCTCTCTTCTGAGGAGGAAAGGCGTCATACGCATCCTCTGACGAAAGCGGAGACATAGGACGTAAAGCGTCCTCAAAACGAAAATGACAATTTGTCGAAAATTGCATTTTTCCTAACTATACAAACCTGAGGTCCTTTAACAATAGGAAGTAGCTAGCGGCAGCTGGAACGGTCGTAAGCTTCGAACAAGGGGAGAACGGTAGTTAACTGCTTGTCCGACAGTCGCGCGCCGCGCGACTGGGAGGTAAACAAATCACTTTTGCTTTTGGCCCATGCAAAATACGCAGAGTGAGGGGTGGCATGAGGAGGACTATATGTAAAGGACCTCAGGTTTGTATAGTTAGGAAAAATGCAATTTTCGACAAATTGTCATTTGTTCCGATACGTAATACAAACCATCGGTCCTTTAACAATAGGAAGACTCACTTCTTGGTGGAGGAATCTGAGTCTTTTGATGAAGCAGACTGGTGTTCGTCCATCCCTGGAATGCCTCCCTGGTCGTAAGAGCGAGGGAGGGTATCCAAAGCCTCTGTCCGATTGATCGGGGTGTGCACCGCAGGATCAATGGTCAGACCTCTGGGCCGAGTACTAAGAGAGAGGCAAGCGTATCTCTTCGTACCAGCAAGCAAGAACTTGTTCCTGTTTGCAAGAGGCAACATAAAGTATGGGTTGTCTCAAGCTGGCATCCACTTCCTCCCCCTTGTTGGAGGAAGTGGTGGATATATGCTCCTATCCCTAGTGAAAGGGATATGGATGGGGCTCTGTTGAGTAGCTCACCTGCATCTTGTCCTTATCCAGCAGGGTGACGACCGTGTCCCTCTAACCCACAGGTAGAGGGGAAGAAAAAGATGGGGAAGAGGAGCCAGTCACACTCTCATTCACCATCCATTCTTACGGTCACACCAGGACTCGATGCTGTTCAGCCTGCGAGGGTCTGGGTTCGCTACACAACGTGTTTGAGCAGCCACCACGGGTCCCAGGAAAAAGATCCAAGGACCGTGGGCAATACCCTCCCGAAGGTAGAAGGAAGGGCATGTGGTCTGGTTGGACCAGACCCCTGCCTTCATACCTGCGCCAAGGAGAAGTTCTTGTGGACAGGCATCAATCTCCTTCGCATCGAAGGCGGTGAAGTCCATTAGGGAGGGGATTGTGAACGACTCGAACCAATCGTCAGGGACCGAAGGGTTCTGAGTCTTCGCTACGAAGTTCGGTACGAAATCGAGCGTCACGGATCCCATCCCTGGGTGCCTGACTTCGCAGGAGAAGTCATGCAGTTCCTCAGAGGAAAAAGAAGGAAATAGTCGCATGACCTATCCCTCTTCTCTACTTCGGTGATGTCCAGTACCCATACTGGTCTGTCCGTTAGCAACGAAGTCTCTCGCCTCCTCCTATCCCCATGCAGCGAAGTTCTCGGTAGTGGATAGGACACCGACACTCCATGGTGGGTGTCAATGGTATGGGTACTGTGACAAGCTATTAAAACGAAGTAATGGTTGCTGTGTAACAACCGAAACTAAGTCAACAGCGTAATTCGTAACTGACTCGGGCGCTCTGACAGCTGCGACTGACTGCGTTCGGTAGGAGGCAAGTTGTCAAAGCATCCGAGTAAGTCACGTGACCTTCGCCTTTAAAGGGTTATGCCGAGACCACAAACAAATGATGTATTTGTTTGTCACCAATGCCGGACAGCGAGGTGATGATTCTCTTAAGGCATGTACCCAACAGGCGAAAGTCAATTGCCTTCTAGAGACCGAGGTCCCTGAAGGTAAAACATCTCATGTTTGTTGAATCTCAGCTAAGGAGAAACAACACTATGTACCGTTGAAGACGAAGGTAGATATTGAATGCAACCTACGTCTTCACATATGAATCGAGAGAAGGATCTCAAGATTCATAACCTGTTGCTTACAAATGACTGAAAACGCTAACCGCTATTTCATTGCTGTCCGGTGAGAAGTCTTAGTTGCAATGAAAGCGGGGCGTTCTTCGGTAATGAAAACACAGGTGAAAGCCGCCTGAAGAACTGCTTCTCATGGGCTGAACATTTGGAGGTAGAGCTGTCAGGTCGGAGAGTAGGCGATGTCTTCTGACACATCTTGTAATTCGGGTTGAACAATGAACAATTGTACACCTACGAATACGAGATATTTTTGAAGACAAACTCAGATGTCTGCAAAATCATTCGCATTATCGCAGTGCGATGCAGCGGGAGACTTGTACAGACTTCTGTTACCGTGCGGTAAAACAGAAAGATGAAAGAGTCCAAGAGATATCTCTGTTGAAAATTCTCGCAATGTCGAAGGCGATGGAATCTAGCGTCACCGCAGTAGATGGTCCTTCATTATTGCGAGAATCCCCGTTAATCAGAGACCTAAGTCCATGATTGTTAGGCAGAGATACGGTTCGGTAGTCAATCAAGCAGGGGAGAGAGAGACATACATGACCGTGAAATCTCGGAGGCCCAGCTGATACTGAGCTGCTATCAGGCAGTTCAATACGCAGTGGTTGAGCCTGCTGACTCGTCATCCGAGTTGCCAGTAATCCATTATTCCACGAAGGAATGCGTTCGGCTAGAAAACTACCGAGCATAAAAGATATGCTCGGGCAATTATATTTAGGCGAAACGAATTTCGGTAAATATAAAAGTTGAAAAGGTGTTGTCGTGACAAAAACCATAAGTATATAAAATTGAAACTGAAAACTCCTGGGAGGTTGCAGGCAACCCGAGTTGCAGTTCCATTAGAATACTTCTCGTTCTAAGTCGCAATCCGTAGAATAACTAGGATATGCGCCTACCCCTCGGACAATTCAACTGCTTAGCAGAATCATGTCGCGAGGTTAATATACGTAGTATATTTGTAGGATTCTGAACAACGATCTCATCCTAAATTCTCTTTCCTTCAAGAAAACAAAATAAGGATTGGAGATCGACCACCTTCAGTTCTCTATCAAAGAGAGTGAAGGAGAAGTCTTCCTCGAAGGAAAGCTTCAATGGTGAACAGAATACTAAGACGATAGTTCAAGCCAAACTGGATATTCCCGTCCGATCTCCTCTATTCCAGGTTGGTCGCCTACTGTGAGATAGTTCTTTCAGCAGCAGTCTTCTTTACAATGCTAGAAATTACAGGAATTCGAGCATAGGCGAGGTTCCCGATTATCGTGTAACATATCGGGGAGTTCTCGTCTCGCTCACTTTGGACCGTGGTCTCGCGTAAGTGTTTGAAGATCGTAAAAAACTCGAACACTCTGAATGCGCTAGAAATTCCGTAGAATTCTAAGCAGTCTGCGAAACCCCACCGAATTCGTCAAACGATATCGGCTGGTGGTCCTCTCGATTCCCGTAGAAATCGAGAATGGAGCAGGATTCCTCCTCAACGACCGGGGCTTACGTCAGGTAGGACCCGAAGGTCCCTCCGGTAGCGCAGTCCCGAACGTGGGATCCTACAAAGAAATCTCTGTAGGATCCTTCCCCTTTCCCTCGTAGCCGTAAGGAGGGAGGGAATGGGGAAGGAATTGGATACTCGCTCGCCTTCCCAGTGGAACTAGCAGTTGGAGAGAGTAGGAGCAGCCATCGCCTTGCGGCGATGGCCTCTCAGAGTCTGGGAAAACGTATCGTCAGGAGAAAACGTTTTACCCCGCGGAGGGTTACGAACTCTCACTGCAGGTAAGGGTCTGCCGCCACTGTGAACGTCGTCTGGTGGGGCTGATCGACACCTGCAGGAGAGAGCCGATACCGTCCTCCGACTCATTCCAGTCCTCGTCGAGGTCGAAACCTCTCAGGAGGACCGAAGGACGTATTTAAATACGGTGTCCGAAGACACGTAGAAAACGCCGCTGTCGCAGTAGAGGAGGTGGAAGTAGCTTGATCGACCGGCCAGAACTGAGAGAGCCTTCTTGTCCGGAGACGAGAGACACTGGTTCGAGACAGAATCGGCAAGCTCCGATCGCGGCAGACCCACCGTCGGTTTGGGTTCCCTCTCGGGCCCCCAAACGACTCGAGCAGAGACGTGGGCTCTGCTGGTGGGAGCGGCAATCCTTCCGCAGGGTCATTATGCTGACGAATCAGCTTAATGACTTCTGCAAATTCCTCTGTATCTCGGGAGTAACCGCGTCTTGCGGAGTAGGACCGTCCAGTCCCTCCAACAAGAACAGATCCTAGATACTCCTCCTTCAGAAGGAGGAAGAGCGGCAGACCCCTGACGGTCGCCTCCAGCTAATTGCGCGTATGTCCTGGTCGGTCTAGAACCGTGCCTGGTCCATACGGCGTCATAGCGGGGAGGTCGCGAGCGGCGCACCTCTCGCGATCACTCATAGGTACCTTGCTCCTCCCGGCGTAGCCCGAGGAGGTTGAAGGTACAGGAGAGGCAGACCTGACGCTCCCCCCTAGCTCGCTGGCAGGACCCGCGTGCTTGGAGGGCTGCTGCTGATCGTCAACCCGCGGTGGCGATCGAGCAGCATGCCTAGCCTTGCCGCTCGCCTGAGGCGAGAGGCTTGGCTGAGAACGTCGACGCTGATCTCTAGCGTCAGGCGAGCTGTTGCTGGTTACCGTCTCCGCCCGGTCCCGATGGGAGCGGCGTCAGGTGACCTGCTAGGCTCGCTGTCACGGTGAGACCGGCGAGCGTCCTCTCGGCGCGTCGAGCCACTGGTACCAGCCGTGGCTGGTACCGACGCCGCGGGGACCCCTTCCTCGCCTCACCCGTTATGGGAGAGGCAGACCTGACGCTCCCCCCTCGCTCGCTGGCAGGACCAGCGTGCGTGGAGGGCTGCTGCTGATCGTCCAACACCCGCGGTGACGGTCGAGCAGCAGGCCTAGCCTTACCGCTCGCCTGGGGCGATGGGCTCGGCTGAGAAACGTCGAGACCGATCTCTAGCGTCAGGCGAGCTGCTGCTGGTCACGACCTCCGCCCGGTCCCATCGGGAGCGGCGGACGGGGGTGACCTGCTAGGCTCTGTATCGCGTCGAGACCCGGCCAGCGTCCTCTCGGCGCGTCGAGTCGCTGGTACCAGCCGTGGCTGGTACCGGCGCCGCGGGACTCCTTTCCTCGCCTCAACCCGTGGCTGATCAGCGACCGTCACATTAGCCCGAGCAGCCAGTTGATCGCTGCGAGAGCGTCCACTGGCCTGGCGAGAGTCGTGTGCACGACTCTCGCCAGTCTTCTGCTCCGCGCCGCTGTCTTGACGGCGAGCGAGCTCGGGCGTCAAAACTTTGGCTGGACGGTCTCTTGAAGAGCGTCCACTCGGTGCTTCTCGCGAACGAGAAGCGGCCGAGACGGAACCTGGTTTAGCGGCAGACCCGCTAGCACCAGGTGAGGACGCACCAGCCGAGCTGGTGTCCCTCTGGTCCCCGTCGACTTCTTTGCAGAAGAAGCGACGGGCCCCGTTCCCGAAGGAACAGGAGGACCAGCAGAAAGAGCTCCCCAGCTCGCCTGAGCGAGCCGGGCCCTTAGAAGATCCCGAAGGAGTCTCTTAGGGGGGAAGGAGGCAACCTTCTTCTTCTTCGGCTGTTTGGCCTTAGAAGTCGAAGGGGAAGGAGAGGCAGCGGACGACGAAGAAGACGACGACGACACCTTCTTCCTCTTCCTCTTCTTCTTCGCCAGGCTCCGCAGGACAGACGTCAGGTCTTCCATCCAGGAGGGAGCCGGGGCAGTTGCCGAAGCAACAGGGCCCGACTGCACCTGTCCGGAAAGACCTGAGACTGTGACAGCATCACCAACAGCAGGAACAACAGGAACAGGTCCAGGAACAGCAGGAACATCTGAAAGTGAATGAGCAGCAGGCACCTGATCTGAAAGGGAATGAGCGGCTGGGACAGCAACCGGTACGGCAGGCACGGCAGGTACCACAGGAGAGACAGGCGTCCTGTCGGCAGCTACCGTCATCCTCGGAAAAACACTGGCGGCAGGTCCAGGGGGGTACTCTTTGGGCAGCGGCAGTCCGGGGTCGGCAATACAAGAACCCAGGTGGCGGTGGCACCGTCCTGATTGGCACGGCAGGAATTGGTTCTGGATTGCAGCCGTGGGTGTTACCGACATGACATGTGGTGTGACACCAGGTGCGGTGACTTCTCCTATGCTGGTGTCGAGATTGTGGTTGTGTAGTGGTTTACCTGTATCATGAGTGACCACTGCCGACCCCGCCAACCGCTGAATCAAACCCCTGCAGTCCCAGCGACTCCCACACCTGTCCCAGGTCGTCCTCGCTGATGGCAAACCTGCGGAAGCAACAGTCGGTTAGTTAGAGGGGCGTTCCTCGCGCCTGGGGGGAGAGAAACCCACCCAGAGCGGACGGAAGACCCCGAGTACAACTGGACGTCCGTTACCAAAGGAGTCACTGGACTTTCCGATGACTTCTTGTGGACTCGTACAGCACCCACTGCGCCTCTGACGAATGCATACAGTTACACAGGGCTCGTTGCGGGAGCACTCTCGCCCCCGACAACGAGTACAAAACCTCGTGAGGATCTACATCTACATCCAAGGTCGTCTCCCACGGATGTAGCACCTGCGGTAACATAGATAGATTAGTAAGAGGGGTTCCCTCACGCACGGGGGGAAGACATGCCCCACCCCGAACGCAAGGAAGACCCCAAATACAAATACAATGAAGAAGCTGAGCGGGGGCAGGAAGGAAGACGAAGAATCGGCTACCAAAGGGGTCGCGGGAGAGCTTTCCGACGACTTCCTGGCAGACCTTCGCTTCCCCCAACCCCCGCACAGCAGTGAAAGTAATATGAAAATGAAACAGAATACTGCCTTGCGATTCACTTCAATAGAACTTGGAGAAAAGATCAATTCCCGGTAAGAACGGAAACTTGATCCAATAATATGATGCTATCATAAAATATATATGAAAATGAAAACAGAATACTGCACTGCGATTTCATTTCACATAAAAAATCGTAAGGATCAATTCCCGGGTAAGAACGAAAATTGATCCAGATTAAATTCATGCAATCAATAAAAGAAAATGAAAAGAATATTGCAATTGCGAATCCACATTTCATTGCATTCTATTATACAAAATTCAAAAGTTCGTGCCGAGCGCAATCACACTCTCGGTAACGAACGCACAGGGCAAAATATAATGAAAAAAGTACTTACATTTTTCAATTACACCCTTTCGCCCAAATACATGACTCGGGCGCGAGCGCGACCGCCCTCGGCACCGAGACATAATTCAAGGGTTCATAATTAGTAATGAAAATGAAAAACAGTGTACTTACAGTTTCATTTTCAGTCAAACAAACCATTAGTAGAAAACACAATATAAACAAAGCATACGACGATGAAGCGGGCAGAGAGCGATGACGAAAACACGTCCTTCACACCCGCGGCCGAAAGCAAAAGTGATTTGTTTACCTCCCAGTCGCGCGGCGCGCGACTGTCCGACAAGCAGTTAACTACCGTCTTCCTCCCCTGTTCGAAGCTTACGACCGTTCCAGCTGCCGCTAGCTACTTCCTATTGTTAAACGGACCGATGGTTTGTATTACGTATCGGAACAAAGTCCTTTTCAAAACGGACGCGAGTCTCTCCAAGCGCTCCACCCCTTGCGCGGGGAGGACGCTTCGGAGGACGAAAAAGCAATCTTTCAGGACACGCGCTCGTGCGCGCTCCTTGGCAGCCTGGGATTTAGCAACAAGGCCTGCCGAAGGGACGCCAGATCGGTGGGGAGCCCCCGTAACCCTCTTGCGGCTTTCGACATACCCACATCCCTGAGTCCTGGGAGTCCGATAGAGGTCTAGGCCTAGAGGCATATGGGGGCCGATCTGATGCCCCCTCCACACACTAGGGGCACTAACACAAAACTTTCACAGGGCCAGTTTCTAAGGCCAAAACTTTCGATTCAAGAGCGCGAATAGACTAGACTCAAGAATCAGAGAAAGGGTGTTACCTTCTCCACACAGCACTGGGGCCCGAAGCAACAAAACAGGATGGATTAGGTTGAGCAAAATCTACCGGTGTTAGAGGAGGAGAAATGTTACATTCCTTACCTTTCGTAGAACTGCTCTTGGAGGAAGACTCGACCTCCTGACTCTATCGCGCTCCAATTTACGTCGATAGGTCTCTACATCATTCATTTCATCATCAACCAAATCCTTGCATTCATTGCACCGATCATCAACCAAGCAAACATGCCCCCTGCATTCCATACAAACTGTGTGAGGATCAACTGAAGGTTTAAGAAGCCTCACCTTACATTCACTCCTCACACACACTCTGAAACTTCCAGTACTTGATCCCGACATCATGTACACAGAAAAGCCAATCCAAAATCAAAAACCAATCCACTATTACGCGTGCCAATCCAACAATCCAGAAGTCGATACCAAAAGACAATCCAGATAATTTAAAGCGAGATAAATCAAAAATCCTAGACGGAGGTACTGTAAACAGTTGTTTCCAGCACCGGCGACAGAAAAATTATGAACAGAAAATGGGAATGGTTCCTGATATCCGCCTCCCAGCGGCGGGAATGGGTACTACCACCTGGCCGCCCCACTGCGTGTGCCGCGAGTTTTGAAATTCTGTCGGACGTCAGAAATACAGCTATATATATATCTGACAGGTAAGTTTCATGAACAAATGTGTGTTTTCATACAATAAAATCACCCTAAATATGTTGGTGCTTTCATATTTTAAATGCATGTAATATGTGAAGAGAAAATGAAGAATATGTCTATTCATGTTGTATCCATGCTTGACTCAGCCAGAAAGGAAGTCAATCTTTTTTCATTCTTTATTACTTCACTGAGATAATTATTTCATATCACTCAAATAAGTCTCTGATATCTCTTTCGTTTGAAAATATTTTCATATAATAAAATTAGAAACTATTCTGATACAACCTGATTAAAGCTTAGGTTGAGTTGAAGAGTGCTAAGTCTGTCCCCAGACTTCAACTTCTCTGCTGGACTGAATTCCCCGCGGCCCTCCTAGATCTGAGCTAATGATACCAGATGCATCCATCTGATTATTATTATTATTGTTTCCCTTATCAGATACGTCCAGACATACTATATGATATTGGATTGAAAATGTTCGACAGGCATAATGGGCATTCTGTGTATTTAGTTACAGAAAATTTAATGATATAACATAGTAAAAATAGTTGAAACTGCAACCTCTTATATCGCTAATTGACAACTCAAATCTCTTGCCGAGACAACAAACACAACAATGTATTGCAGATCATATTCTATCGGCAATACAGTCAAACTCTAATCATTTACAGACGCAGCATAATGACATTCTTCATTATCTCCTCACATAGTAGGTTACACGCATCTAAAATCTGAAAGCACCAGCGTGCTATTCAGGGTGAATTTGTTGTATGAAAACACAAGATTTATTTGATCCTGATCACATTAATGATGCAAAATCCAATGATAAGTAAAAACAGGTCTAAATATAAACATATTGCTAGTTTTCTAAGCCACTGACGAAAATAATGAGACAGAACGAGTGGCCTACCTACTGGCACCAGCCAATCTGAGGCCGCCAAACAAATGTCTCAAGGGCACAGGAATCTACCTTAAGTGAATTGATTATACTAGCTAGTAGTTGCACATATGGAGTGTTGCATAATTTGTTCTACCTACTACCTAGCCTACCTACATCTTTTTCTTAAAGTCAATAGAAATTTAGGTAGGCTAGGTACACTCAACTGGGTAGCCTTTGCGCGTACCTACCAGTGACCTAGATGAGTTCCAACGCTACACTAGGCCATTCTACAGTTGTCGCCTTAGCCAGAAATAGCAAAAATACTGAAAGGCAGCACCTACTAATTCACAAATCTCGGAGCACAGCCTCTGTTCGTTAGCTTATGGGGTCGAAAGCCTAGCTAGCCAACAGGCCGGTAGCCTAACCTCGTCTGCCTATCACATATCTTTCTTCTAGGTTTTTTTGTAAAACGATCATCACTTACCGTAATCCGACATTTCATCGAACTTTCGACGACTCATTTTGCTGTTTTTTCTCTGTCTAGTGTGTTATTACAGAATATGAAAAGGATTCTTTTGACACGTTCACTTGCGTGACAGCAGCTCGCAACGGTATATTGTTGTCGAGTGTCGACTCCGAGTCGACTTGTCGTGGGATTCTTCTTCTTATCGTAAGCATGACCTGGCGGCAAACCATAGTCAGTGTTATAATTTTGTTACAGAACTCCAAACCGTACGTAAAGTATAGATCATAAAGTGCTACTTTCAAGATCATATTTTTATGTCTAAGCAGAAAAAATCACAAAATGGAAATAAACAAGCAAATCACCGAAGCATGTATCCCTGTAGCTAGTGGAAAAACTGATGGCAAATTTAATGAAACTGAAGAATCAACAGTCAGAACCTTTGATGGACACGTATTTGGTTGGATATCACAACATAGAATATGGAAACGATTATATTATTGAATGAATGGACACTTATGCGTTACTGTACTGACATCTTATGTGCATAGGAGTCTATTCATTAGAAAAAATGCAACAAATTATTTGTCAATGAAATGTAGACAAATGGTGAGGACTGAGGAAAGGATGCATCGTAAGAGTTGGATATATATATATATATATATATATATATATATATATATATATATATCTATATATATATATATATATATATATATATTATATATATATATATATATATATATATATATATATATAGAATATATATATATATATATTATATATATATATATACATATATATATATATATATTAATAATAATAATAATAAAAGAAACCCTTCAAAACGACAAAATGTAGAAACTTAATGTTATATTACGAGATAAAAGAGTTAGGCACAGAAGAGATTTTAATTATAAAATTTCTAAAGGTTTGCTCGGCTTCCTTTCCCCTTTCTTAGGTAGACTTTCTTCCGGTCACATTAAACATTCTGAAGATTTCTGTATCAAATTCAAAGCAGTACATATAGTACCACTTCACAACTTAAGACTTTTAAGCTTGGATGTAGGTTCTTTATCCACAAAAGTACCGGTAAATGATGTTTTACAGTTTTTGAGAGTAAAATTAGCCCCCTATCAGATCATTTCCCGCTAGCCCTAGATAATGAATAAAGTTAGTTGAATTATATGTGTCAAATAATGTCTTTTCATTCACGTTGTCATTCTATTAAGAAAAAAAAATTTGAGTGCAGCACGGGCAGCGCCCTTTATGCCCAGTTTTAGCCAGTCTATACATGAAATATTGTGAAAATATGATAATAAATTTTATAAAATCTAAAGACGTGATGTCTATATAACCCCCTCGGTGTCTGTGGAAAAAAAAGGATTCAAGTTGAGTGACTATAAATGTTCCATAGCCATAAATTCGTCCTGAAGTTGTGTGACATAAAACATTAAAGGCTTTGTTTTCCAGATCTGTTTTCGACATCAACTATGATAAAGTGGTTTTTTATATCTTCTTCACTGAGGATACAGAAACTGTAGACTGCTCTGTTGTAGTTTTGTAGTTCATAGACTCATCTGATTATTATTATTATTATTATTATTATTTTTATTTTATTTTATTTTTTTTTGCTCAATCACAGTCCTCCAATTCGACTGGGTGGTATTTATAGTGTGGGGTTCCGGGTTGCATCCTGCCTCCTTAGGAGTCCATCACTTTTCTTACTATGTGCGCCGTTTCTAGATCACAGGCTCTTCTGCATGAGTCCTGGAGCTACTTCAGCTCTAGTTTTTTCTAGATTCCTTTTCAGGGATCTTGGGATCGTGCCTAGTGCTCCTATGATTATGGGTACGATTTCCACTGGCATATCCCATATCCTTCTTATTTCTATTTTCAGATCTTGATACTTATCCATTTTTTCCCTCTCTTTCTCTTCAACTCTGGTGTCCCATGGTATTGCGACATCAATGAGTGATACTGTCCTTCCTTGACTTTGTCAATCAACGTCACGTCTGGTCTGTTTGCACGTATCACACTATCCGTCCTGATACCATAGTCCCCAGAGGATCTTTGCGTGATCGTTTTCTATCACTCTCAGGTTGGTGCTCGTACCACTTATTACTGCAAGGTAGCTGATGTTTCTTGCACAGGCTCCAGTGGAGGGCTTTTGCCACTGAATCATGCCTCTTTTTGTACTGGTTCTGTCCAAGTGCCGGGCATTCGCTTGCTATGTGGTTTATGGTTTCATTTTTCGTATTGCACTTCCTACATATGGGAGAGATGTTATTTCCATCTATCGTTCTTTGAACATATCTGGTTCTTAGGGCCTGATCTTGTGCCGCTGTTATCATTCCTTCAGTTTCCTTCTTTAGCTCTCCCTCTGTAGCCATTGTCATGTGTCATCGCTGGCTAGTTCTTTAGTCTGTCTCATGTATTGTCCGTGCATTGGTTTGTTGTGCAGTCCTCTTTCTGTCTGTCATTGTCCTGTCTCTGTATATTTCTGGGTCTTCGTCTACTTTTATTAGTCCTTCTTCCCATGCACTCTTTAGCCACTCCTCTTCACTGGTTTCAGATATTGCCCCAGTGCTCTGTTCTCGATGTTGACGCAGTACTCTATACTTAGTAGTCCTCTCCCTCCTTCCTTTCGTGTTATGTATAGTACTGTCCGTATTTGCTCTTGGGTGTAGTGCTTTGTGTATTGTCATATGTTTCCTGGTTTCTGATCTATGCTGCGGAGTTCTGCCTTCGTCCATTCCACTATTCTGCGCTGTATCTGATTACTGGCACTGCCCATATGTTTATGGTCTTTTATCATATTTCCGGCGTTGAGTTTTGACTTGAGTATCGCCTTGAGTCTCTGCATATATTCTTTCCTGATCGTGTCCTTCATCTCTTGGTGTTTTATATCCCCTCCTTCCATTATTCCTAGGTATTTTGTATCCTGTCTCATCTATGTGTTTGATGTTGGTCCCATCTGGTAGCTTTATCCCTTCAGTTCTCGTTACTTTGCCTTTTTGTATGTTGACTAAGGCGCATTTTTCTATTCAAACTCCATCCTGATCTCCCCAGATACAATCCTTACAGTCTGGATTAGGGTATCTATTTCCTTAGCCCTTGATGCTCTTACCATACAGCTTGATATTGTCCATGAACATCAGATGGTTGATTCTGTTGTCCTCTTTTCTTGAGTTGGTACCCGGCATCCATCTTCTGTAGTACTTTTGTCATGGGAATCATGGCTACTACGAAGAGTAGTGGGGACAGTCGTACGAAGTCGCCCTTGGAAGATCCCTCTCCTGATATTAACCTCTGCTAGTCTTATTCAGAGCTTGTAAGTGTTGTATTCCAGTTACGCATTGTATTTTTGAGGAAGCTGATGGTGTTTTCCTCTGCCCCATATATTTTCAGGCATTCTATTAGCCATGTGTGTATCATGTCGAAGGCTTTCTTATAGTCTATCCATGCCATGCTTAGGTTGGTTTTCTTTCCTTCTCCTACTGTTCTTCATTACCATTTTGTCAATCAGGAGCTGGTCTTTTGTGCCCCTACACTTCCTTCTGCAGCCTTTCTGTTTGGTGGGGGATGGTGTTTGTCTCCTCTAGGTAATTGTATAGCCTTTCACTGATGATACCTGTTAGTAACTTCCACATTATTGGTAGGCAGGTGATAGGCCTGTAGTTACTGGCTATATTTCCCTTACTCTTCTCTTTTTGTACTAAGGATGTTCTTCCTGTGGTCATCCATTTTGGCGGGTGCATGGTGATTTGAGATACAATGCTGGAGTTGTTCTGCATTTCGTGGGTGTAAGGGCCTTGAGTTTTTGAGCCAGTATCCATGGACTTCATCGGGACCTGGGGCTTTCCAGTTTGGCATTTTCTTTAGTTGGTGTCTGACTGTGTCTGTCGTGATCTCTGTGAATCTTTGTTTTATTCTCCCTGTTTCTTCTTCCTTGACTTCCTGGAGCCATGTTGCTTGTTTGTTGTGTGATACCGGATTACTCCATATGTTTTCCAGAGTCTCTTATCTTGGTTCGGCTTCAGGAATTTCTGGGTGGTTGTCTTCCCCTCTAGTCGGCTGTATAGTCTTTTCTGGTTGGTTCCGAATAGTTTGTTCTGTTGGTATCACCTTATTTTCCTGTTCATGTACCGTTGGATCTTATGTGCTTTGGCCTTAAGCCTCTGTTTTACATCTTCTATTGTGTTGTTTAGTCCCCTCTCTTGTACTTTGTAGTTTCTCGTTGAGTTCCTCCCTTGTGTTTTTTTCTTGCTTCTTAGCCTTTTTTCTGCCATCTCTTTCAGTTTACTCAAGTCAGATCTATCACCATGGTTTTGGGCTTTTCCAGGCGCCCCAAGGAGGGGTTGCTGTGTTTTGGTTTCTATTGGGTTGGTTGTGCTGGTGTTCGAATCCCCATCAGTTCTGCTACTAATCTTGCTCCTGCATATACCAAGTTATTTTGTTTTCTGTGATACTGGTGGTGTGTATTATGCCCATTATTTCATTGACCTCACTTTTTTTCTCCCTTAATTTCTTGGTGTTGTAGGCTTTCATGGAGGGGATCTTTGTTCTCTCTGTATCTGGCTCCATCCATTGTCTAATCTTTTCTACCCATTCCGTCCTCTCTGTTGCTTCGTCGGTGTTTCTTCGTGTGTCGTTGTTTGATACCTTCATCCTCCCTGTCGTCTTCTTGTGGCATCGTCTCTCAGTTCGTCTTCGTGTAATTCGTTGTCGTGTGACATTTCCCTTTCCAGTTCTTCTCTTTCTGTTGGGGAGAGCCAGTTGTTTTTCTTTATGTTCCTTACTTGGTCTGCCAGCCTCTGCTCTGTTTGGGGGGTGTTATTCCTCTCATTCCAGATGTTGATCAATCTTCTTCTATATCCTCTCTCCGTCGGGTTGCTTCTGATGTAGCATCTCCATATTTCCTTATTTTCTTCTCTTGTCCATTTCTTCCTTTTTGCTTCTGTAGCTCCAATCTCAGGCTGTTGATTACTTTCGTTGTGGTGATCAGTTGCTGGATGACGACCTCCAAGTACCTGCCCGTCTTCCCCTTCAATTGGGTTGAATACCTGGTTGCCGGACGAAGCTCCTCTGTTGCCAGAGGTTCCATTTACGTCGTTGTCGTTTATTCCTTCATTTCTTTCCATCATTGCTGAGTTTTGCTATTTAACCCATAGCTGGACCCTACCCCATCAGGGATAGGTACTCATTTACAGCTGAGTAGACTGAGGAAATTATGGTAAAGATCCTTTCCCAAGGAATCAACGCCGAGGAGAGCGGTCACCCATCCAACGACTGACCAGCCCCAATGTTGCTTAACTTGACTTAAGTCCATTGAGGACCTAACCCACTCCTCCACGGGAACAAGCCCACAGGAACCGCTGACTTAAAATTCAAGATCTTAAACAATATTTAGGTGTTCATTCGAAGAAAGTAACAGAAGATAAAAGGAAAATAAAGAAACAGGAGATCAGTTATTAACAAAACTGGTAAATCAACAAATAAATGAGCAAATATAAATTAAATAAAAATGCAATAAACTTGATGCTAGAAAGTAACACGTATTTGTGTTAATTTGAAACACACACACACACGCACACACACACACACACACACACACACACACACACACACACATATATATATATATATATATATATATATATATATATATATATATATGTGTGTGTGTGTGTGTGTATGTGTGTGTGTGTGTGTGAGTGTGTGTGTGTGTGTACTTATAAAGCCCAAGGGGTGAAGTACCTAGGCATACCCCCATCCCTATCAGACCGCCAGTAGTAGACACTGGCTGACCACTGCATTGCAATAACAGAAATTTAGATCCCCTCCATGCTCAATCTTTCACTGGATCTTCTGAAACAAAGATTTTCTGGCCCATTTTTATTTTATGATTTAAAAGTTTAATATTCACATATCTTAATCATTATTATATTGAATTTTGAAGAGTATTCCCATTTCATGTCTATTTCCATTTATTTAACTGTTAATATTTCTTCTTACTTAATACTGGAGGTAAAAATAATCTATAGAAATTTCTGAAAATGGTTTTTCTTCTCACCAGCTAATGGAAATTCGTTTATGAAGAGGTTTTGCCAATTCCCAAAGATTTCAGCCAATGAAAGGAGGCGTTAGAAACACTGGTTATGGTGTGGGTTTCTGACTGCTCTGCCCTCCCTTTGGAACACCCGGTTTTGTTCTCAACACCAAAGCAAGTGCCCTTCTTTGTCAACAAATGCTCACATGAAAAAAGAAAAGGGCTTTGGTAAAGAGGAAGGCATAACAGGCATTTCAGGTTAGTCTTTCTTATATTCTTAGGCGATAATGTCGATGTCGTAGGCTTTGTATGCTTGATTAACCATTGGCTAACGCGAAAATGCCATTTGAAGGAATGTTGTAGTCACAAAACATAAATTTTTTCAGTTTTCACAAATATTTTGTAGAATGGAAAGTCCTTCGAAGCTGGAAGGCCAATATGTAATTCTTAAAAATTGACTTTTTTACTATTTCAAAAATTTACTTTCCAAATTTATCAGAAAATTTTGAGGTTCTTGAACGTATTTGTGGTTGGGTTCCATAGCAGAGCGTTAGGTAGCAATGTTCTGAAGGGGACACTTACTTGACCTGATGTGCATAACTGGACACTTTAAACCAACAGAGACCATCCCAGACAATTTTTTACGATCTCAGACAATGTGGCAAGGATCCAGCTATCTCGATTCATTGCGCTCTAAATTCCCAGACTAAAAGGTATGATAGGTGATTGTTAAAATAATGATTATGGAGAAACAAAGCCACAGTTACATACGGGTAAAAATATATATAAAGATAAATTATACAGAGAGCTTTTGGGAATTTGTTCGATTTCACTTTTCAAGTGAAGTTGTTTATAAAACAAGGAAACCGGGCGTTCAAAGAAGCAATAGTAGATAACATAATGTTTATGATCCATTCTTCTTCTTCCTAGCTTAAACCCATCTTTATATGGGGTCGCCATTGCGAATGAGTCGTCTCCATCGATTTCTGTCCTGTGCCTCGTTCTCATTTATACCTTTCAATTCCACATCTTCCCCTACACAATCAGGCCATCTCTTTCTTGGTCTTCCCTTCTTCCTTCTACCCCGCACTATGATCCAATAATAAACTAAAATTCAAGTGAGGGAAATCACATAGCTGGACTCGAATATACACACGCATGCACGACCGTGCCGGCGTATGTTAAACTCAGGTTAAACGTGTCCCTTTTGCATTCGTACAGCTCCGCATCTTTTATCAGAAACGAAGAGAAAGCTTTCCAATCAATCTTAAATCTGCTTTTTGCAAGTTTGACAGCTCCAAGCATCTGCCACGCCTACTTGTTTCAGTAGTCGGGGAAATGTAGGAGAAAAAAATATATATTTATGGAATTTGCTAGATTCTGACCGAGATTAAGTTAGGATTAGTTTCATGGGCTTTTGTCTTTCTCTCTCTCATGGTTAGGATAATCGGGAAAGTTCTCTCTCTGGCTCTCTCTCTCGTTAGAATCCTCGGGAAAATCTCTTGTCTCTCGTTAGAATCGTCGGGAAAGTCTCTCTCTCTCTCTCTCAATTCAATCCAAAGGACACTTTCGGTTCGTCAAAATCTGAAACATTGCTTTGAGACGATACATTGCCTCTTATAAGTTTCATTTTATTTGCTCTAATATTATTTTTAAAAAATAACATGAGTTCAGCTGCCAACAAAGTTGACCTCCGTAGTTCCCGAGTGACTTGACAGGTAACCGGAAGTGTTGGTTCCGGCGCAAAATTAGTAAAATTCGACGTTTAGGGTGTTATCTATACATCGTATTTCCGGGTAGCAAAGGAATTTGGTTTTTATACTGTTAATCTTTAAGCATTGGCAGGTTTGGTGTCCAGATGTTCAAATATAATAATAATAATAATAATAATAATAATAATAATAATAATAATAATAATAATAATAATAATAATAATAATAATAATAATAATAAAGACTTGTGAATAACTGAATATCTGCCATTACTGCCTTATGATCATTACTGAAGGTACTCGTGAAATTTCAGGTGAACGTCATTAATTTTTTTTTATTTTTTGGTGTGAATTTGTTGAGAAAACAGTGGCTTTTAGCTATTGTACGAATAAGTTGAAAAAAGGCTATAAAGTATGCCATAGGACGGTCTGAAAGGAGTGTCCACCGTTATGTCGACGGTCAATGTAAATTACGTGTTTTAAGCAAAACTTTACTATATTTATTAGTCCACATAAGCCTGCTGATTGAGAACGCTGAAAAAAAAAAAGAAATATTTTGGATTGTGTGTGTTTCTGAACAAATTTGGTTTGAAGTAGCGACCATATTACCTTTCAGAATTAAGTGTTTGCAATCTGATGATTGACGACTCCAAAACTGCAGTATATACATACTGAATTAATACTTTTGAAATTTAGTAAGAATGTTGTATTGCGATCGCCTTCTTAAAGGGAATATTGTGTGACTTAAACCTAAATGGAATTTTAACCAAGAACTACAAGTGTGATGGCTGCCCAGGTCATAAAAGGCATTTGTTGTGAACTGTCATTAATTAAACCGCTGCACCATTTATAGGTTTTAGCCAAGGTCCTTTAAATATACTTAATCATGAGGTTCATACAAACCGTCCATCCCTTTGTCATAACTCCACTTACTAGCAATATTCATTTCATCAAATGAAATAACGGCAAGTTTTTCTATTTCTTTGTTTCTGATTTTGCCTTCATCAGTGACAGAACTGAATGCAAAATACTCGGCTCTCATTTCAGATTTTGCGCTCGTTTGTTCAGTGTACTTTTTGATGGCAGAGGAAATCCTCTTTTAGTTCGCAAATATGAATAGCATTTGGTGCTCAAGGTTCTGAGAGTGAAAGCTGACGATATGTCTTCATATCTCCATTGACTGACAGGCTTATTAGTTATGAGAGCATTTATCTGTGTTGTGCTTAGCACAGGTTGAAATAACTTGTTTAGTTCAGTTAATGTGAACTTAGGTTCTGTCACTTCCATTTCCAAACTAACCAGTTTCAGGAGTTCTTGATTGGTCTTTTCCAAATGCTCTATTTTTTTTCTTTAGTTCTTCCACTTCCTCTACTTGTTTAATTGTATTTTGTTCAGAACTCTCTTCAGGGGGGGGGGGGGGGATGGCACAGCCTCTTCCTTCAGCGCACGTTGATTTTTGGGTTTTTCAATTCCCAGGAGTCGGTACTTCATGTCATCAGCATTGTCTTCTGCTTTAAAATGGACTGAACAAATTACAGGACGCTTCCAGTTAACATCGTCTGCGCGTTTGCAAGCATGCAACCATTTCTTCTTCGTTTTTTCTTCTTTTGGGAAACTAAAATATCGAATACCCATGTTAATGGTCTTTTTGCTATTATTATGGCATCCAAATACAGCACAAACGGAAGGCATGGCTACTGGATGTTAAGAAACGTGACAAAAATTGACGCCACAAAAGCTCCGCCCAGATGCGCGTAGCTCACTGATGAGCCGACTTCTCCAAGTATATTTAAAGGACCTTGGTTTTTATAGCCATCGAAAATTAATTGAATAAATAAACCTCCGTCTGGGATGATGTGATATCATCATCGATCAAATCTCCCATAGGACAAAGTGCTTGGACCTTCCGCTCAATTTGGGTAAATAGACCGAAGCTGAATGGCGTTAAATATATCGTAAACTGTTATCAGATGATTAATAGCCATGATCCTGCATTTCACGTTTTATGAAGAAAGAATATTCTTCTAAGGCAAGGGTAGTCACGCTATTGTCATGGAAGCCTAACGAGATTAAAAATTTTGTCATGTATCACACTAGATGTAAAAGCGTTATCCAGTTTTTACATCTAGTGTAAA
This sequence comes from Macrobrachium nipponense, assembly GCF_015104395.2. Lineage (NCBI taxonomy): Eukaryota > Metazoa > Arthropoda > Malacostraca > Decapoda > Palaemonidae > Macrobrachium > Macrobrachium nipponense. Next base: position 11,798,602 of record NC_061106.1, read on the forward strand.
AACTGGATAACGCTTTTACATCTAGTGTAAAAGCGTTATCCAGTTTTTACACTAGATGTAAAAAGCGTTGGATACAGCTTTTTACATCTATGTGTGATACATGTAGCGTTTTACGTATCTTTTTACACTAGAAAAATGAAAAGCGTTATCCAGCTTTTTACATCTAGTGTGATACATGATAAAAACGCTTTTATTTTCATGTATCACACTAGATGTAAAAGCGTTATCCATTTTTATCTAGTGTATACAAGCCACTGTAAAGCACTAGTGTGTTACCATCTACGTATGATACATGTAAAAACTGGATAACGCTTTTACATCTAGTGTGATACATGTAAAAGCGTTATATGTATCACACTAGATGTAAAAACTGGATAACGCTTTTACATCTAGTGTGATACATATAACGCTTTTACATGTATCACACTAGATGTAAACGCGTTATCCAGTTTTTACATCTAGTGTAAAAACTGGATAACGCTTTTACACTAGATGTAAAAGCGTTATCCAGTTTTGAATAATTATATCAATGTTTTCAGGATCCATTAGTGTATCAAAATTTGATGCTTTTGCGCAATTATGGCAAATTGAACTGAAGTTACATTCCCTCTTTTAATGGAAGTAGTCATTACTAATGGTTCTTTGCAGCGTCCCTTCGGCCCCTACCCGTAACCCCTTTCGTTCCTTTCATATTGTCTACTTTCCAACCTCTCCTAACAATTGATTCGTATTGCAACAGCTTCGAGGTTTTCCTCCTGTTACACCTTTCAAACCTTTTACTGTCAATTTTCGTTTCAGCGCTGAAGGACCTCATAAGCCCAAGTGCTTGGCCTGTCGTCAAAAATCTACATTCTATTCTATTCTTATAATGGAAGCAGATTCATTTGCATAGATAGGCAAGTAATTGTTTTCTAAGCTTCAGACACCATAAACATAAAAGATATCATTATCAGCTCGACAGGAGAGGTATTATCTTGGAGATGAATTTTGCACCGTACTACATCAAAGCTTTTCTGTTATTTATGGTTAACGGTTACTGTTCAATCCTTTTTCCTCTTGATGGCTGCGTTGCTTTGCTGAAAGCAATGACGACAGGAAAGTAGCAAATGGTTTATCCACTATACTGTTTTAAAGCTAAGATTCGAAAATGTGATGTATTCGTAATGATTTTTAACTTATTTTGAAAGTCTTTTGAATGTTGAAATCACGAAAATTTGTTTAATACTAACGATAATAGTTTTATGACCGTTTACTTAATTTTTGACTAATAGATGCTCATTAAATGTCCTTACCTGGTTATTAGTTAGTTTTGCTTTTAAATCGACGTGCAGGCTTCATGCCAAATGGATTCCTTTCTCAAAAGGACAGATAGCGATCACTGACGTGGATTTTCTAAATGGCCAAGAGTGATTCTGTAAGATTTGTATTTATGTCATTAATGAGAGTACGAGACTCAGAGGCTTTCGAAAGTTCCTGATACCTTGCTCAAGTACATTAATCTGAGTTTGTAAATGCAGTGATATTAGTTTCCGCCACATTGAGAAATACTTTGAAGTAGGTCTGGTACGAGGAATCCAGGAAAAAACGTCACAGAAAAAAAGTCAGAAGAAAAACAGTCACATTAATCTTTCCTAGATAGTGACCCCCAGCGTTTTAACCGGGTATATGTATCCACCTTTGCGGCGTGTTTAGAACAAACCCTTTGGCGATGACCGCAAAAACATGAACAAAAGACTGTAGATTTATATCATGGAGATAATGACCCCCAAAGAAATATTGTGAATTTTTCCCTGTGACTTGAATACCGGCCACCATAAATAAATGTGACCTTTTATTCCTGTGACTTTTTTTCCTACTCAAAATTGTGACACTATTTTTTTCCTTGTGACAATTACCAACCACCGATATGAGAATACACCTACATGGTTTGAGTTTTAACTGGAAAAACGCTTGGATATAGGGTATGAGCTATGAAATTATCGCTGACAGAATTTTTCATTAATAGCTAGAGATACTGA
>NC_061106.1:11801119-11821764 GCF_015104395.2 Macrobrachium nipponense
CGCCGTCCCTAGCGTTTCCCCCCTTTCTTCGACTTCTTCCCAGAGCCTCCCAGGGATGAGGAGGGCTGGGAGGCGGGCTGGTTACGGCCCCCCTTGCCAGAAGTTGAAGAAGACAGAGTCATTCCTCGGGGCTTCGACGCAGCAACCGTCTTAGCAGCCGAGGAAGCGCTAGCCGAGCTCTTAGACTTGGCCGCAGTCCGAGGCTGCCCAGAAGCCTTCGAGACTGCCTGGTGAACCAGACGGTCACTGTCTTCAGTGCGCCGTCTGTCCACCGCAGCGTCCACCATCTCTCCTGGGAAGAGAGACGTGGAACTCCGTAGAGGTCCGTTTCGAAGCCCAACGCCGCCTCACGCCCGGCCGCCCTGGAAACCCGAGTAAGGACAGCGTCCCTTCGTCGGAGAACCAGGTTGGCCCACAGGTTCAACCGTCTGGTGGGCAAGGAAGGAGATGCTCTTTCCCCCAGACTGGCAAAGTCTCCTGAAGGCCGAGTCCTCTTCGGGAGAAATTCCCCCGGAGTTGGCTGCGACCTTAGATACTGTGAGGGACCACAGATCTAGCCAGGAGACGGCCTGGAAAGCTGCCATGGCGGTAGATTCCAGGCCGAGTGCCTCTTGCTGCGAGAACCACAGGTTCTCGGACAGGAGCTGTTGCAGAGACACACCCGGAGTCAGCCTAGCTAACTCCGGGTTCACCTGTTTGGGCGGCATCGGGTCTTCAGATGGCACGTAAAACCGCCGCTGTCGTAGCAGAGGAGGTGGAAGCAGCTTGCTCGACCTGCCGACTTGAGCGAACCGTCTTGTCCGGAGACAAGCGATTCAACTTGGTCTAGCACTGAGTCCGCAAGCTCGAACGCGGCAAACCCACCGTCGGTCTGGGTTCCCTCTTCGGGCCCCAGAACGACTCGAGCCGGGACGTGGGCTCGGATGGTGGGAGCGGCGATCCTTCCCCGAGGTCGTTGTGCTGACGAATCAGCGCAATAACCTCGGCAAAAGTTCCTCTGGATCTCGGGTGTGATAGCATCCTGTGGAGTCGGACCGTCCAGTCCCTCGAACAGGAGTACCTCCCGAGACCCTCCTCCCTCAAGGAGAGGAGCAGCGACAGCCCCCTCTAGGTCTCCTCCAACCACCTGTGCGTACGACCTGGCTGGTCCGAGAACCGAGCCTGGTACGTACGACGACGTGGCTGGGATCCTGAGGGGCGCACCCCTCACGATCACTCTCAATACCTCGCCCCTCCCGGTGTAACCCGAGGAGGTTGAAGGTATGGGAGAGGCAGACCTGACGCTCTCATCCTCGCTCACTGGCAGAACCAGCGGGCTTGGAGGACTGCAGGCGATCGCCAACCGCGGTGGCGATCGAGCTGCAGACCTAGTCGAGCCGTCTCGCTGTGGAGAACGGCTGGACCGAGAACAGCGGCCCCGGTCTCGTGTGTCAGAGGAGCTGGTGCTGGGTCGCCGTACCCGATCGCTCTCTGTGAGAGCGACGGTCAGGCGGACCGGCGAGCTCCACTGTCACGGTGAGACCGGTGCATATCCTCACGGTGCGTCAGTTCGCTGGTACCAGCCGTGGCTGGTGCCGGCGAACGGGGGGACCTCTTCCCAGCCTCAGCCCGTGGCCGGTCGTGGACCGGTCACGTCCGCCCGGGTAGCCAGCCGCTCGCCGTGAGAGCGAGAGCTGGTCTGGTGAGAGTGCGTGAGCGGCTGTCACCAGTCTTCCGCTCCGTGCCGTGAACCTGACGCTGAGCGGACTCAGAGGTCTGGTTCCTGGCTGCACGGTCGCTGGTAGGCGACCGTACACTCGGTACCTCTCGCGAACGAGCGGCCGAGAACGGATCCTGCTGCCGTGGCCGAACCACTAACAGCAGGTGAGGAAGTGCCGGTGTTAGCCGGCACCCCTCTGGCCCCCGTAGTCTTCTTCCTTGCGGGGAGAAGAGACGGGTCATGCTCCCGAAGGAGCAGGGCGACCAGCGGAAGAACCCCCCGTCTCACCAGGAGCGAGGGGCGGGCCCTTAGAAGCTCCCGAAGGAGACTTCTTAGGGGGGGGGAGGCAACCTTCTTCTTCTTAGGCAGGGGAGCCTTAGAAGAAGAAGGGGAAAGAGGCGGCAGACGACGACGACGAAGAAGACGATGAAGACGACGACGACACCTTCCTCCTCTTCCTCTTCTTCTTCGTCAACCTCCTCAGGACCGACGTCAGGTCTGTCATCCAGGACGGAGCCGGGGCTGCTGTTGCCGAAGCAACAGGGCCCGGACGTACCTGTCCGAACAGACCAGCATCGGGAGCAGCGGCGCCAGGAACAGGGACAACATCAGCAGTGCGAGCATCACAGGAACGGCAGTCGAGACGGCAGGAGCAGGAACAGGAACAGCAGCGGTGGTCACGGCAGGTACGGCAGGCTGTGTGGACGGTACAGATGGTCTACCCAGCGGCACAGACATCATCGGCACCGGTGGAGGTCCAGGGGCGAGCTCTTCGGGCACATGAAGTCCGGTCGTGGCAACACGGCAAACCCAGGTGGCGGCATCACACTCCCCCGAGTTACGGCGACTGGCCCCTGCACCGATGTTGTGTGTCACAGAGACCGCGTGCTGGGTGTACACCAGGTGAGGAGGTGACGCGTAGCCAGGTGTTGTCAGGGTCGTGGTGGTGGTTGTGACCGTAGCGTGCGTAACCGCCACGGAGCCAGCGAGATGATAGAGCAGCCCCTGGACACTCGGCGAGCGCCCTGCAGTCCCAACGACGCCCACACCTGTCCGAGGTCATCCTTCACGGCAACCGCACCTGAGGAGCAAAAGTCGGGTGATTAGGAGGATCCTCTACCCGCTCGCGCGAAGACGAGCGGATAGAGGACCCAGAGTACAACTCTACGTCGGGGTATCTAGCGCCCTCCTCTCACTCGACACATCGGGAGAGGAGAAGGACCTAGACACCGCCCCCGAAGGGGAAGGCGCGAGACGTGGAAGTTGAGCGGGTGCCGGCAGGAAAGAAGACGAAGTGTCCGTCACCAAAGGAGTCGCGGGAGAGCTTTCCGACGACTCCTTTGCAGGCCTTCGCTTCTTCCTGCCCTCATACTATGTCCACTGCGCCTCCGACCAGATCATACAAACATCACAGGGCTCGGCCCGGGTGCATTCGCGCCCCCGGCACCGAGCACACAAAACATGAGGGTCTATCTCGGGGAAAGATCTGAATTTCCCACATTTGCGCCCTCGGTACCCGGGCAAAGTCTCCTTGGGGTAGCGAGGCGCGGAGATTCCATCATTTATGATTTCAGCGTAATTAATATGAAAAAGAGAGAATACGTACTTACAATCTTTCATACACAATTACAAACAAACAAGAAAGCAAACGACGAGCAGCGGCAGAGAGCGAAACACACACGTCCATCCACTGGAGAGGCCGAAAGCAAAAGTGATTTGTTTACTCCAGTCGCGCGCGCGCGCCTGTCGGACAAGCAGTTAACTACCGAACCCCTTGTTCGAAAGCTTACGACCTATCCAGCTGCCGCTAGTATCTTCCTATTGTAAAGGACCGAAGGTTTGTATGCCGTGTCGGAACAACTGATAATTTCTTCCTTCGAACATAAATCGAAGGTACTTCTTCGACGAATGGTGGATCGGGATGTGGAAGTATGCGTCCTGAAGGTCTAGGGACACCATCCAATCCCCTTGCCGCAGTGCTGCAAGGACTGAGGGCAGACGTTTCCATGCTGAACTTCTGTTGTTCGACGAATGTTGTCAGCGCACTTACGTCCAGTTACCGGTCTCCATCCCCCGAGGCTTTTGTTACAAGAAAACAAGCGATTGTAAAAAACCCCGGGGAGTTGCAATCCAGCACAAGTTCTATTGCTCTTTTGTCCACATCTGTTCCACCATCTGACGAAGAGTATCCCTCAGAATAGGGTCCCTGTATCTGGCGGACAATTCCCTCGAGATGTTGTCAAGGGAGGAATGTCCTTGAATGGGATGCGATACCCCTTCTTGATAATCGACATCGTCCAAGTGTTGGCTCCTATGTCTTCCCAGGCTTTCGCAAAATAATGTAGCCTGGCTCCTACGGGTGTCTGGAGGACAGAATTTTCACTTCCCTTTCTTAAAGGAACGGAAGGAAGACCTGCCCCTCTTATCGGTTGACTTCCTTCTGGCGATCGGTCTAGTTGGAAGACCTCCTCGAAAGGGCTGTTTCTGAGCTGGGCGAGCCACTTTCTTTTCCTCACTAGCCACAGGCCTATTCTTCCTTGAGGATTGTCTAAGGAGATCCTGGGTGGCCTTTTCCGTCGAGAATGCGCGATGTCCTTCACCACTGCGAGGGGAAAAAGGTTTTCAGAGAGAGGCGCAAACAATAAGGCGGCTCTCTGTGAATGAGAGACGGCCTTCGTGAGGAAAGCACTGTGCACCGCCCTTTTCTTTAAAACTCCTGCACCATATAGAGAGCATACCTCAGCCGATCCATCCTGAACAGCCTTATCAATGCAGGCGAGGATGCAATTCAGGGTTTCTGGGTCGAGTGTTCATTTTCTTGAGATTTCTTGGCCAGAACCCCAAGGGACCAATCTAAGAAGTTAAAACTTCTAAAGTATGAAAAAGTCCCTTGATGAGGTGGGTCCGTTTCCGAAAAGCCCCCATGTAACCTTCGCTGCATTCAAGGCGTGCCTTCTCGACGAATCCACCAAACTCGAGAAGTCTGACTCAGCTGAAACGGACAGAGATAATCCCATATCCTCTCCCGTTTCGTACCAAATTCCTCTCCTCCCTGTAAGTTTAGCGGGAGGCATACAAAAGACCGTCCTTCCTAACTCCTTATTCTTCTTGAACCAGGAGTCAAGAGATTGTAGAGCTCTCATAGAAATGGCAGGCTCATTTTAAGGAAAGAGGAAGACTTGAGTGTTTTCGTGCTTGAAAACTGCGAGCGTGGCGAAGGGGGGAGCAGTGGCGTCAAAGAGTCTCCATATTCCTCCAACAGAAGGGACGAAAGAACTTTATAATTAGAAGATCCTTCCTTCATTTCGTCCTCCGAGGCATCTTCTGGGTTGATAGGCTCGGAAGGAGAAGGCTCTCTTCTTTCTACTGACTCTTCTCTTACTCTCTTACGAGTGTCAGGCTCTTCATACGAGGAATGCGCCTGGTGTACAGTAGGAGTATCTCGCCTGGGAGGAGTAACGTGCTTGGAATACTCCTGGCGCCTGGCAGGCGCAAAGCGCCTCGAATACTCCTGGCTTTCAGTAGGCGCATTTTGTTTAGAACCAGAATCCTCCTGGCGCGTTGTAGGAGTATTAAGTTCCGAGTACTTCCTGGCGCCTGGCAGGCGCAGAGCGCCTCGAATACTCCTGGCTTTTATCAGCGCATTTTGTTCAGAATACTCCTGGCGCGTGGTAGGAGTATTAAGTTCCGAATACGTCTGGCGCCTGGGAGGAGTATAAGCTTCGGGAATACTCCTGGCGCCTGGGAGGAGTAACGCGCCTGGAATACTCCTGGCGCCTGGCAGGCGCAAAGCGCCTCGAACTACCTCTGGCTTTTAGTAGGCGCATTTTGTTCAGAATACTCCTGGCGTGTGGTAGGAGTATTAAGTTCCGAATACTCCTGGCGCCTGGGAGGAGTATTAAGTGCAGAGTACTCCTGGCGCCTGTGAGGAGTATAAGCTTCCGAATACTCCTGGCGCCTGGGAGGAGTATTTAGTTCAGAATACTCCTGGCGCCTGGGAGGAGTATCTAGGCCCGACGACTCCTGGTGTCTTGTAGGAGTACGTCGTTCCGAATACTCCTGATCCTTAGCATGCGTCTGATGTTTAGTAGGCGCTTTCCGTCTCACAAGTGCTCTACTCCTAACAGGATCTTCCTCTTCAGCTAACTCTTGGCGCTTGATTGAAGATCTTGAATCTTGTACTGGCTCGTTGCGCCTACTCGGAGTCTGGCTTCTGTTGGCGCCCTACTCTTGACAGGAGTAGCTTCCTTTCTTACCTCTCTCCTGTCTAGCAGCACCACCGCCCCCCCAGAGATGGCCGCCTGTGCGACAACTCCCCTGAAGGATGCGTCGCGCCTGGCAGGAGATAGGTATTTAGATCTTTTAATAGGAAGCCTATCATCCTTCTTACGAGTAGGCTCCTTATAACGAGTTCCTACTAACAAGGCTAATTGCTCTTGCATATTCTTCAAAATTTTCTTGGTGAAGGAAAAATCTTCCGCATTAGGAGAGGGAGATCTGGAAGGCGCTCTAGGATCTCTTCCAGACCCAGAGTCTGACTGTATTCTCGCCCTCTTTATTACCGAAGGCGCTCCTCCTTCTGAGAAGCGCTCGGGACTCGAATTGAGCTCATGCTCTTTCTTACTCCTCTTCAAAGGACGGGAAAGATTCGACTCCTTCCATCCTCTTCTCGGCGAAGGCGAACTCGACGACGAAAAGCACTCTCGAAGGATGCTTTTCCTATAGCGGTCCTTGGCAGTCGATACGATCCGATTCTGCCGAAGGGACGCCTGATCGTTGGGGATTCTCCACAACCCCCGTACGGCTTTCGACTTCCTTCTCCTCCGGGCCAGGGAGCTTGGAAGAGGTCTAGGCCTGGGAGCGTCGCAGAGACGACCAGACGCCCCCTCCACTACACTGGGGACACTAATATCACTGCCACATTCACTTTCCTTACCTTCCAATGCTGCAACTTTTTCCTGCATTTTCTGAAGGGAAGCTCTAAGTTCTGCTATTTCCGAAGCAGAACTAGAGGGATTAGCAAGTTGTGAACGGGCTGAAACAGAATGGTTATTATCATCATAGGAAGAAGCTACAGAGCTAGACAGTAAATCATGAGAGGCAGACATCTGCGGGTTTTATAAGCCGCCTTCCTCTCTCTATCTCTCTCTAACTTCTTCAAGTAAGAAGTTAGATTCTTCCACTCTTGTGCACTCAGATTCTCACACTCATTACACGTATTCTCAATCGAACATTCAACCATTCTACAACACCCCTACAACTAGTGTGAGGATCTACCGAAGCTTTCGGAATCCTCACCTTACAGCCCTCATTCATACACACTCTGAAACTAACACTAGAATCAGACATATTCACAAATTCCAAAACCAAGTCCAAAAAACAGTCACGATAGCGAATGCCAAACAACGATCCAAGTACGTCACCAAATATCAGCCGACGAAAGATTGATCAAAAGCTTTGCGAAAAACGAATTCTAGTCAGGAGGAAGTAACAACAATGTTGATACAGCCGGCGACAGAGAGATTATGATTTAGAAAACGGGAATAGTTCCTAGCCCTGCCACCCAGAGCAGGGCGGTAGATCACCTGACCTACCTGTAGCGAGTGCCGCGAAATTTGAAATTCTGTCGGGAACGACGGAGTCTATAGCTATGTATATATCTGACAGGTAAGTTGAATGTATGAAAATGATATTGTTAGTATACAATAAAGTTTTGTACATACTTCCCTGGCAGATATATACTTAGCTTACGTCTCTGACGTCACGACAGAATTCAAAACTCGTGGCACACGCGACAGGGTAGGTCAGGTGGTACTACCTTACCGCCGCTGGGTAGCGGTGTAAGAACCAAACCACTTTCTTGTCAGATTTTCTCTTCCACCTGTCTCCTGAGGGGAGGCTGGGAGGGCCATCAATCGTATATATCTGCCAGGTAAGTATGTACAAAACTTTATTGTATACTAACAATATCATTTTTGTACATGAACTTTCCTGTCAGTATGTACTACTTAGCTGATTGACACCCTTGGTGGAGAAGAGACCACTCAAGTACAAAGAAAGGGGGAAAGAAACAACACATGTTATAGGATATAAAAACCAAATTGGTTCTTACCTGTTTTAGGCAGAAGACTTCATAGTTACTGTCTATTAGTCTGCGTTGCCTGAAGAGCTAACAGCGAGGGCGTGACCTACAGCTGAAAAAAACTCTTTGGGTCTACCAATGGGAACTGTATCTGCTTACTTGGTAGAATCCGCCGGTTAGGATCTTGTCAAAGGGGATCCGCCCCAACTTATATGACAGACCCTGTCTACTACCTTTGCAAGGAGCTCAAGCACAACTCAGATCACCTAACCAAAGTACTAATTGTTAGTAATACGACTTGAAAGGAATGCCTACCTGCATCCTCTTCCATACAACCATAAAAACACAAACCAAAAACCAAAGGGGAAATAATTAAAAAGGATATGCTTCAGCTCCCTGCCCCAGCACTGAATCCGCTGATACGTATGGGCCTAACCCAACCCGCACTTCTCATACGTAATTTTCACGTCTCTTAGGTAGTGGTTGGCGAAGACCGAGTCGCATCTCCAAAAAGTCGCTTTCATGAGATTCTGCAGCAACATATTCTTCTTGAAAGCCAATGACGTGGCGATGGCCCTCACTTCATGAGCCTTGACTTTCAGTAGCCTATAATGGTCTTGATCGCATGCCACATGAGCATCCTTTATTAAGTTCCTAATAAAGAATGCCAGAGCATTTTTTGACAAAGGCCTACTGGGATCTCTTACAGAACACCAGAGGTTGTCCATATTGCCCTTAAGTTTTATCTTTCTCTGGAGATAAAACACGTAAGGCTTCTTACAGGGCAAAGGAGCCCTCTCTGTTTCTTACTCCAACGAGGGAGGATAAACCTTTTACCTCAAAACTCCTGGGCCAAGGAGTGGAGGGGTTTTCATTCTTAGCTAAGAAAGAAGGAAGAAAGGAACAAATCACGGAGTCTCCTTTGAATCCTACACTTCCTTCTAAGGCTTGCAACTCACTCACTCTCTTAGCCGAAGCCAAAGCCATGAGAAACAGGGACTTCATCGTAAGGTCTCTAAATGAGGCTGATTGAGGTGGTTCAAATCTTGATGACCTCAGGAAAAGCAAGACTACATCGAGATTCCAGCTTGGTGTCAAATTAGAGACTTTCTTAGTTGTCTCAAACGATCTTATCAGGTCATGGAGATCTTTATCTTCCGAGATGTTCAATCCCCTGTGCCTGAACACTGAGGCTAGCATGCTCCTATAACCCTTTATGGTTGAGGACCGCCAGACTGCATTTTTCCCTCAGGAAAAAGAGGAAGTCTGCTATTTGGGTCACAGAGGTACTGGAGGAGGAAAGCTTCTGATACTTGCACCAACGTCGAAAGACATCCCACTTCGACTGGTAGACCCTGATGGTAGAAGGTCCTCTTGTAGTGGCAATAGCCCTTGCAGTCTTTGCCGAAAAACCCTTCGCTCTGACAAGACACTTGACAGTCTGAATCCAGTCAGATTGAGAGTGGGGAGGTTCTTGTGATACCTGTCGAAGTGGGGCTGTTTGAGCAAATCGATCCTTAGTGGCAGGGATCTTGGAATGTCTACTAACCATTCCAGTACCTCTGTGAACCAGTCTTGGGCGGGCCAGAACGGAGCTATCAAGGTCATTCTTGCTCCTTCCGATGCTGCAAATTTTCTTAGTGTCTCCCAGAATCTTGAAAGGAGGGAATGCATAAAGGTCTAGATGCTTCCAGTCCAGCAGAAAAGCATCTATCGCTACTGCTCTCGGGTCTGATATCGGGGAGCAGTAAAGGTCTATCCTCGCGTTCTGGGAGGTTGCAAATAGATCCAAGTGAGGTCTGCCCCACGTCTTCCACAGCTCCTGACACACGTCCGAGTGAAGAGTCCACTCTGAGGGAAGGACTTGGTTTTTCCTGCTCAGAAGGTCGGCCCTGACGTTCCTTTCTCCCTGCACGAATCTGGTGAGGAGTCTTATCCTCCTTTCCTCCGACCACAGAAGAAGCTTCCTTGCTGTTTCGTACTGGGAGAAGGAGTGCGTCCCGCCTTGCTTCCTGATGTATGCCAGGGCTGTGGTGTTGTCCGAGTTGATCTGAACCGCTGCATCCCGGACGAGGGACTAGAAGGCTTTTAGGGCTAGCCAAACCGCCATCAACTCCTTTTTGTTGATGTGCCAGGACACCTGTTCCCCCTTCCAGGTGCCTGACACTTCCCTTGAGCCGAGCGTCGCTCCCCAACCTGTGTCCGACGCATCAGAAAACAACACTAGGTTGGGGTTCGGCATGTGCAGGGACAGACCTTCTGCGAAGCGAAGAGGATCTGCCCACCAGAGAAGATCCTTCTTTATCTCCTTCGAGATCTTGAAGAGGAACTCTAGATCTTGCGACAGGCGGTTCCAGTTCTGGTTCAAAAAGAACTGTAGTGGTCTCAGGTGCAACCTTCCTAGAGAAACGAATTGCTCCAGCGAGGAGAGCGTCCCCAACAGACTCATCCACTCCCTCGCTGTGCATACATCTTTCTCTAGAAAGGTTGCGACCTTCTCTGAACTTCGAGTTATCCTTTCTGGAGAGGGATACGCCCGAAAATCCGGAGAAACCATCCGAATCCCCAGATAAATCTGATCTTGGCTGGGGATTAACTGAGATTTCTCGAAGTTCACTAATAGTCCCAGAGAACTTAGCCAGGTTTCGGGGTCCAAAGTCTTGTGAAGTTTCCTCCAGACACTCTCTTTTGATTGATTGGCTCTGATAAGCCAGTCGTCCAAATAGAGGGAAACCCTCACTCCCTCCAAATGTAGCCATTGTGCTACATTTTTCATGAGCCCCGTAAAAACTTGGGGGGCTGTAGAGAGGCCGAAGCACAGGGCCCTGAATTGGAAAACTTTTCCTTTCCACATGAACCTTTGGAATTTCCGTGAAGAAGGATGGATCGGCACGTGGAAGTAAGCGTCCTGAAGATCTAGGGACACCATCCAGTCCCCGGGCGAAGAGCTGCTAAAAACTGAAGATGTCGTCTCCATGGCGAACTTTCTCTTCTTCACGAAGACGTTCAGGCCGCTTACATCCAGAACCGGTCTCCATCCTCCTGAGGTTTTGGGAACTAGGAAGAGGCGGTTGTAAAAACCCGCAGACCGAGTCTCTTTCACTAGCTCTATAGCTTCCTTGTCCAGCATAAGCTCTACTGCTAGAGCAAGGGCTTGGTTCATGTGAGGGTCTTTGTACTTGGCCACCAACTCCCTTGGGGGCTTGTGGCAAGGGAGGTCTTGAAATGAAGGAATGAGGTACCCCTTCCTGACGATTGAGAGGGGACCAGTTGTCTGCCCCCTTCTGGGCCCAGACGTCTGAGAATCTCAGTAGTCTGGCCCCTACTGTAGTCTGGAGGACTTGGGTGCTACTTCTTCGATCTAATAGATCGAGAGAAGGTCCTTCCTCTCTTAGGAGGTCTTGTTCCTCTAGAGGAGGAGGAACGGGAGGTAAGGCCTCCTCAAAAGGGCTCCTGCCTTGCGGGTGTCTCCTTCTTGGGTTTTGGTTGGAAGGATGTACGAGGTATCCTAGCTGACTGAGCTAACATATCTTGCGTGGCTTTCGCTGAGAGGGCACTCGAGATGTCTTGAATAATCTTCTTAGGAAACAGCTGAGGCGAGAGCTGTGCATATAACACAGAGGCTCTCTGCGCGTGAGAAACCGCTTTAGTAAGAAAAGAGCAGTACACCGCCCTCTTCTTGATAACTCCCGCTCCGAAAAGAGAAGCTACCTCGCCAGAACTGTCTCTCACTGCCTTGTCCATACAAGACAGGACAGAATGTAGATCCTCAGGTGAAAGGGACTCCTGGGATTGAGTCTTCCTTGCTAACACTCCCAGGGACCAGTCCAAGAAGTTAAATACTTCGAGGACCCGGAACATTCCCTTCAGAAGGTGGTCCAACTCACTCATTCCCCACGTCGTCTTAGCTGAAAGAAGAGCCGAGCGATGGGCGGAATCCACCAACGAAGAGAAGTCCGAGTCCGCAGAGGAGGGAAGAACCAGGCCCAAAGGCTCCCCTGACTCGTACCAAAAGCCCATCTTTCCCGTCAGCTTGGAAGGCAGGAAAGAAAAAACAGTCTTTCCTTTCTCTTCCTTGGAGACCAACCAATCCCCAAAACCTTTTAAGGGCCTCTTCATCGAGATGGTGGGCTTCATTTTCATGTATGAAGAAGTTTTCTTTGTCTTAGAAGTCGAAAACAATGAAGGAGGTAAAGGAGGAGCAACAGAAGAAAGGGCGTCTCCAAATTCCTGTAACAGGAGGTCCGTAAGCCTCTTGTATGAAGAAACCGAAGAATCCTTGGCCAACTCTTCATCCGTTGCCTCTTGATCCTCTTCAGAAGAAGGGCGCTTATCCTTCGAAGGGCGCCTGTCCGGGGAAGAGCGGCTGCCTGGAGGAGAGCTCTTTCTAGGAGAGCGCCTACTAGTAGGGGCGCTTGTCATGCTCTAAATCCTTGCCCAGAGGGGAGCGCCTGCCAGGCTCTTGGCGCCTGCCACGAGGAGAGAGGCTCTCAGGCGAAGAGCGCCTACTAGGCTCTGGGCGCCTGTCCAGAGGAGAGCGGCTACCTGGAGAAGAGCGCCTGCTCGTAGATCGGTGCATACTAGGTTCTTGGCGCCTACTAGGCTCTTGGCGCCTACTAATTTCTCGGCGTCTGCCAAGAGGAGAGAGGGTCTCTGGCGAAGGTTAGGGGAAAAGCGCCTACCAGGCTCCAAGCGCCTGTCCAAGGGAGAGCGGCTGCCTGGAGAGGAATGCCTGCTTGGAGAGGGGCGCCTACAAAACTCCTGGTGTTTACTAGGCTCCTGGCGCCTGCCAGGCTCTTGATGCCTGCCAGGAGGAGAACGGATCCTTGGCGAAGAGCGCCTGCTTGAAGAGAAACGCCTATCCTGTTCCAGGTGCCTGACTCTGGACGAGCGGCTATCAGGAGAAGAGCGCCTGCTTGACGCGAGAAGCTTCCCAGGCTCTTGGCGCCTGCTCAGGGCAGAAAAGCGCCTACTTGGAGAGTAGTTCCTATCAGGCTCTTGAACGATCGAAAGAGCGCCTGCCTAGGCTCTTGGTACCTTTCTTCAGGAGGCGAGATATCCACGAGGTCTCTCTTAGACTTCTCACCGGGAGCGAGACGTCCTTCCTACTGTGAGAAACTCCCATGCCAAGGAGTCCGCCAGAGCCGAAATCTGCGCCTGCAAAACCAGCTAAGATACGCGCCGGAGATCTCTCGAAAGCCTCTACTGGGACGAGGCTCGAGGGGAGAAAAGGAGAAGAGGGCTCTTGCAATCTCCTGGTTCTCTTGACTTCTACCTCAGGCTCTTCCGAGAAGTCTTCAGGGCTGGAGGGAAGGGCGCAAGGAGCCTTCCAGGCTCTCTTGAGAGGTCGCGAGGCTTCCGAGGCGCTCCATCCGTGCTTAGGAGAGGGCGAAGACGAACGAAGAGAAGCACTGGTGCAAAATTTCTTTCTTGGTTCGATCCAAGGCAGCCTGTGAACGTACAAAGGATATGCCGAGGGGACGCCTGACCGGTGGGGGTTCTCCCTAACCTTCCTGTGGCTGTTGGCTTTCCTCCTCCACTGGGTCTGGGAGTCTGGAAGAGGTCTAGGCCTGGAAGCATTAGTGAGCCAGTCAGACGCACCCTCCACTGCACTAGGGGCACTGCACAATTCACTGGCACTATCACTCTTACTTTCTGATGAGCGTATTTTGCTTTCCATGCTACGAATCGTGGCCCTCATGGAGGCTACCTCTGAAGGCGTATCTTCAGGTTCGATGGCGGGAGCAGGGGCTGAAACAGGAGAAGGTACTAACTCTACCACAGGGTTCTCTACTTCAAGTTCGCTAATGCGAGATCTACTTGAGCTTCTTGAAGAAGCCTTACGGACCCTATCTTTCTCTAACTTCCTTAAATAGGAAGAAAGAGACTTCCATCCATCTTCATCCAATCTTTCACACTCCTTACACGGGTTATTGAAAGAACATTCATTACCTCTACATCCCATACATACACTGTGAGGATCTACCGATGCTTTAGGTAGCCTCACCTTACATTCACTCACAGAGCACACTCTAAAACATGGTAGATTTTTTAAACATTAGAGTCAGCCATCACAAGAAAAATCCAGAGAAAATGCAAAAAAACAGTCCCACAATCGCGTATGCCAAGCCAAAAGAGATACTAAGGTACTTCACCAAAAATGTCAGTCCAAAGAATCCAGGCAACGAGAAACGAATCCAAACTATCGTGAGGACCTAACAAGGTGTTGTCAGACCGCGACAGAGAAAATCTGACAAGAAAGTGGGTTGGTTCTTACACCCCGCCACCAGCGGCGGGTAAGGTAGATCACCTGACCTACCTGTCGCGTGTGCCGCGAGTTTTGAATTCTGTCGTCTGTCGTGACGTCAGAGACGTAAGCTAAGTATATATCTGACAGGAAAGTTCATGTACAAAATGGCAGTTTTAAAGGGGTTCTAAATATTTGGTCAATAAAAAATTTTGCAACTCTGGTGAAGTTCTCAGGTGTTATGTTTATCCCAGTTTCCAACATTTAAATATGTTATTGTTATAATACAATTAAGTTTGTTCATACTTAACCTGGCAGATATATATATAGCTGTATTCTCCGAAGTCCGACAGAATTTCAAAAAATTCGCGGCACACGCAGTGGGCGGCCAGTGGTAGTACCCATTCCCGCCGCTGGGAGGCGGATATCAGGAACTATTCCCATTTTTCTATTCATATTTTATCAGTGCCACTGTCTCCTGAGGGGAGGTGGGTGGGCACTTTAATTATATATATCTGCCAGGTAAGTATGAACAAACTTAATTGTATTATAACAATAACATTTTGTTCATGAAACTTACCTGACAGATATATATTAGCTGAATCCCACCTTCGGATGGTGGGAAGAGACAGAATAGGATTTTTGGGAAACTAAATTAAGTAGACGATATACATCTTGGTTCCTCACTGTTAGCATAGCCGACTTCGTGATTACTGTCACCAAAGTCTGCTTCTGCGTTACTAGAGTTGCCAGCGAGGTAGAGACCTGTAATGCTGGTGCGCTCTAGATGATCTGTCAACGGGGGGCGTGACCACAATGCTGACTAGACCATCTGACCATACTTCTGAGGGCAACGAAGCTAAAACACACACCTGCACCTAACCTATCCAAGTTAGTTCCATACTTCTAGGCTAAAGAAAAGGAACGCGCCTCAAGCGACCAACCCAACCCTTCAAAGTTAAAAAGCATACCTATCCCTTTTCTATAGGATAGGATTCGTGTTGCTTGCTGCCCCCAATAATATATCACGGATATGTATGGTCCTAGCGACTTACAGATCTGAAATGTCGTCTTCACATCCCGTCGGGAGAGTGTGAAGCGAACACAGAGTTGCTCGCTAAAGCGTGGCACTCAGGATGTTACTGAGTGTCATGCTCTGTTGAAATGCTTCCGAGGCCGCGCCCTCACCTCTTGAGCATTCATATTAAGAAAAAATCTCAAATCTTTATGCAACAATGAATGAGACTTCTTAAAAGAACTCCTTGACTATAATGCCAGGGTGTTCTGGACATGAACAGTCTGATCTTTTACGGAACACCGCAGATTGACCGTTGACCTCGACTTTCTATAGTTTTATCAAGATAAAACTTGAGAGACCCGACAGGGCACAGGACTCTCTAATGCCCTTGCCCAATAATTTGTGCCATACCCTTGGTCTCCAAGCCTTCGGGTCAAGGGTTAGACAGGTTTTCGTTTTTATCAAGAACGGAAGGCTTAGAGGACAGACCGCATTATGTCCTTTAAAGCTAAAACCTCTGATGATGGCTAAAACCTCACTAACCCTCTTTGCCGTGGCTAGAGCGGGGTTATTGAATGTTAGCCTTTCTGGTACGTGTATTAAGTTCGCAGAAAGGATAGGTTCGAAATGCTTTGGCATCAGAAACTCAGACTACGTCTAAGTTCCATGCCAGAACCTGCGATCCAGAGAATTTCAAGATTCTCCCCAGACCTCAAAGATCGTGAAGCTTTGTTGTTGACAGAACTGAATCTCTGAGCCTAGAGGCCGTCAACAACATATTTGCATATTCTACAATAGTTAGGACTTCTAGCTTATCTCATACTTCATACGGAAAGATAGAACCATAAAGAAATTCACAGAGGTCGAGGTGGAGGAACAGTCATTTCCCTTCACTATCTCCAGAAACGGCCCCCTCCGATTGAACACTGAAAATAGGCAGCACTGCTTTGCCTTGGCCAAGAGACTGCCATTAATCTTGAAGATCTTATCGCTTCTCGATAGTCTGAACGCCTTCAGACTCAGAGAGGAGAGATATTAGATACTTCACTAAGTGACGATGTTAGATTACACGATTCTCTCGGGAAGGGTCTTTGGACAATTCTCTGAATTACCTGACCTCTGTGAATCCAACCTCTTAGAGGCCAACATGTGGAGACTAAAGCTAATCCTCTAGGATCATGAATAAGGGAACAACTTAAGAGGAAGCTCCTTTGTCTTCAATATTACGAAAAAACTTAACGAAAGGACGCCCTCAGTCTCTCCTCAACTTTCGACATACTTCTAAGTGAGGATTACTCAGACGTCAGTAGTTGTTGCCTTCGATCGAGAAGACGCGCACGGGACGTGCACTAGTTTAACGAACCTCTTGAGGATCGTTACGTTCCGTGCCCAAGCCCATAACCAACTCTCTCTTCTTGAGCTATGAGAGAGCTGAGAAATTATCCGAGATGATTTGGGCCACTCGATCCAAACTCACCCTTCGAGGAACTGGAGAGCCGACCAGTTTGGCTTCCAATTCTTTCAGACAATGTGCCAGAACATCTGTTCCTCTGTGCTTCGGATGTCTGGCACCCTCTCGCTATCACCCGAGGTGATCCTCAAGCCGTTGAGAGAAAATTAGAATTATTACTAGATCTTTGATGTTATTCCAATTTCTTCGTGAGGAAAAAATGTAGAGGTCTGAATTGCTGTTTATTCAGGGAAAACAAGCTTCTCCAGCGAGGAAATGGTCCCCAGCAAACTCATCCATTCCCTCACTCAGCCTGCTTCCTTCCCTAAATAGGCTGCGCTTTGCATAAGCAGGAGAGCATTATTATAGTGCTATGCCGCGGTAGATTCGTACAGAATTCTGTTACCGTGCGGTAAACCCGCACCGAACAAGTATAAGAGATATCTTGTTGAAATTATCTAAGTAAACAAGGAAGGCGTGTTCATTCAAGATTACTAGAAATTTAAAACCTCAACCCGAGGCTAAAATCCATGATTGTAGGGCAGAGAGACGGCTTATTCAGCCATTCCCAGCAAGGGAGAGAGACGTAAACAACCGCGCATGTCACCGAGCTAGCCGGTACTGCGTAGATCACAGTAACAGCAGCCTTGTTCATCGTCTCGCACTATCTGCCTGAGTTGCCAGCTACTCCTTTTACGAAGGGATAGGTATGAAATTATCGAGCAAAAGGAAACTCTCAAGCAGGCATATTTAAACGAAACAAATTCGCTAAATACAGAAGCTGAGTTGGTGTTGTCGTAACAATACCTGAAGAGTTGTTCTTACTCCGAAAACTCTTGGAAGGTTGAAGGGAGTGACAATTAAATACATTAGAACAACAGTTCTTTCGGCTTCTATCCGCAGAGGTAAATACGATATGCGTATATGACTTGACCCATGCGTTAGCAAAATGACGCAAAGATAAACTACGTAAGTATTGTAGTAATTTGAACATCGAATTCTCTACTACATCTTTCCTCGACGAGGAAGAGAGAAAGAAAGGAAAAACGACTGTCCACGTTCTAATGAATGAGACTTTTTAAAAGAACTCCTTGATTCTTTGCCAAGACTCTTGCCAAGAAAAGGGAGTAATATTCGAATAGAGATCATCAAGAGAGAACCGAGGATCGAAAAGGACGTTCAATGTTCTTATGATATTGGACATAAGACTTCCTGGATCTAGTCTACAAGTCTTTTTCTTACTCCCCGGATGAGCCTCTGAAAATGAATGAGAGCTCTTCCAAAATTTGTTAATGAGTTTATCCGCTTAATGATAAAAACGTTAAAAATCTATGTCAAAGAGAACTACCCCTTTTATAGAGGGGCGGGGTCCCCCACTAAAATGACAAAAACGTTTAGTATCTTGACAATGGGGAAAACGTCCTACTTGACAAAACAATGGGCAGTTTGCTAATAGGGGAAACCCTTTAACATGACCGAAAGTCACCCAGGAATTCGAGTATATAATTCTTCCCGATTCTCAGAGAAATCGATGAAGAGGCAAGAGGGTGATCGAAGAAAAAATTCGGGTATGTCTCTCCGCTAACTCCGAATCCTTCTTTAAAAATTTCTGTAAAGGAATGTCCTGTGGAGAGTCTTGAAAAAACCTCCTCTTGGACGAGCGTTTAGAAAGCGTCAAGCGTCCTAAGAAACGTCTTGAACAGCAAATAAGACGCTGTCTACAAGTCTTTTCTCTCGCAAAGCGTCCTGTCGAGCTTCCACCGAAGCGTCCTGGCGAATGTCCACAAAGCGTCCTCATAAGCGCTGAAGCATGCAAGGCCCGCCAAGAGGCGTCCTGGCGAGCGACCTTGCCAACACTCAATGTTATGACGAACCGCGTTTTGCGGATGACGTTGAATATTTTCAAGGGACGTCCTCATGCGAGTCTCCATGGAGAGCCGCACGCTGCTCCTGAAGTGTGTGAACACTAAGGAAGACGTACGGCTTTCGTCTTCAAGACGGGCCTTAAAGACCTTCATACCTTCTTACAAAGACAGTGGCCGCCTGTGCGGCAACTTGCGTCTTAGTAATGCAAAAAGAACATCTCCAGAAATGCCCTCAGCACAGGAACGCAGAGCGTCCGAAAGACACCCTCGCAAGGTGCTTGCCGAGCGTACTGGAGAAGTGTCTACTTATAGGATGTCGAGCACCTCCAAAAGCTTCCTCACGTCTAAATTGCCCTTTCTTATGCCGAACCAGAGACATAAGTTGTTTGACTGTGCAAAGCAGCTTGCCGGACGTCAAAACTTATGCTCTTTCGAAGTAAAGCGAACGTTACATAACGTATACGGAGCGCCATGAGGAGAGGAGACGTAATACTGAGTTGCTCCTCCAAAAAGGTGGAATCAAGAATGTCCTTGATTACCATATTCTTTTGGAATGCTGCGAGGTTGAAACAGCTCTAACTTCATTAGCGTTCACTCGCAGGAGGCTCAAATCACTCTTCTGGCAAGATGAATGAGCCTCCTTAATAATGTATAAATGAGCGTTCACTCGCAGGAGGCTCAAATCACTCTTCTGGCAAGATGAATGAGCCTCCTTAATATGTCCCTTAGGAAAAGAGCCAGTGCATTCTCGAAAAGGGTAAATGTGGTCTTCCTGAGCACCACAAATTACCCGAAGGACCTCTTACTTCCTTCGTTTAAGTAAATAAAATTTGAGAGCCCTGACAGGGCACAGGACTCTTTCATCCTCTCGTGACGAGAGCTTCTTAAGGAGGCGCGAGTCCTGTTCCGAGAGCTCCAACCCCTGTGTGGGGAGGACGCCTCGGAGGACGAGAAGCAATCTTCAAGATTCGTGCACGTGCTCGATCTTCGGCAGCCTGGGAAGCGACAACAGGACCTGCCAGAAAGGAAGCCAGATCAGCATGAAAAAAACCCGTAACCCTCCTTCGGCTTTTGACATGCCCTCTCCCTGGTTTCCTGGGAGTCCGACAGAGGTCTAGGCCTAGAGGCGTTATGGGGGCCGATCTGACGTTCCCTCCTGACGAGAGATTTGAGGACGTGAAGCGTCCTCTTCTCTAAAGCTTCTTAGAGGGCGCGAGTCCTTCCGAGAGCTCCAAACCTTGCGCGGGGAGGACGCCTCGGAGGACGAGAAGCAATCCTTCAAGATTCGTGCACGTTGCACGATCTTTAGCAGCCTGGGAATCGTCAACAGGTCCTGCCGAAGGGACGCCAGATCGGTGGGGAGCCCCCGTAACCCTCTTGCGGCTTTCGACATGCCCTCTCCCTGAGTCCTGGGAGTCCGACAGAGGTCCAGGCCTAGAGGCATTATGGGGCCGATCTGACGCCCCCTCCACAACACAAGGGGCACTACACTTCACAACACTGATTGGAGAGCGAGCACTTTATTTGTCTAAGATTACTTGATGTAATCCTCTAGCAGACACTTCTTCTAGGCCCGTAAGCCATACCACAGGGTTAGGCAAAATAAAATCTACAAGAGGTTAGAAGGTTCATTATTTCTAACTTCTGTTTACTGTGGAGGAAAACTCCTGATTCTAACACGCTCTAAAATGCGTACATGAATCCTACTTCTTCCGTAATCAGTCACACATTACTACTATTATTGAACTTATGCAAAGAAAACATGTAAACGTCATATATACTAAGCGAGAGTCTACCGAAAGTTCCGGTAGCCTCACCTACCCCATGCAGGACAACAAAGTCTGAAAACTAGGCTAACTAGCTTCAGACATCAAATGCAATGAAAAAATTTACGATAGCGTATGCCTAGCCACAAATCCAAGTCAATAATCGAAAGAATAATTAGGATACTTAAGCGGCTAATGAAGTTTCAAAATCCTAGGCGGAGGTCTGTAAACAGTTGTTTTACCAACCGGCGACAGAAAAAATATGAATAGAAAATGGGAATAGTTCTGATACCGCCTCCCAGCGGCGGGAATGGGTACTACCACCTGGGCCGCCCCACTGCGTGTGCCGCGAATTTTGAAATTCTGTCGGACTTCGGAGAATAGAGCTATATATATATCTGTCAGGTAAGTTTCATGAACAAAATTAATTTTAATTATGGCTTGTCTTGCATGTGGAGGAACTGCAAATAACAAGGTCGCTGACTTATTATTAGTATATGTAAAATCAACAGGAAAAA
>NC_061106.1:11822264-11854905 GCF_015104395.2 Macrobrachium nipponense
TGTTTGAGTAGATCTCTCCTTAACGGAAGAGATCTCGGAAAATCCACCAGGTAGAACATCACCTCTGTGAACCAGATCGCTGCGGGCCAAAAGGGGGCGATTAACGTCAACCTCGTCCCCTCCGATGCTGCGAACTTTCTCATCACTTCCCCCAGGATCTTGAAAAGGGGGAAATGCGTAGAGATCTAGCCCGTCCAAACCCATAAAAGGGCGTCCTACTGCTACTGCCCCCGGATCGAGAACCGGGAGACAATAAAGGGAGTCTCGCCGTCCTTGATGTTGCAAAAAATGTCCACTAAGGGACATCCCCAAAGACCACAGCTCCTGGCATATGTCCTGATTGAGGGTCCACTCTGTCGGCAATAATTGTCCTTGTCGACTGAGGAGACCTGCCCGGACGTTCTTCGACTCCGGCAATGAACCTTGTCAATATCGTGACTTCTCTCTCCTTTGCCCAAAGTAGAATCTCTTTCGCTAGAGCGAACAGGGAGCAAGAGTGTGTTCCTCCTTGTTTCTTCAAGTATGCCAGGGCTGTGGTGTTGTCCGAGTTGACTTGAACTACACGACGGGAGACTTTGTTCTGAAAGAACTGGAGCGCTAATTGAACCGCTGCCAGCTCTTTGAAGTTGATATGCCAGGCTACCTGTTCCCCTCTCCAGGTACCTGACACTAATCCCCCCCCTAGAGTGCTCCCCCCCCCACCCCGTGGATGACGCGTCGGAGAACAACACAGGTCGGGGTTCTGAAGCTTGAGGGATATGCCCTCTGACAGCTTCCACGGATCGAGCCACCATCTTAGATGGTTCTTCACCTCTTCCGAGATGCTTAACTTCATGTCGAAGTTGTCCTTGTCTGTCCAGTTGTCCGACAGAAAGAACTGAAGAGGTCGGAGGTGTAGCCTCCCCAGGGAAACAAACTTCTCCAGCGAGGAAATGGTCCCCAGCAGACTCATCCATTCCCTTACCGAGCATGAATCTTTCCCTAGAAAGGCTGACACTTTTTCTATGCCTTGTTGCTGACGTTCCTGGGACGGAAAAGCCCGAAAAGCCACTGAATCCATCTGAATCCCCAGATACATGATGGACTGTGTTGGGGTCAGATGTGACTTTTCGAAGTTCACCAGAAGTCCCAGGGACGCAGCTAAAAGACAGAGTCGTTTGCATGTCCTTCAGGCACCGGGTCTGCGGAGGAGGCTCGTATGAGCCAGGCGTCCAGATAGAGCGAGATTCTGATGTTGGAAAGATGGAGCCACCTCGCCACGTTCTTCATTAAGATGGTGAAGATAAATGGGGCCGTACTCAGTCCGAAACAAAGAGCCCTGAATTGAAAGACCTTCCCTTTCAGGACGAACCGAAGGTACTTCATCGATTGGGGATGTATCGGGACGTGAAAGTAGGCGTCCTGCAGGTCGAGTGATACCATCCAATCTCCAGGTCTTAAGGCCCCCAGAACTGACTGAGGAGTCTCCATCTTGAACCTCTGCTTTTCTATAAAGAGGTTTAGACGACTTACGTCCAAGACCGGCCGCCACCCTCCCGATTGTTTCGGTACAAGAAACAATCTGTTGTAAAATCCTGGCGTTGCCAGGTCTAAAACCTGTTCCACTGCTCGTTTCTCGAGCAGGTCGAAAAGTATCCTCCATTTTGTTTGAGAATACGACGGGGACAAGTCCCTGGGAGTGGAAGTCAGCGGGGGCGGCTTTATGAAAGGGATCTTGTACCCCTTCTCTATGACGCCGAGAGACCAGGTGTCCGCCTCTCTTTCTCTCCAAGCCTCTGCAAACAACTGCAGCCTGGCTCCTACCGGTGGCTGAAGGAACGATCTCTCACTTCTTGCCCCTAGACTTAGACGGGGCTCTACCTCTAGGAAGGCTTCTTCTTCCTCGGGGTGACGATCTAGCGGAAGTCCCTCCACGAAAGGGCTTCTGCTTTCTAAACGGTTGGGCTCCTGAAGACGTGGAAGGGCCAGCCGGACGTCTCGACGACTGAGCCAACAGGTCTTGAGTGGCTTTTTCTTGAAGACTAACTGCCAGATCCTTCACCATAGCCTGGGGGAAGAGATGACTCGAGAAGGGCGCATACAAAAGTTCTGTCCTCTGTGAGGGAGAGACAGACTTAGCCGCAAAGTTGCAATAGAGCGACCTTTTCTTCAATACGCTGCTGAAAAATGAGAGGCTAACTCCTCTGAGCCATCCTGACAGGCCTTGTCCATGCATGACAATACACTGGACAGCTCCCCCAAGCTGATCGAGTCTGGCCTTACGAGACTGGTTGTCTAAAGCTCCGAGACACCAGTCTAAGAAGTTAAAAGACTTCCAAGGACCTAAACAGTCCCTTCAAAAGATGGTCCAGTTCGGAAGTCGTCCATGACACTTTAGCTGAGGCTAAAAGGGACCTCCTTGAGGCATCAACCACGCTGGCGAAATCTCCTTGAGCAGACGTAGGAACCTTCAATCCTAAATCTTCGCCTGTTTCATACCACATCCCTGCCTTACCGCTAAGTCTAGACGGAGGCAGGCGAAAGTAGTCCTTCACCCTTTGCTTTTCTAGACCTCCATCCAGGCGTTAACCTTCCTGGAAAAGCTCTCTTAGTAGACAAAGACGTCTTAATTTTCACGAAAACCTGGAGTCTTGCTTGTTTTCGACGACGAAAACTGTGAAGGAGGAGAAGGAGGGGCAGAAGGCTGAAAGTATCACCAAACGAAATCACGAAAGTAGCCGTGCCAATACTTGGTAGTCTGACGAAGCCGACGTCGAAGGTTGTTCTTCGTCACCTCCTAGAAGAACGCTTAGTTCTCCTTCTTCCTTACCCGAGTGAAAATCCGACGGAAGAGGCAAAAGTCCTTTCGCTCCAAGTCTCATGTCCGAACGATGACGAGAAGAAGAGGGTAACGGATCCTTAACAGTCACAGGTCAGGAATCACCCTTGAGGAGAACGTGAAGAAGTAGGCAGACGTGAAGCGTCAGCCAAAGCCTCGGGAACATCATCCGAGTGATAGCGAACTTCCACATTCGAGTTCCACAGAGCTCTTACGACAACGTCTACTAGCGTCCATCTGAGCGTCCAACCTAGCGTCCTTCCGAGCGTCCAGCGAAGCGTCAAAAGAAGCATCCAACGTAGCGACTCTTCTAACGTCCAGCGAAGCGTCCTTACGAACGTCCCGCGAAGAAACCTGGCCTGCTACCCGACGAGTGTCCCGTTGAGCGTCGACACGCTCATGTCGAAGAGGGGCAGAACGCATTGAAGTTCGTCCGACAGCAACAACCTCGTCGCCAGCAGAAACGTCGAAGTCGGTAATCCGAGTGTCTTCTCGACGAGAGAGAGAGAGGAGCATGATGAGTCTCTCTCTAACCTGACGTCTACGTCACTCTAGACGAAACCCTGGGGAGCAGAACGAAGCCTAGAGGGCGAAATATCAGGAGACGGGGACGAAAGAGGCGCAGGTGGAGAAGACTGTCTTGTTCTCTTGATCGGAAGTCTATCGTCCTTCTTGCGACGAGGAACCGTCTCCTTCTGCTTAAGTAAAGCGTCCAGTTGCCGTTGCATAGCAATGATGATCTCCGTCTGAGAAGTCTCCTTACGCGGAGACGAGCTGCGCTTGTGAGAAGGTGAGGGGCGAGGGGACGCCTTATTCCTTCTCCCAGGAACAGCCTTGGCTCTAGAGCGACTGGGGCGCTCGAGGGCGTCATCATCCGATGACGTCCTAGACTTCTTCTGGGGCGGAAATGCTACGCTTTCCGGAGAAGAATGCCACTCAGACACAGCATGACGTGAAGCGTCTAGATCTTGAAGAGTCCTCTTCAAAGGTCGCGAATCCGGACGAGATTCCCACCCCTTGCGCGGGGAGGACGCGTCGGAAGACGAGAAACAATCTCTCAGGATACGTGCTCGAGCACGCTCCTTAGCAGCCTGGGAAGCGTCCACATTAACTGCTGAAGGGACGTCAGATCGGTGGGGGATCCCCGTAACCCTCCTTCGGCCTTCGACATGCCCTCTCCCTGAGTCCTGGGAGTCCGGCAGAGGTCCCAGCCTAGAGGCGCTATAGGGCCGATCTGACGCCCCCTCCACTTCACTAGGGGCACTATCACTGCACTTAGTTTGCCTGTTTTCAAGGGCAAGCACTTAGATTCAAGCGTCTTCAATGAATCCAGAATAAGCGAAGGGCATTACCCTCCGCAGACACCACTTGAGGGCCCGAAGGCAACACTACGGGGTTAGGAGAGACAAAATCTAAAGGAGGGTTAGAAGGGGATACATTAAGACCCTGTCTGCTACCCGATTTACTCCTGGAGGAAGACCTCCTGATCCTATCACGCTCTAATTTATTTACGTAGGATTCATACGTCTTCCATTGTAAATCATCCAAGCTTTCACACTCATTACAGCGCAAATCATACCTACACTCT
The DNA here is from genome assembly GCF_015104395.2 of Macrobrachium nipponense. Lineage (NCBI taxonomy): Eukaryota > Metazoa > Arthropoda > Malacostraca > Decapoda > Palaemonidae > Macrobrachium > Macrobrachium nipponense. The sequence continues at coordinate 11,826,671 of NC_061106.1, forward strand.
TGCCCCCTACACCCTTTACACAATGTGTGAGGATCAACCAAGGCTTTTGGTAGCCTAACCTTGCATTCCACTTTCAAGCACACCCTGGCGCTAGCCGAACTAGATCCAGACATATTTAAGGAAAAAAACCAAGCCAAATTCAAACCGTCCAAAGTCACGTATGCCAAGCTATCGATTCCAAAACCAAAAAACCAAAAAGTCAAGAGGATACTCAAGCCAATGAAAAGTTTTCCAAAATCCTGAGGCGGAGGTGTGTAAACAGTTGTTTACGACACAGGCGACAGAAGAAATCTGATAGAAAATGGGAATGGTTCCTGATACCCGCCTCCCAGCGGCAGGAATGGGTACTAACCACCCAACTCCCACTACGTGTGTCGTAAGTTTTAGAAATTCTGTCGGACTTCAGAGAATACAGCTATATATATATCTGACAGGTAAGTTTCATGAACAAAACACATATTTGAGGCATTTCTCCATATGAAATGCATATCTGCAAATTACTGAATTTCATGATTAAATGCACTCTTTGTGATAAAAATATATTTAAAAAACCAGGTACTTTGTATAAGCATTTTTAGTGGGTTTTTCTCGAGTTTGAACTCATAAAAATGATATTGTTAGTATACAATAAAGTTTTGTACATACTTCCCTGGCAGATATATACTTAGCTTACGTCTCTGACGTCACGACAGAATTCAAAACTCGTGGCACACGCGACAGGTAGGTCAGGTGGTCTACCTTACCCGCCGCTGGGTAGCGGGTGTAAGAACCAAACCCACTTTCTTGTCAGATTTTCTCTTCCACCTGTCTCCTGAGGGGAGGCTGGGAGGGCCATCAATCGTATATATCTGCCAGGTAAGTATGTACAAAACTTTATTGTATACTAACAATATCATTTTTGTACATGAACTTTCCTGTCAGATATGTACTACTTAGCTGATTGACACCCTTGGTGGAGGGAAAGAGACACTCAAGTACAAAGAAAGGGGAAACAACACATGTTATAGGATATAAAAACCTTGGTTCTTACCTGTTTTAGGCAGAAGACTTCATAGTTACTGTCTATTAGTCTGCGTTGCCTGAAGAGCTACAGCGAGGGCGTGACCTACAGCTGAAAAAACTCTTTGGGTCTACCAATGGGAACTGTATCTGCTTACTTGGTAGAATCCAGTTAGGATCTTGTCAAAGGGGATCCGCCCACTTATATGACAGACCCTGTCTACTACCTTTGCAAGGAGCTCAAGCACAACTCAGATCACCTAACCAAAGTACTAATTGTTAGTAATACGACTTGAAAGGAATGCCTACCTGCATCCTCTTCCATACAACCATAAAAACACAAAACCAAAAACCAAAGGGGAAATAATTAAAAAGGATATGCTTCAGCTCCCTGCCCCAGCACTGAATCCGCTGATACGTATGGGCCTAACCCAAAGCACTTCTCATACGTAATTTTCACGTCTCTTAGGTAGTGGTTGGCGAAGACCGAGTCGCATCTCCAAAAAGTCGCTTTCATGAGATTCTGCAGCAACATATTCTTCTTAGAAAGCCAATGACGTGGCGATGGCCCTCAACTTCATGAACCTTGACTTTCAGTAGCCTATAATGGTCTTGATCGCATGCCACATGAGCATCCTTTATTAAGTTCCTAATAAAGAATGCCAGAGCATTTTTTGACAAAGGCCTACTGGGATCTCTTACAGAACACCAGAGGTTGTCCATATTGCCCTTAAGTTTTATCTTTCTCTGGAGATAAAACGTAAGGCTTCTTACAGGGCAAAGAGCCCTCTCTGTTTCTACTCCAACGAGGGAGGATAAACCTTTTACCTCAAAACTCCTGGGCCAAGGAGTGGAGGGGTTTTCATTCTTAGCTAAGAAAGAAGGAAGAAAGGAACAAATCACGGAGTCTCCTTTGAATCCTACACTTCCTTCTAAGGCTTGCAACTCACTCACTCTCTTAGCCGAAGCCAAAGCCATGAGAAACAGGGACTTCATCGTAAGGTCTCTAAATGAGGCTGATTGAGGTGGTTCAAATCTTGATGACCTCAGGAAAAGCAAGACTACATCGAGATTCCAGCTTGGTGTCAAATTAGAGACTTTCTTAGTTGTCTCAAACGATCTTATCAGGTCATGGAGATCTTTATCTTCCGAGATGTTCAATCCCCTGTGCCTGAACACTGAGGCTAGCATGCTCCTATAACCCTTTATGGTTGAGACCGCCAGACTGCATTTTTCCCTCAGGAAAAAGAGGAAGTCTGCTATTTGGGTCACAGAGGTACTGGAGGAGGAAAGCTTCTGATACTTGCACCAACGTCAAAGACATCCACTTCGACTGGTAGACCCTGATGGTAGAAGGTCCTCTTGTAGTGGCAATAGCCCTTGCAGTCTTTGCCGAAAAACCCTTCGCTCTGACAAGACACTTGACAGTCTGAATCCAGTCAGATTGAGAGTGGGGAGGTTCTTGTGATACCTGTCGAAGTGGGGCTGTTTGAGCAAATCGATCCTTAGTGGCAGGGATCTTGGGAATGTCTACTAACCATTCCAGTACCTCTGTGAACCAGTCTTGGGCGGGCCAGAACGGAGCTATCAAGGTCATTCTTGCTCCTTCCGATGCTGCAAATTTTCTTAGTCTCTCCCAGAATCTTGAAAGGAGGGAATGCAATAAAGTCTAGATGCTTCCAGTCCAGCAGAAAAGAATCTATCGCTACTGCTCTCGGGTCTGATATCGGGAGCAGTAAGGTCTATCCTCGCGTTCTGGGAGGTTTGCGAATAGATCCAAGTGAGGTCTGCCCCACGTCTTCCACAGCTCCTGACACACGTTCCAGTGAGAGTCCACTCTGAGGGAAGGACTTGGTTTTCCTGCTCAGAAAGGTCTGCCCTGACGTTTCCTTTCTCCCTGCACGAATCTGGTGAGGAGTCTTATCCTCCTTTCCTCCGAACCACAGAAGAAAGTTTTCCTTGCTGTTTCGTACTGGGAGAAGGAGTGCGTGCCGCCTTGCTTCCTGATGTATGCCAGGCTATGGTGTTGTCCGAGTTGATCTGAACCGCTGCATCCCGGACGATAGGGGGGGACTAGAAGGCTTTTAGGGCTAGCCAAACCGCCATCAACTCCTTTTGTTGATGTGCCAGGACACCTGTTCCCCCTCCCAGGTGCCTGACACTTCCCTTGAGCCGAGCGTCGCTCCCCAACCTGTGTCCGACGCGTCAGAAAACAACACTAGTGGGGTTCGGCATGTGCAGGGACAGACCTTCTGCGAAGCGAAGAGGATCTGCCCACCAGAGAAGATCCTTCTTTATCTCCTTCGAGATCTTGAAGAGGAACTCTAGATCTTGCGACAGGCGGTTCCAGTTCTGGTTCAAAAAGAACTGTAGTGGTCTCAGGTGCAACTTCCTAGAGAAACGAATTGCTCCAGCGAGGAGAGCGTCCCCAACAGGACTCATCCACTCCCTCGCTGTGCATACATCTTTCTCTAGAAAGGTTGCGACCTTCTCTGAACTTCGAGTTATCCTTTCTGGTGAGGGATACGCCCGCCCAAAATCCGGAGAAACCATCCGAATCCCCAGATAAATCTGATCTTGGCTGGGGATTAACTGAGATTTCTCAAAGTTCACTAATAGTCCCAGAGAACTTGCCAGGGTCAAAGTCTTGTGAAGGTCCTCCAGACATCTCTTTCGATTTGGCTCTGATAAGCCAGTCGTCCAAATAGAGGGAAACCCTCACTCCCTCCAAATGTAGCCAATTGTGCTACATTTTTCATGAGCCCCGTAAAAAACTTGGGGGCTGTAGAGAGGCGAAGCACAGGGCCCTGAATTGGGAAAACTTTTCCTTTCCACATGAACCTTTGGAATTTCTGTGAAGAAGGATGGATCGGCACGTGGAAGTAAGCGTCCTGAAGATCTAGGGACACCATCCAGTCCCCCGGGCGAAGAGCTGCTAAAACTGAAGATGTCGTCTCCATGGCGAACTTTCTCTTCTTCACGAAGACGTTCAGGCCGCTTACATCCAGAACCGGTCTCCATCCTCCTGAGGTTTTGGGAATAGGAAGAGGCGGTTGTAAAACCCGCAGACCGAGTCCCTTCACTAGCTCTATAGCTTCCTTGTCCAGCATAAGCTCTACTGCTAGAGCAAGGGCTTGGTTCATGTGAGGGCTCTTTGTACTTGGCCACCAAACTCCCTTGGGGTTGTGGTCAAGGGAGGTCTTGAAATGAAGGGAATGAGGTACCCCTTCCTGACGATTGAGAGGGACCAGTTGTCTGCCCCCTTCTGGGCCCAGACGTCTGAGAATCTCAGTAGTCTGGCCCCTACTGTAGTCTGGAGGACTTGGGTGCTACTTCTTCGATCTAATAGATCGAGAGAAGGTCCTTCCTCTCTTAGGAGGTCTTGTTCCTCTAGAGGAGGAGGAACGGGAGGTAGGGCCTCCTCGAAAGGGCTCCTGCCTTGCGGGTGTCCTCTTCGGGTTTTGGTTGGAAGGATGTACGAGGTATCTAGCTGACTGAGCTAACATATCTTGCGTGGCTTTCGCTGAGGAGGCATCGAGATGTCTTGAATAATCTCTTAGGAAAACAGCTGAGGCGAGAGCTGTGCATATAACACAGAGGCTCTCTGCGCGTGAGAAACCGCTTTAGTAAGAAAAGAGCAGTACACCGCCCTCTTCTTGATAACTCCCGCTCCGAAAAGAGAAGCTACCTCGCCAGAACTGTCTCTCACTGCCTTGTCCATCAAGACAGGACAGAATGTAGATCCTCAGGTGAAAGGGACTCCTGGGATTGAGTCTTCCTTGCTAACACTCCCAGGGACCAGTCCAAGAATTTAAATACTTCGAGGACCCGGAACATTCCCTTCAGAAGGTGGTCCAACTCACTCATTCCCACGTCGTCTTAGCTGAAAGCATTCCCCACGTCGTCTTAGCTGAAAGAAGAGCCGAGCAATGGGCGGAATCCACCAACGAAGAGAAGTCCGAGTCCGCAGAGGAGGGAAGAACCAGGCCCAAAGGCTCCCCTGACTCGTACCAAAGCCCATCTTTCCCGTCAGCTTGGAAGGCAGGAAAGAAAAAAACAGTCTTTCCTTTCTCTTCCTTGGAGACCAACCAATCCCCAAAACCTTTTAAGGGCCTTCTTCATCGAGATGGTGGGCTCATTTTCACGTATGAAGAAGGTTTTCTTTGTCTTAGAAGTCGAAAAACAAATGAAGGAGGTAAAGGAGGAGCAACAGAGAAAGGGCGTCTCCAAATTCCTGTAACAGGAGGTCCGTAAGCCTCTTGTATGAAGAAACCGAAGAATCCTTGGCCAACTCTTCATCCGTTGCCTCTTGATCCTCTTCAGAAGAAGGGCGCTTATCCTTCTTGAAGGGCGCCTGTCCGGGGAAGAGCGGCTGCTGGAGAGAGCTCTTTCTAGGAGAGCGCCTACATAGTAGGGGCGCTTGTCATGCTCTAAATCCTTGCCCACCCAGAGGGGAGCGCCTACTAGGCTCTGGGCGCCTGTCCAGAGGAGACCGGCTACCTGGAGAAGAGCGCCTGCTCGTAGATCGGTGCATACTAGGTTCTTGGCACCTACTAGGCTCTTGGCGCCTACTAATTTCTCGGCGTCTGCCAAGAGGAGAGAGGGTCTCTGGCGAAAGTTAGGGAAAAAGCGCCTAGCCTTATGGGAGCGGCCTACCAAGCTCCAGCGCCTGTCCAAGGGAGAGCGGCCTGCCTGGAGAGGAATGCCTGCTTGGAGAGGGGCGCCTACAAAACTCCTGGTGTTTACTAGGCTCCTGGCGCCTGCCAGGCTCTTGATGCCTGCCAGGAGGAGAACGGATCCTTGGCGAAGAGCGCCTGCTTGAAGAGAAACGCCTATCCTGTTCCAGGTGCCTGACTCTGGACGAGCGGCTATCAGGAGAAGAGCGCCTGCTTGACGCGAGAAGCTTCCCAGGCTCTTGGCGCCTGCTCAGGGGCGAAAAGCGCCTACTTGGAGAGTAGTTCCTATCAGGCTCTTGAACGATCGAAGAGCGCCTGCTAGGCTCTTGGTACCTTTCTTCAGGAGGCGAGATATCCACGAGGTCTCTCTTAGACTTCTTCACCGGGAGCGAGACGTCCTTCCTACTGTGAGAACTCCCTGCCAAGGAGTCCGCCAGAGCCGAAATCTGCGCCTGCAAACCAGCTAAGATACGCGCCGGAGATCTCTCGAAAGCATCTACTGGGGACGAGGCTCGAGGGAGAAAAGGAGAAGAGGGCTCTTGCAATCTCCTGGTTCTCTTGACTTCTACCTCAGGCTCTTCCGAGAAGTCTTCAGGGCTGGAGGGAAGGGCGCAAGGAGCCTTCCAGGCTCTCTTGAGAGGTCGCGAGGCTTCCGAGGCGCTCCATCCGTGCTTAGGAGAGGGCGAAGACGACGAAGAGAAGCACTGGTGCAAAACTTCTTTCTTGGTTCGATCCAAGGCAGCCTGGGAACGTACAACAGGATCTGCCGAGGGGACGCCAGACCGGTGGGGGTTCTCCCTAACCTTCCTGTGGCTGTTGACTTTCCTCCTCCACTGGGTCTGGGAGTCTGGAAGAGGTCTAGGCCTGGAAGCATTAGTGAGCCAGTCAGACGCACCCTCCACTGCACTAGGGGCACTGCACAATTCACTGGCACTATCACTCTTACTTTCTGATGAGCGTATTTTGCTTTCCATGCTACGAATCGTGGCCCTCATGGAGGCTACCTCTGAAGGCGTATCTTCAGGTTCGATGGCGGGAGCAGGGGCTGAAACAGGAGAAGGTACTAACTCTACCACAGGGTTCTCTACTTCAAGTTCGCTAATGCGAGATCTACTTGAGCTTCTTGAAGAAGCCTTACGGACCCTATCTTTCTCTAACTTCCTTAAATAGGAAGAAAGAGACTTCCATCCATCTTCATCCAATCTTTCACACTCCTTACACGGGTTATTGAAAGAACATTCATTACCTCTACATCCCATACATACACTGTGAGGATCTACCGATGCTTTAGGTAGCCTCACCTTACATTCACTCACAGAGCACACTCTAAACATGGTAGATTTTTTAACATTAGAATCAGCCATCACAAGAAAAATCCAGAGAAAATGCAAAAAACCAGTCCACAATCGCGTATGCCAAGCCAAGAGATAAGGTACTTCACCAAAAATGTCAGTCCAAAGAATCCAGGCAACGAGAAACGAATCCAACTATCGTGAGGACCTAACAACAGGTGTTGTCAGGACCGGCGACAGAGAAAATCTGACAAGAAAGTGGGTTTGGTTCTTACACCCGCCACCCAGCGGCGGGTAAGGTAGATCACCTGACCTACCTGTCGCGTGTGCCGCGAGTTTTGAATTCTGTCGTTCTGTCGTGACGTCAGAGACGTAAGCTAAGTATATATCTGACAGGAAAGTTCATGTACAAAATGGGCAGTTTTAAAGGGGTTCTAAATATTTGGTCAATAAAAATTTTGCAACTCTGGTGAAGTTCTCAGGTGTTATGTTATCCCAGTTTCCAACATTTAAATATGTTAGTTGTTATAATACAATTAAGTTTGTTCATACTTTACCTGGCAGTATATAGATATAGCTGTATTCTCCAAAGTTCCGACAGAATTTCAAAATTCGCGGCACACGCAGTGGGCGGCCAGGTGGTAGTACCCAGATCCCTGCCGCTGGGAGGCGGATATCAGGAACTATTCCCATTTTCTATTCATATTTTTATCAGTGCCACTGTCTCCTGAGGGGAGGTGGGTGGGGGGCACTTTAATTATATATATCTTGCCTAGGTAAGTATGAACAAACTTAATTGTATTATAACACTAACATTTTGTTTCATGAACTTACCTGACAGATATAATATATAGCTGAATCCCACCTTCGGATGGTGGGAAGAGACAGAATAGGATTTTTGGGAAACTAAATTAAGTAGACGATATACATCTTGGTTCTCACCTGTTAGCATAGCCGACTTCGTGATTACTGTCACCAAAGTCTGCTTCTGCGTTACTAGAGTTGCCAGCGAGGTAGAGACCTGTAATGCTGGTGCGCTCTAGATGATCTGTCAACGGGGCGTGACCACAATGTGACTAGACCATATGACCATACTCTGAGGGCAACGAAGCTAAACCACCACCTGACCTAACCTATCCAAGTTAGTCCATAACTTCTAGGCTAAAGAAAAGGAACGCCGCCTCAAGCGACCAACCCTTCAAAGTTAAAAGCATACCTATCCCTTTTCTATAGGATAGGATTCGTGTTGCTTGCTGCCCCCAATAATATATCTAACGGATATGTATGGTCCTAGCGACTTACAGATCTGAAATGTCGTCTTCACATCCCGTCGGGAGTGTGAAGCGAACAAACAGAGTTGCTTCGCTAAAGCGTGGCACTCAGGATGTTACTGAGTGTCATGCCTCTGTTGAAATGCTTACCGAGGCCGCGCCCTCACCTCTTGAGCATTCATATTAAGAAAAAATCTCAATCTTTATGCAAACATAATGAATGAGACTTCTTAAGAAAAAGAACTCCTTGACTATAATGCCAGGGTGTTCTTGGACATGAACCAGTCTGATCTTTGTTTTACGGACACCGCAGATTGACCGTTGACCTCGACTTTCTATAGTTTTATCAAGATAAAACTTGAGAGACCGACAGGGCACAGGACTCTCTAATGCCCTTGCCCAATAATTTGTGCCATACCCTTGGTCCTCCAAGCCTTCGGGTCAAGGGTTAGACAGGTTTTTCGTTTTATCAAGAACGAAGAAAGCCTTAGAGGACAGAGCCGGCATTGGTTCCTTTAAAGCTAAAACCTCTGATGATGGCTAAAACCTCACTAACCCTTCTTTGCCGTGCTAGAGCGGTTAGTTAATGTAGCCTTTCTGGTCACGTGTATTAAGTTCGTTCAGTTAAAGATAGGTTCGAAATGCTTTTGGCATCAGAAACTCAGACTACGAATACGTCAAGTGTTACCATCCGCCAAGAACCTGCGATCCTACGAGAATTTCAAGATCTCCGCCCCCCCAGACCTCACAAAGATCGTGAAGCTTTGTTGTTTGACAGAACCGAATCTCTGTCAACAACATATTTGCATATTCTACAATAGTTTAGGACTTCTAGCTTATCTCATACTTCATACGGAAAGATAGAACCATAAAGAAATTCACAGAGGTCGAGGTGGAGGAACAGTCATTTCCCTTCACTATCTCCAGAAACGGCCCCCTCCGATTGACCACTGAAAATAGGCAGCACTGCTTTGCCTTGGCCAAGAGACTGCCATTAATCTTGAAGATCTTATCGCTTCTCGATAGTCTGAACGCCTTCAGACTCAGAGAGGAGAGATATTAGATACTTCACTAAGTGACGATGTTAGAATTACACGATTCTCTCGGGAAGGGTCTTTGGACAATTCTCTGAAATTACCTGACCTCTGTGATCCAACCAACTCTTGAGGGCCAACATGTGGAGACTAAAGCTAATTCCTCTAGGATCATGAATAAGGGAACAACTTAAGAGGAAGCTCCTTTGTCTTCAATATTACGAAAAACTTAACGAAAGGACGCCCTCAGTCTCTCCTCAACTTTCGACATACTTCTAAGTGAGGATTACTCAGACGTCAGTAGTTGTTGCCTTCGATCGAGAAGACGCGCACGGACCGTCACTAGGTTTTAACGACCTCTTGAGGATCGTTACGTTCCGTGCCCAAGCCCATAACCAACTCTCTCTTCTTGATGCTATGAGGAGAGCTGAGAAATTATCCGAGATGATTTGGGCCACTCGATCCAAACTCACCCTTCGAGGAACTGGAGAGCCGACCAGTTGGCTTCCAATTCTTTCAGACAATGTGCCAGAACATCTGTTTCCTCTTTTTCGGATGTCTGGCACCCCTCTCGCTATCACCCAGGGTGATCCTCAAGCCGTTGAGAGAAAATAGAATTATTACTAGATCTTTGATGTTTATTCCAATTTCTTCGTGAGGAAAAAATGTAGAGGTCTGAATTGCTGTTTATTCAGGGAAACAAGCTTCTCCAGCGAGGAAATGGTCCCCAGCAAACTCATCCATTCCCTCACTCAGCCTGCTTCCTTCCCTAATAAGGCTGCGCTTTGCATAAGCAGGAGAGCATTATTATAGTGCTATAGCCGAGGTAGAATTCGTACAGAATTCTGTTACGTGCGGTAAACCCGCACCGAACAAGTATAAGAGATATCTTGTTGAAATTAATCTAAGTAAACGGAAGGCGTGTTCATTCAGATTACTAGAATTTCCTCAACCCGAGGCTAAAATCCATGATTGTAGGGCAGAGAGACGGCTTATTCAGCCATTCCCGCAAGGGAGAGAGACGTAACCAACCGCGCATGTCACCGAGCTAGCCGTACTGCGTAGATCACAGTAACAGCAGCCTTGTTCATCGTCTCGCACTATCTGCCTGAGTTGCCAGCTACTCCTTTTACGAAGGATAGGTATGAAATTATCGAGCAAAAGGAAACTCTCAAGCAGGCATATTTAAAACGAAACAAAATTCGCTAAATACAGAATAGCTGAGTTGGTGTTGTCGTAACAATACCTGAAGAGTTGTTCTTACTCCGAAAACTCTTGGAAGGTTGAAGGGAGTGACAATTAAATACATTGAACAACAGTTCTTTCGGCTTCTATCCGCAGAGGTAAATACGAATATGCGTATATGACTTGACCCATGCGTTAGCAAAATGACGCAAAGATAAACTACGTAAGTATTGTAGTAATTTGAACATCGAATTCTCTACTACATCTTTCCTTTCCTCGACGAGGAAGAGAGAAAGAAAGGAAAACTACTGTCCACGTTCTAATGAATGAGACTTTTTAAAAGAACTCCTTGATTCTTTGCCAAGACTCTTGCCAAGAAAAGGGAGTAAATATTCGAATAGAGATCATCAAGACGAGAACCGAGGATCGAAAAGGACCGTTCAATGTTCTTATGATATTGGACATAAGACCTTCCTGGATCTAGTCTACAAGTCTTTTTTCTTACTCCCCGGATGAGCCTCTGAAATGAATGAGAGCTCTTCCAAAATTTGTTAATGAGTTTATCCGCTTAACGATAAAAACGTTAAAATCTATGTCAAAGAGAACCACCCATTTATGAGGGTCCCCCACTAAAATGACAAAACGTTTAGTATCTTGACAATGGGGAAAACGTTCCTTACTTGACAAACAATTGGCAGTTTGCTAATAGGGGAAAACCTTTAACATGACCGAAAGTCACCCAGGAATTCGAGTATATAATCTTCCCCGCATTCTCAAGAAATCGATGAAGAGGCAAGAGGATCGAAGAAAATTCGGGTATGTCTCTCCGCTAACTCCGAATCCTTCTTTAAAAATTTCTGTAAAGGAATGTCCTGTGGAGAGTCTTGAAAAAACCTAAAACCTCTTGACGAGCGTTTAGAAGCGTCAAGCGTCCTAAGAAACGTCCTGAACAGCAAATAAGACGCTGTCTACAAGTCTTTTCTCTCGCAAAGCGTCCTGTCGAGCTTCCACCGAAGCGTCCTGGCGAATGTCCACAAAAGCGTCCTCATAAGCGCTGAAGCATGCAAGGCCCGCCAAGAGGCGTCCTGGCGAGCGACCTTGCCAACATCTCAATGTTATGACGAACCTTCGCGTTTTGCGGATGACGTTGAATATTTTCAAGGGACGTCCTCATGCGAGTCTCCATGGAGAGCCGCACGCTGCTCCTGAAGTGTGTGAACACTAAAGGAAGACGTGCGGCTTTCGTCTTTCAAGACGGGCCTTAAAGACCTTCATACCTTCTTACAAAGACAGTGGCCGCCTGTGCGGCAACTTGCGTCTTAGTAATGCAAAAAGAACATCTCCAGAAATGCCCTCAGCACAAGGAACACAGAGCGTCCGAAAGACACCCTCGCAAGGTGCTTGCCGAGCGTACTGGAGAATGTCCTCTACTTATAGGATGTCGAGCACCTCCAAAAGCTTCCTCACGTCTAAATTGCCCTTCTTATGCGAACCAGAGACATAAGTTGTTTTGACTGTGCAAAGCAGCTTGCCGGACGTCAAACTTAATGCTCTTTCGAAGTAAAGAAAAGTCGAACGTTACATAACGTATACGGAGCGCCATGAGGAGAGGAGACGAATACTGAGTTGCTCCTCCAAAAAGGTGGAATCAAGAATGTCCCTTGATTACCATATTCTTTTGGAATGCTAGCGAGGTTTGAAACAGCTCTAACTTCATTAGCGTTCACTCGCAGGAGCTCAAATCACTCTTCTGGCAAGATGAATGAGCCTCCTTAATAATGTATAAATGAGCGTTCACTCGCAGGAGGCTCAAATCACTCTTCTGGCAAGATGAATGAGCCTCTTAATATGTCCCTTAGGAGGAAAAGAGCCAGTGCATTCTTCGAAAAGGGTAAATGTGGGTCTCTTCCTGAGCACCACAAATTACCCGAAGGACCTCTTACTTCCTTTGTTTAAGTAATAAAATTTGAGAGCCCTGACAGGGCACAGGACTCTTTCATCCTCTCGTGACGAGAGCTTCTTAAGGAGGCGCGAGTCCTTCCGAGAGCTCAACCAACTGTGTGGGGAGGACGCCTCGGAGGACGAAAGCAATCCTTCAGATTCGTACACCGTGCTCGATCTTCGGCAGCCTGGGAAGCGACAACAGGACTGCCGAAAGGAAGCCAGATCAGCATGAAAAACCCGTAACCCTCCTTCGGCTTTTGACATGCCCTCTCCCTGGTTTCCTGGGAGATCCGACAGAAGGTCTAGGCCTAGAGGCGTTATGGGGCCGATCTGACGTTCCCTCCTGACGAGAGAGAGGACGTGAAGCGTCCTCTTCTCTAAAGCTTCTTAGAGGGCGCGAGTCCTTCCGAGAGCTCCAACCTTGCGCGGGGAGGACGCCTCGGAGGACGAGAAGCAATCCTTCAAGATTCGTTGCACGTTGTGCACGATCTTTAGCAGCCTGGGAATCGTCAACATGGTCCCTGCCGAAGGACGCCAGATCGGTGGGGAGCCCCCGTAACCCTCTTGCGGCTTTCGACATGCCCTCTCCCTGATCCTGGGAGTCCGACAGAGGTCCAGGCCTAGAGGCATTATGGGGCCGATCTGACGCCCCCTCACACAACAGGGCACTACCCACTTCACAACACTGATTGGAGAGCGAGCACTTTAGTCTAAGATTACGTTGATGTAATCCTCTAGCAGACACTTCTTCTAGGCCCGTAAGCCATACCACAGGGTTAGGCAAAATAAAATCTACAAGGAGGTTAGAAGGTTCATTATTTCTAACTTCTGTTTACTGTGGAGGAAAATGGATATTGTTATTTTTACAATAAAGTTTTGTACATACTTACCTGGCAGACATATACTTAGCTTACGTCTCTGACGTCACGACAGAATTCAAAACTCGCGGCTAACGCGACAGGTTAGGTAGGGTCAGGTGATCTACCTTACCCGCCAGCTGGGAGGCGGGTGTAAGAACCATCATACCTTTCTTGCCAGATTTTTTTCTCTCTTATACCTGTACTCCTGATGGGAGGCTGGGCGGGCCATCATCGTATATGTCTGCCAGGTAAGTATGTACAAAAAAAACTTTATTGTAAATAACAATAATTCAATTTTTGTACATGAACTTTCCTGTCAGACATATACTTAGCTGATTGACACCCTTGGTGGAGGGTACAAGACAGAAAATAACAAAGAAAGGTAAACAACACCTGTGTAGGATAAACATAACCTTGGTTCTTACCTGTTTAGGCTGAGACTTCATAGATACTGTCTATTAGTCTGCATAGCCATAAGAGACTACAGCGAGGGCGTGACCTACAGCTGAAAAGACTCTTTGGGTCTACTAACGGGACTTGATATCCGCTTACTTAGTAGAATCCAAGTCGGATCATGTCAATGGGGGTTCGCCCTCTTCTATGACAGAACCTGTCCACTACCAACGCAGGGAGCTTCAAACCAAATCCGATCACCTAACAACTAACGTTATTAGCATTACGAAACGAAAGAAGATGCCTACCTGCATCATTTTTCATACAACCATATGAACTCAATTCCACCAAAAAAAAACAAGGGAAAAAACTACTAATGGATATGTTCCAGCTCCCTGCCCCACCGCACCGAATCCGCCGATACGTACTGGGCCTAACGCGAAGCACTCGTCATACGTAATACTGACGTCTTTTAGGTAGTGGTTGGCGAATACTGAATTACATCTCCAGAATGTAGTTTTCATCAGATTCTGAAGAGACATATTCTTCTTAAAGGCCAAGGAAGTGGCAATTGCTCTCACTTCATGAGCCTTGACTTTTAGGAGCTTGAAATGTTCTCATTACAAGATCTATGTGCTTCTTTCACAACACTTCTAATTAAGAAAGACAGCGCATTTTTCGACAATGTCTGCTGGGGTCCTTTACAGAGCACCATAGTCCTGTCCTCAATGCCCTTAAGTTTTCTTCTTCTGAAGGTAGTACTTTGTAAAACTCCTAACATGGGCAAGAGTTCTTTCAGGTTCTTCCCCTACTAGGGCAGATAAACCACGAACCTCAAAGTTCCTTGGCCAAGGATTTGAGGGGTTCTCATTTTTGCTAAAAACGAAGGAAGGAAGAACAAACCACGGAATCTCCTTTGAAACCAATACCCTTCCTTCTAGGGCATGAATAAACTCACTAACCCTTTTAGCAGATGCTAAAGCCATGAGAAAGAGAGCTTTCCTCGTGAGATCTTTGAAGGAGGCTAAATGTGGTGGTTCAAACCTAGCGGACCTCAGAAAACGAAGAACCACATCCAGATTTCCAACTTGGAACTCTTCGTTCGAAGTTTTCTTGGACGATTCAAAAGATCTTAATAGATCATCGAAGATCTTTGTATTCAGAAGATCTAAATTCCTATGTCTGAAACACCCGCAGCCAGCATGCTACGGTATCCTTGATAGTAGATACTGCCAAACCGCATTTTTCTCTGAGGAAAACTAGGAAATCTGCTATCTGAGTCACAGATGTAACTGGAAGAGGAACCTTCTGGTTCCTGCACCAACGGCGAAAGACGTCCCACTTCGACTGGTAGACTTTAAGGGTCGAAGGTCTTCTAGCCGAGGCGATAGCCTTAGCAGCTTTTGTCGAAAACCCCTTCGCTCTGACAAGACTTTTGACAGTCGAAAGCCAGTCAGATTGAGAGCGGGGAGGCTTTCTGTGATACCTGTCGAAGTGGGGTTGTTTGAGCAAATATGACAATTTGTCTAAAATTGCATTTTTCCTAACTATACAACCTGAGGTCCTTTTACAATAGGGAAGATACTAGCGGCAGCTGGATAGGTCGTAAGCTTTCGAACAAGGGTTCGGTAGTTAACTGCTTGTCCGACAGGCGCGCAGGCAGCGCGACTGGAGGTAACAAATCACTTGTGGCTTTGGCCCAAGCAAAAAACAATGCAGAGTGAGGGGTGGCATGAGGTGGGGCTATGTGTAAAGGACCTCAGGTTTGTATAGTTTAGGAAAATGCAATTTTTAGACAAATTGTCATTTGTTCCGACAACGGCACACAAACCTTCGGTCCTTTTACAATAGGAAGACTCACTTCTTGTGGTGGAATCTGAGTCTTTTGTGAACAGACTGGTGTTCGCCCTACCTTTGGAAGCTTCCCTGGTCGTAAGAGCGAGGGAGGGATCCAAGCCTCTGTCCGATTGATCGGGTGTGCACCCGCAGGATCAATGGTCAGACCTCTGGACCGAGTACTAAGAGAGGGGCATGCGCATCTCTTAGTACCAGCAATGCAAGAACTTGTTCCTGTACAGGAGCAAATATAAGTCATGGGTTTGACTCTTGTAAGGCATCCACTTCCCCCCCTTGCAGACAAGGAAGTGTGGATATTCTGCTCCTATCCCTAGTGAAAGGGATAGGATGGGGCTCTGTTCATATAAGCCTCACCTGTATCTCGTCCTCATCCAGCGTAGTGACTGACCATGGCCCTCTGCCCACAGGTAGAGGGGAAGGAAAAGATGGGAAGAGAGAGCCAGTCACGCACTCACTCACACATCCATCCACACAGTCACACCAGGACTCGATGCTGTTCAGCCTGCGAGGGTCGTGGGTTAGCTACACAACTGTTTTTGAGCAGCCACCACGGGTCCCAACCGGAAAAGGTATCCAAAGGACCTGTGGGCAATATCCCGAAGGTAGAAGGACGTAAAGGTCGTCTGGTTAGAACCAGACCCCTGCCTTCAGGACCTGCGCCACGGAGAAGTTCTTGAAGAAACGCCAACGAGGGGCCAATACTTTCTGACTTCGTGAGCTCTCGGACGGGACGTACGGATGTCGTCACTAACATCCGGAGCCTCATACGCCCTCCTGATGACCTCACGCAGCCAGAATGAAAGAGTGGTTCTTGGATACTTCTTTCTGGTGACCCCGGTGCTAACGAAGAGGCGTCGACATCAGGCCTGAGGTGACGAGTTTCTCTTCAGATAGCGCCGTAGCGCCCTCACAGGACAAAGCAGCATCTCATCCGCATCATTATCGGTGAAGTCCAATAGGGAGGGAATCGTGAATGACTCGAACCTGTCATCAGGGACTGACGGTTTCTGAGTCTTTCGCAACGAAGTTCGGGACGAAATCGAGCGTCACGGATCCCATCCCCTGGATGTCGTACATCATAGGAAAGACCATGAAGTTCCCCTACTCTCTTCGCCGATGCCAGGGCCAGCAAGAAGAGGGTCTTGAGGGTCAGATCCCTGGTCTGACGACTCCTCGGAGTGGCTCGAACGGTGTTCGAGTCAGACTCCTAAGGAACGAGAGTCACGTCCCACGCAGGGGCCTGAGTTCCCTGGGTGGGCAAGACCTCTCGAAGCTCCTCTCAGCAAGGAGATCTCGAACGAGTTTCGAGATGTCCAACCCCCTCAGTTTTCAGGACTGAGCGCCAAGGCGGCTCTGTATCCTTTCACTGTGGGGACTGATAGGAGCTTCTCTCCGGCGAAGAAAAACGAGGAAATCCGCTACCTGCTGAAGTAGTGGCTTCTGAAGGAGATAGACCCCGTCTACGACACCAACCACAGAAGACGGCCCACTTCCCCTGGTACACAGCTGCAGAGGACTGACGGACGTTTCCAGCCATCTCTGTTGCTGCGCTACGAGAAAGCCTCTCGTTCGCAAGAGATGGTGGATAACAGCCAGCCGTGAAGACGTAGGGACTGGACTGCTCGGTGGTACCGCTCGACGTGTTGGCTGGGCGAGCAGGTTGTGCCAAGGGGGAATCTCGCTCGGTTTTTCGGTTCTCCTTGCGAGAAGAGCCAGCAGGTCCGGATACCAAATGGCCTGTGGCCATTTGGGAGCCACCAGGATCATCCTGAGATTCGGGTGAACCAGTGCTCGACTGATCACCTTGCGAATCAGGCTGAACGGGGGAAAGGTATAGACGAAGAGGTTGTCCCACGGGTGTGAAGAGCGTCCTCTGCAGCTGCCCATGGGTCCTTCCCGGCACGGCCGGGAGAAGAACACCTGGAGCTTCCTGTTGTGCCGTGGCGAACAGATCCCACGACTGGTCGCCCCCACAGTCGAAGAGCCTTTCCGCCACGCTCCTGGTGTAGAGACCATTCGGTCCCTATCACCTGATCCCGACGGCTGAGCGTGTCTGCTACTACATTCCTCTTCCCTGGAATGTAGGCTGCCGACAGCTCTATTGAGTGTGCCTGAGCCCACTCGTGCACCTGCCGTGTCAACTGGTACAACGGGAGGGACACTAGGCCCCCCTGTTTGTTGACGTAAGCCACCAACCGTGGTGTTGTCGCACATCAACACCACTGAGTGTCCCATCAAGCGGTCCTGAAACTCTTGGAGAGCGAGGAACGCTGCCTTGAGTTCCAGTACATTGATGTGAAGGTGCTTGTCCGTTCTTCGTCCCACCCACACTCCCCTGAAGTCAGCAACTCCTCCAGTGTGCGCCCCATCCCTCGGTCGATGCGTCTGAGAACAGCTGCATGTCCGGGGGGGGAGTGCGCAGAGGCACTCCTCTTAAGAGGTTCCTGTCGTCGAGCCACCAGGCTAGGTCCTGCCTCACCTCCTGTGTCAGTGACACTGGAAAGCTTGGGGATCCGTCGCCTGTGACCAACTCTCCTTTAGTCTCCATGAAGAGACCGCAGGTGAAGACGCCCGTGAGGGACTAACTTCTCGAGTGACGACAGGTGTCCGATCACGACTTGCCATCGCTGAGCTACCTCCTTCCTGCCGAGACAGGAACTGGTTGGCTGCCTCCCTGAATCTGCTGATCCGCGAGTCTGCGGGGGGGGGGAAGACCTCGCCCTGCTACCGTGTCGATCAGCATACCCAGGTACTTCATCCTCTGCTTGGGTTCGAGATCGGACTTCTCGAAGTTCACAACGATCCCCAGATCGCGACAGAACTCGAGCAGCCGATCCCTGTCCTGTAGCAACTGCGAGCGGGAGCTCGCCAGGACTAAACCAATCGTCGAGCCAGGTACCTAACAATTGGTCATACCTTCCTCAGACTATTCCCGTGCGAATGGGCCCCAAGCAGACACCAGAGTGAACACTCGCGTGAACACTGTGTGGGGCGGTTGAGAGACCGAAGCACAGTGCCCTGAACTGGTTACACCGTCCCGTCGAGATGAAGCGGAGGTACTTTCTGTAGGACTGATATGAATGGGTATTTGGAAATACGCATCCTTCAAGTCCACTGAAAGCATGAAATCGTTCTCTCCCCTGATGGAATCGAGCACTGAGCGTGCCGTCTCCATCGTGAACCGGGTCTGGCGAACAACCGGTTCAGGGGAGAGAGATCTATCACCGGGCGCCAGCCTCCCCCCGTAGACTTTTCCACCAGGAAGAGTCGACTGTAAAAGCCCGGTGACTGATCCGTAACGATCTCTACAGCTCTCCTGCTCAGCATGGTCTTGATCTCCTGTCTGAGTGCTACGTCCTTCGGTGACCCGTGGACGTACGACTGCTGTTGGACCGGGTTGGAGGTGAGGGGTGGCCGAGATTCGAAGGGTAATAGATATCCCTCCCGAAGGACATCTACAATCCAGGTCGGCGGCGCCGTAGCGCTGCCAAGTGGCCCAATGGCTGGCCAGGCACCCCCCCCACTTCCGGCAGCAGGTGAGGGGGAACGCCGTCCCTAGCGTTTCCCCCCTTTCTTCGACTTCTTCCCAGAAGCCTCCACGGGATGAGGAGGGCTGGGAGGGAGGCTTTGGTTACGGCCCCCCTTGCCAGAAGTCGAAGAAGACAGAGTCATTCTCGGGGCTTCGACGCAGCAACCGTCTTAGCAGCCGAGGAAGTCGTCTAGCCGAGCTCTTAGATCTTGGCCGCAGTCCGAGGCTGCCCAGAAGCCTTCGAGACTGCCTGGTGAACTAGACGGTCACTGTCATCAGTGCGCCGTCTGTCCACCGCAGCGTCCACCATCTCTCGTGGGAAGAGAGACGTGGAACTCCGTAAAGGTCCGTTTTCGAAGTCCCAAGGAATGCCGCTTCACACGCCCGGCCGCCCTGGAAACCCGAGTAAGGACAGCGTCCTTCGTCGAAGAAAACCAGTTGGCCCACAGGTTTCACCGTCTGGTGGGCAAGGAGGAGATGGCTCTTCCCCCAGACTGGCAAACTCTCCTGAAGGCCGAGTCATCTTCGGGAGAAATTCCCCCGGAGTTGGCTGCGACCTTAGATACTGTGAGGGACCACAGATCTAGCCAGGAGACGGCCTGGAAAGCTGCCATGGCGGTAGATTCCAGGCCGAGTGCCTCTTGCTGCGAGAACCACAGGTTCTCGGACAGGAGCTGTTGCAGAGACACACCCGGAGTCAGCCTCGCTAACTCCGGGTTTACCTGTTTGGGCGGCATCGGATCCTCAGATGGCACGTAAAACCGCCGCTGTCGTAGCAGAGGAGGTGGAAGTAGCTTGCTAGACCTGCCAGACTTCAGCGAACCGTCCTGTCCAGACACAAGCGATTCAACTTGGTCCAGCACTGAGTCAGCCAGCTCTGACCGCGGCAAACCCACCGTCGGTCTGGGTTCCCTCTTCGGGCCCCAGAACGACTCGAGCCGGGACGTGGGCTCGGATGGTGGGAGCGGCGATCCTTCCCCGAGGTCGTTGTGCTGACGAATCAGCGCAATAACCTCGGCAAAGTTCCTCTGGATCTCGGGCGTGATAGCATCCTGTGGAGTCGGACCGTCCAGTCCCTCGAACAGGAGTACCTCCCGAGACCCTCCTCCCTCAAGGGAAGGAGCAGCGACAGCCCCCTCTCGGTCTCCTCCAGCCACCTGTGCGTAAGACCTGGCTGGTCCGAGAACCGAGCCTGGTACGTACGACGACGTGGCGGGATCCTGAAGGGCGCACCCTTCACGATCACTCCTCAATACCTCGCCCCTCCCGGTGTAACCCGAGGAGGTTGAAGGTATGGGAGAGGCAGACCTGACGCTCCCTCCCTCGCTCGCTGGCAGAAAACCAGCGGGCTTGGAAGACTGCAGGCGATCGTCACCCGCGGTGGCGATCGAGCTGCAGGCCTAGTCGAGCCGTCTCGCTGTGTAGAACGCGGCTGGACCGAGAAGGCAGAACGGCGCGGTCTCGTGTGGTCAGAGGAGCTGGTGCTGGTCGCCGTACCCGATCGCTCTCTGTGAGAGTGACGGTCAGGCGACAGGCGAGCTCCACTGTCACTGGTTGAGACCGGTGCGTATCCTCACGGCGCGTCACGTCGCTGGCACCAGCCGTGGCTGGTGCCGGCGAACGGGGGGACCTCTTCCCAGCCTCAGCCCGTGGCCGGTCATGGACCGTCACGGTCCGCCGGGTAGCCAAGCCAGCTGCTCGCCGCGAGAGCGAGAGCTGGTCTGGTGAGAGTCGCGTGAGCGACTGTCACTTTTCAGTCTTCCGCTCCGTGCCGTGAACCGGACGCTGAGCGGACTCAGAGGTCTGGTTCCTGGCTGCACGGTCGCTGGTAGGCGACCGTACACTCGGTACCTCTCGCGAACGAGCGGCCGAGACGGATCCTGCTGCTGTGGCCGAACCACTGACAGCAGGTGAGGAAGTGCCGGTGTTAGCCGGCACCCTCTGGTCCCCGTAGTCTTTCTTACCTTGCGGGAGGGAGAGAGCGGGTCCTGCTCCGAAGGAGCAGGGCGACCAGCGGAAGAACCCCCCGTCTCACCAGAGCGAGACGGGCCCTTAGAAGCTCCCGAAGAAGACTTCTTAGGGGGGGGGGAGGCGACCTTCTTCTTCTTAGGCGGGGGAGCCTTAGAGGAAGAAGGGGAAGAGGCGGCAGACGACGACGACGAAGAAGACGATGAAGACGACGACACACCTTCCTCTCTCTTCTTCTTCTTCTTCGTCAACCTCCTCAGGACCGATGTCAGGTCTGTCATCCAGGACCGGAGCCGGGGCTTGCTGTGCCGAAGCGACAGGGCCCGGACGTACCTGTCCGAACAGACCAGCATCGGGAGCAGCGGCGCCAGGAACGGGAACAACATCAGCAGGTGCGGGCATCACAGGAACGGCAGCAGACACGGCAGGATCAGGAACAGGAACAGCAGCGGTGGTCACGGCAGGTACGGCAGATACAGCTGGTCGAGCCAGCGGCACAGACGTCATCGGTACCGGTGGGAGGTCCAGGGGCGAGCTCTTCGGACACATGAAGTCCGGTCGCGGCAGCACGGCAAACCCAGGTGGCGGCATCACACTCCCCCGAGTTACGGCGACTGGCCCCTGCACCGATGTTGTTGGTGTTACAGAGACCGCGTGCTGGGTGTACACCAGGTGAGGAGGTGACGCGTAGCCAGGTGTTGTCAGGGTCGTGGTGGTGGTTGTGACCGTAGCGTGCGTAACCGCCACGGAGCCAGCGAGATGATAGAGCAGAACCCTGGACACTCGGCACGCCCTGCAGTCCCAACGACGCCACACCTGTCCGAGGTCATCCCTCACGGCAACCGCACCTGAGGAGGCAAAAGTCGGGTGATTAGGAGGATCCTCTACCCGCTCGCGCGCGAAGACGAGCGGATAGAGGACCCAGAGTACAAACTCTACGTCGGGGTATCTAGCGCCCTCCTCCACACTCGACACATCGGGAGAGGAGAAGGACCTAGACACCCCCCCCGAAGGGGAAGGCGCGAGACGTGGAAGTTGAGCGGGCGGCAGGAAAGAAGACGAAGTGTCCGTCACCAAAAGGATCGCGGGAGAGCTTCCCGACGACTCCTTTGCAGGCCTTCGCTTCTTCCTGCCCTCATACAATGTCCACTGCGCCTCCGACAGTCCATACAAACATCACAGGGCTCGGCCCGGGTGCATTCGCGCCCCCCCCCGGCACCGAGCACACAAAACATGAGGGTCTATCTCGGGGAAAGATCTGAATTTCCCACATTTGCGCCCTTCGGTAACACCCCGGGCAAAGTCTCCTTGGGTAGCGAGGCGCGGAGATTCCATCATTAATGAATCAGCGGTAATTAATATGAAAAGAGAGAATACTGTACTTACAATCTTTCATACACAATTACAAAAACAAACAAAGAAAGCAAACGACGAGCAGCAGGGCAGAGAGCGAACACACACGTCCATCCACTGTGAGGCCGAAAGCAAAAGTGATTTGTTTACCTCCCAGTCGCGCGCTGCGCGCGCCTGTCGGACAAGCAAGTTAACTACCGAACCCCTTGTTCGAAAGCTTACGACCTATCCAGCTGCCGCTAGTATCTTCCTATTGTAAAAGGACCGAAGGTTTGTATGCCGTGTCGGAACACTGTCTTTGTGAAAGTGCTCTTGAAAGTCCACCAACCATTCCAGTACTCTGTGAACCAATCTTGGGGCGGGCCAGAACGGAGCTACTAGCGTCATTCTTGTCCTCTCGAGATAGCAAATTTCTTGAGAGTTTGTCCTAGTACTTTGAGGGGGGAAAGGCCTAGACGTCTAGCCCTGTCCAATCTAGGAGAAACGCATCCACTGAAACTGCTCCTGGGTCTGAGATCGGGGAGCAGTAAAGTTCGATTCTTGCGTTCTTTGCTGTTGCAAAGAGATCGATGTGAGGTCTGCCCCCCCCCATCTTCTCCAACAGGTCTTGGCATACTTCTGAGTGGAGGGTCCACTCGGAAGGCAGGAGTTGATTCTTCCTGCTCAGGAGATCGGCCCTGACGTTCCTTTCTCCCTGTACGAATCTGGTGAGAAGACTGATCTTCTTGTTTGAGACCACAGCAGAAGATCCTTGCTGTTTCGTACAGGGAGAAGGAGTGCGTCCCCCTCCCCCCCTGTTTCTTGATGTACGCCAAGGCTGTTGTGTTGTCCGAATTGACCTGCACTACTGCATTTCGGACGTGGGGTTCGAAGGCTTCAATGCCATCCAGACTGCCATCAAACTCTTTCTTGTTGATGTGCCAAGGACACCTGATCCCCCTTCCAGGTGCCTGACACTTCTCTGTCCCGAGTGTCGCTCCCCAACCTGCCTCCGATGCGTCGGAAAACAACACATGGCTGGGGTTCGGCATGTAGAGAGACATTCCTTCCACAAATCGAAGGTGGGTCGTTCCAACCACCGAAGGTCTCTCTTGATTTCTCTTGAGATCTTGAAGGGAGAACTCCAGATCTAGGGAGAGACGCCTCCAGTTCTGCGGTATAGGAAGAACTGTAGAGGCCTGAGATGCAACCTTCCTAGAGAAACGAATTGCTCCAGCGAGGAGAGTGTCCCCAGCAGACTCATCCACTCCCTCGCTGTGCATGCATCTTTCTCTAGGAATGTCGTTATTTTCTCGTAGCAACGAGCTATCCTCTCTGGCGACGGAAAAGCCCGAAAAGCCAGAGAAGCTATCCGAATCCCCAGATAGATCCTCTCTTGACTGGGGATTAATTGAGACTTCTGGAAGTTCACCAGAAGTCCCAGCGAACTTGCCAATGTAAGGGTCTTTTGAAGGTCCTCCAGACATCTTTCTTGAGACTCTGCTCTGATTAGCCAGTCGTCGAGGTAAAGCGACACCCTCACTCCCTCCAAATGTAGCCACTGCGCCACGTTTTCATTAACCCCGTGAAAACTTGGGGTGCAGTTGATAGGCCGAAGCACAAGGCCTTGAATTGGAAGATGTTTCCTCCCATCATGAATCGTAGATACTTCCGTGAAGAAGGATGGATCGGCACATGAAAGTAAGCGTCCTGAAGGTCTAGAGACACCATCCAGTCCCCTGGACGAAGAGCCGCTAACACTGAGGAAGTTGTCTCCATGGCGAACTTCCTCTTTTCCACAAAGACGTTCAGGGCGCTTACATCCAACACAGGTCTCCATCCTCCTGAGTTCTTCGGAACTAGGAAAAGTCTGTTGTAAAAGCCCGCAGAGCGGGGATCTTTCACTAGTTCTATAGCCTCCTTCTCTAGCATGAGATCTACTGCTAGAGAAAGGGCGGGCTGATTCATGATGGGGTCCTTGTACTTGGCTACCAACTCCTCGGAGTTGTCGTCAATGGTGGTCTTGACGAGAAGGGAATGAGGTATCCTTTGCTGACAATCGATAGGGACCAATTGTCTGCCCCTTTGTGGGCCCAGACGTCGGCAAATTTTCAGTAGTCTGGCACCCACTGATGTCTGGAGTCCTTGACCGCTATTTCTTCCCTCTGACTGACTTAGAGAAGGTTTTACCTCTCTTAAAAGGTCTAGTCCCTCTGGTTGCAGAACCTCTGACAGCGGGTCCTCCTCGAAAGGGCTCCTGCTCAGAGGAGTCTCTTTCTTGGTCTTGGGTGGAAGACAGAGCGAGGTTTCCTGGCCGCCTGGGCTAACATGTCCTGAGTAGCCTTAGCTGAAAGGGCACTCGAGACATCTTGGATAATTTTCTTTTTTGGGAACAGAAGGAGAGAGTTGAGCATACAAGAGCGAGGCCCTTTGTGCATGAGACTGCCTTCGTGAGAAACGAACAGTAGACCGACCGTTCTTAAGCACTCCAGCTCCAAACAGTGAGGAGACTTCACTCGATCCGTCTCTCACTGCTTTATCCATGCAAGTGAGTACACAGTTAAGATCTTCAGGAGACAGAGCATCTGGGGTTCTTGGTCTTATTAGGCCAGCACAACCTAAAGGACCAATCAAGGAAGTTGAAAACTTCCAGGACTCGGAACATTCCCTTCAGTAAGTGGTCAAGTTCGTCATTCCCTCCCCACGTAGTCTTGGCGGACAAGAGGGCGGAACGACGAGCAGCATCCACTAATGAAGAGAAGTCCGAGTCCGCAGACGAAGGGAGAGCGAGGCCTAAAGGTTCTCCCGATTCGTACCAGAATCCCAATCTGCCGGTCAGTTTAGACGGAGGGTAAAGAAAAAAACCGTCTTCCCTTTCTCTTCCTTCGAAAGGAGCCATTCTCCAAAACCTCTCAGCGCCTTCTTCATGGAAACAGTAGGTTTCATCCTTACACAAGACGAACCTTCGACGTCTTCGAAGTGGAGAATAACGAAAGAGGAGAAGGGGGAGCCAACAGGAGAAAGGATATCTCCAAACTCTTGCGCAGGAGTAACTCTGTTAGTTTCTTATAGGAGGAAACTGAGGCGTTTTGGTCCTTCTTCTTCTAGAGGGGTCCTGTTCCTCCTGAGCGAAGAGCCCTCCTGACCTTAGAGGCGCGACTATTCTTAAAGGAGTCTCTAGAGGCCGTTAGACGTATACGTCTTGGAGACAATGCTTCAGGCAAGTGTCTACTTGCAACATCCTTCTTGTCTTGGAGGAGTGTTTCTTTCCCAGATCCTTGAAGCCTAATAGGAGTCAGGCGGCAGTCAGGTGCAGAGCGTCTGTTTGAAGAAGAAATTCTATCAGGCTCTTGGCGCCTATCCAAAGGAGAGCGGCTACCAGGCGAACGGCGCCTGCCATACGAAAAGCGCCTACCAGGCTCTTGGCGCCTGAACGAGGCGAGAGAATCTCTGGCGACGAGCGCCTACTAGGTGAGCGCCATACCAGGGGAGAAGTCGCCTGCTAGGCTCTCGGTCGCCTGACTCGAGAGAGTAAAAGTCAGGAGAAGAGCGCCTGCAGGCGAAAACGCGCTCCTAACAAGCTCTTGACGCCTGTCCGATTTAGGGCGCTTGTCAACCGGAGAGTGGAGCGAGACGAGGAGCGGCTACGAGGTGAGTAGTGTGCCTACTAGGCTCTTGGCGCCTGTCAATGGGGAGCGATCCTGTCTCGAGAAGAGCGTCTGTAGGGTGAGGATCTCCTACGCGCAGTTTGCTCCTTGTCTGAAGGAGAAACTTGTCTGTCAGGCGAATGTCGCTTAGACGCAGATGTGATCTTGTCCGAAGCAGAGAAAGCCTCCTGCGAGAATCCGAACGCACAGGTGAGCGCGCCTCTTCCGTCGAAAAGCGAGAGTCAGGAGAGGGGAGCCTGGACTTCTTTACAGGAAGCGAGACGTCCTTCCTGCGACGAGAAGACACGCAAAGAGAGCCAGCCAGAGCCGAAATCTGCGCCTGAAGGTTAGCCAACACCCTTGCAGGAGAATTCACAAACTCGTGAACAGGAGAAGAGGCTCGATCTCCGCTCGGTGAACGATACTCCTGAGATCTCTTACGCTTCTTCGCTTCCACCTCAGGCTCTTCCGAAAAAACTTCAGGGCTGGAAGGGCGGGCGCAGGGAGCGTTCCAGGCTCTCTTCGAAGGGCGCGAGGCTTCCGAAGAGCTCCATCCTCTTTTAGGAGAAGGCGAAGGCGACGACGAGAAGCACTGGCGCAAAATTTCTCTCTTGGAGCGATCCAAGGTAGCCTGGGAACGATCAACAGGAACTACCGAGGGGACGCCTGACCGTTGGGGATGCTCCCTAACCTTCCTGCGGCTTTCGACTTTCCTCCTCCACTGGGACTGGGAGTCTGGAAGAGGTCTAGGCCTGGAAGCATTAGGGAGCCGATCAGACGCACCCTCCACTGCACTGGGTTCACTGCACAAATCACTATTGGAATCACTCTTACCTTCTAGTTGCTTGATTTTCCTTTTTCCTCTCCATACTGCGAATGGTGGCTTTCATTGAGGCCACTTCCGAAGGCGCATCTTCGGCTTCGGTGCAGGGAGCAGGAGCTGAAACTGACAAAGGAGCTACTTCTAAAAATAGGATTATCTACATCCAACTCGCTAATACGAGATCTACTACTGCTCCTGGAAGAAGCTTTCCTAACTTTATCCTTTTCAAGCTTCCTCAAGTAGGAAGACAAAGACTTCCATTCATCCTCATTCAGCTTTTCACATTCATTAACAAGGGTTATTAAAGGTGCATTCATTCCCTCTACACTTCAAACATACCGTGTGAGGGTCTACCGCAGCTTTCGGTAGCCTCACCTTACACTCAGTCATACAACAAACTCTAAACATAGCAGTTTTCTTAGTATCAACATCAGACATCATGAATCCAAGAAAAATCCAAAGAAAAATCCAAAGAAAAGTCCAATAACTGTCCACAAATGGCGATGCCAGGCCAAAAGATCGTGTACTTCACCAAAAGTCCATTAAGAAACAATCCAGGGCGAAAACGAGAAAAGAATCCAACTGTCAAGAGGTACTGACAACAGGTGTGGTCGACACCGACGACCAGAAAAAATCTGGCAAGAAAGTATGATGGTTCTTACACCCGCCTCCCAGCGGCGGGGGTAAGGTAGATCACCTGACCTACCTGTCGCGTTAGCCGCGAGGTTTGAATTCTGGTCGTGACGTCAGAGACGTAAGCTAAGTATATGTCTGGACAGGAAAGTTCATGTACAAAAACTCCTGATCTAACACGCTCTAAAATGCGTACATGAATCCTACTTCTTCCGTAATCAGTCACACATTACACTAATTACATTGAACTTATGCAAAGAAAACATGTTAGTAAACGTCATATATACTAAGCGAGAGTCTACCGAAAGTTCCGGTAGCCTCACCTTACCCCATGCAGACAACAAAGTCTGAAACTAGGCTTAACTAGCTTCAGGACATAACATGCAATGAAAAAATTTACGATAGCGTATGCCTAGCCACAAATCCAAGTCAATAATCAAAAGAATAATTAGGATACTTAAGCGGCTAATGAAGTTTCAAAATCCTAGGCGGAGGTCTGTAAACAGTTGTTTACCGGACCGGCGACAGAAAAAATATGAATAGAAAATGGGAATAGTTCCTGATATCCGCCTCCCAGCGGCGGGGAGAATGGGTACTACCACCTGGCGCCCACTGCGTGTGCCGCGAATTTGAAATTCTGTCGGACTTCGGAGAATACAGCCTATATATATATCTGTCAGGTAAGTTTCATGAACAAAATTAATTTTAATTGATGGCTCGTCTTGCATGTAGGAACTGCAAATAACAAGGTCGCTGACTTATTATTAGTATATGTAAAATCAACAGGAAAAA
>NC_061106.1:11855405-11873573 GCF_015104395.2 Macrobrachium nipponense
GGAGGTTGTCAGAAATGTCAAACCAGCTAATCCTGTGTGGCAAAGGATTGGTGGTGATAATTTTTTGCCACACCTTCGATTTTGATGAAAGTATATCAGGAATAAAGTTTTTTTATTCTGTTTTTAATGGAACTGACTGTAGAGAGATCCAATCGTGATTTTCGGCAATACCAATATAACTTTAAAATGTTGATACATTTTAAGTATTGTGTAATGAATATGACCGATATATAGACAATGTGGTAAGATAACGTCTTGGCCGAAAGTTAAATGAAACCTTAATAAACAAACTTATATTACAAGTGAGACAACAATCTTCATTACAACGATATAAACTGCTCAGATCTTTTTTTTTTTTTTTTTACTCCGTGTGTGTGTGTGTCTTTCTCCCACTATACCTAATAAGTCCGCCCACCAAACGAACTCTAGAGCTTATTGGTGGAACTCTTGCTAGCAGAGAAGGAGTTCTCCCCCCATCTCCCTCAGTAAACATTGATACCATGTAATTTTTCGAAGTCTCTCAAGACGGTGTACCAGGCAAACCTGTGTCCAACTGTACCTAGATATAAACATCGGTCTAGTCTTAGGGTAACCCCTTCACCCGTCCCCCCTCCCTCTCCTGTGAATCTGTCAACTCGATCCCGTACCAGAGAACTAAGATAAGTCTCAAAGTAATTCTAGAAATATGATCTGGATCAGCTTGGATGAGATGGTTTGAACACCTTAGTAGGTGATTTCGTACAGGCAATTATCTTACAAGACCTAGTTATAGTGCAATTAGGGAACACAGCGATGAGTCTGGTCACCCTTTACATATCGATGATTTTCTATTTTAACCTCTGCCCAGTTTGCTACAGACCTCGACATTTTAAAAGTTTTCTATTCTGTTAAGATAAAGCCTTCCTTGGCTAGAAATGTAGCGGTTACCTCACTTTTGTGTTTTTAGTCTGCATCCTGCTGGTTTGTATATCGACTTAGCATATTTACTGCTCTTTTGTACCATCCGTTTTTATGACTTAAATTTGCATTCTGCTTTATTTTATTTTATCTACTCAATTGTTTCATTTAGTCATTTTTCTAATTTTAATTTTTAAAAAAGTATTAGCTATCTTTTAACGTACTCTTATAATTTTTATACATGTCATTTTATTATTGTGAATCTGATTGCAAGAACTATAATGTCATTCATTTTAATTTTGTAGGTTGATAACGAGTGATAATACTACTCGAAACATGTCCCGATGAAGTTGTACAAAATGATGTCCGTGGGTTTTGGCCTTAGTGTCCTTACTGATATCTATCATCTATCATATATAATCTATATATATGTATATATATATATATATATATATATATATTGTATGCATTTAATATATATATATAATATATATATATAATATAGATAATATGTTATGGGGGATTTTCCCCCATTATTCATAAGGTAAGCGTGAGACACGAGCGGAAGGCACCCACACCACAGCATTACTCACACAGCCTCTCTCTCTCTCTCTCGGCAATCCCTCTCTCTCTCTCTCTCTCTCCACCTCTTTCTCTCCATTCTAACAGGTAATGAAAATGAGAGAGTTGCATCATAACACTAACGTTTATTAACAACGAATAAATAAATAAATAAATCAAGTAATCCAGTCTTACAGACTAACTCAAAAAACCCCGTAAATGTAACATGTCTGGTCACCAAAAAGTCTACACCCCTCTGGGAATTCTTTGTCCCCCGGCATTCCATATATTTCTCTATAGCATCAAATAGCTAAAACACGAACACGTTCCCGAACAATGACTCTAAGTCACGAACTGAGACATTAAAAAAATATCCACACCAACTGGAGAGAAAAAATAAATTCAAATTCACCCATGGTAAAAAAAAAACTTGTGTCAGCGATGGCTAATTTCCAAAAAAGGAGAAAAGAAAAATCAACGGCCTTGTTCACTATCTCCTGTAACTCACCAGATGTCAAGCAATTATCTGCTGAACTCATAAAAAAAAGAAAAAAAAAACCTAAAACAATGTGTTGTTAGTTCCTCCCAAATTCAAAAAAGATCTCACCTCCCTTGATAGCATTACGGCACCCACGTATTAGTATAAAAAAATTCAGTATCCGAAATATCATTATCACAAAATCACCAAAAAAATTGCTATCACCAAAATCACCAGTATCAGTACAAAAAATATCACCAATGTTAATGCTTGTCCATTCTCCAAAAATTCAGCAAAAGTTCAGCAAGATTCAACACAATTCACCAAGATTCAATCAGATTCATCAAGATTCAGCAAAACTCATCCCCGTGAATCACTGAAATATTCTCCAAAGTTACAAAACTCAACAAATATTAACAACAAGACTTCTCCCATTAATTCATTGTAATAATTCTCCTTGAAATAAATTATCTGTAATAATTATCAACTAATCTCCCATGAAATATCTCAAAATCTCTCGTAAAACCAATTCTCCCCGGAATTAAAGATAATTATACTTAAGCCACCCTCCCGTGACACATCTCAAGTATAATAATTATTAATAATAATAATAACTCTCCATAGCAATAATTCTCTTGCAAAAATTTCAAGTAAAGGTGAAATTCAAATAGCATACAACAGTATTGCTGAATCTCATGACATACAATGTCTCCAGATGCAACACCATGACATAACACCATTGCCACACAACACAGATACAACACCAATCATCGACATTTCAAAGTAATTTCTCCAACACAATAAAAAAAAATAATCTGTGTCTCCCCAATATATTTGTGTCTTCGAAGGCACAAGGAAAACATACACCCATACACTGTATTTCAATTGTCTTTTATTTCCTTTTCTCTTCCTCCAAGGGAGAGAAAAAAAAAAAAAATCTCTTTTCTTAAAAAAACTCTACGGGCGTTTCACTTCATCACTAATCAATCAGCTGATATCTTAGCATCCAATGTCAAGGGCAAACCCATACCCCAACACAAAGAAAAAAAAGGAGTTCACCCCCAATGAGAAAAAAAAAGGTTTCTCCCCCCCTGAGAACAACCCCTCAGTCAAGCGACAGAACAGCCCGAGGCATACACAGTAGTACCATCATCCCTTGAACAATGTCTGAGGTACCCTTACCAAGGTATACACTAGTGCCCTCCCCTGCACTATCTCTCGAGGGAGGCCAGTGGTACCCTCCATGCAACTATCCCCCCGAGGGATGCCAGTACCCTCGCAATACAACGCGCCTCTCTGCAGAAATGTGCTGAGCCCGTAAAATTGTGGCCGCTGTGTCTCTAAGCCAGATATGCTTATCTAAGCACAGTTCACATGCAAAAATACATCTTAATACACCCCTATGTTTTGAACAAAGACGAATACATACGTCTATTATAAACACGTGCAAAATAAAGAAAACACGTCACTATGGGGCAAAGACAAGAAAAATTGTTGACCTCTTGAACCAATCCCATTTCACTGAAATATTTAAACAAAACCCACCAATTCAAAACAATAGTTTTAACACTCACCACTCCATAATGGGAAAAAAAAGAACTCGAAATTCTCGTAAAACACGTAAATCTCGTCGGCATAATACAAACGCGATCGGCGAGATGACACCTAGCAACCCTCACTTACAAACGAGACTGAGTTACTTGTCTCACGGCTCACGCCCTGAAGAATCTCGGTACGAGCAAATTTGATGACCCTAATAGAAATTTCTTTCCTCATCCCCCCATCCCACAGACGGACATTTCTCTGCCCCTTTTCACTTAGCAACTGAGATCCAACAATTTAACAATTTTCCACAATCCCACAAAGCTTTGTCGTTCGAAAACTATCGCTAAGCCACAACCCCTTTTATTTTCTAACTGGCCACCCATCTCTACATTGGCGTTCCTAGGCATAGAAAAGAAAGAAAACTTTTATACCCCCTCTTAACCGCCTGCCACCACTGTTAATGGGGGGATTTCCCCCCATTATTCATAAGGTAAGCGTGAGACACGAGCGGAAGGCAGACCCACACACAGCATTACTCACACAACCTCTCTCTTTCTCTCTCGGCAATCCCTCTCTCTCTCTCCACCTCTTTCTCTCCATTCTAACAGGTAATGAAAATGAGAGAGTTGAATCATAACACTAACGTTTATTAACAACGAATAAATAAATAAATCAATCAAGTAATCCAGTCTTACAGACTAACTCAAAAAACCCCGTAAATGTAACATGTCTGGTCACCAAAAAGTCTACACCCCTCTGGGAATTCTTTGTCCCCCAGCATTCCAGATCCGTCTGTTTCAAAGATACAGAACACATCCCGGTAAGTACACACACAAGATTGACAGACAGAGGTTTAAATATTGGATATCATCACAAAAATGTCAAACAGATAATAAGCCACTCTTTGGCTAAAGCACTTCAACACTTACCCAAACAACCGGACACTAAACACTATGTCACAAAAAACTCCCCCGGCGAACGCCACGGCATCTTTGCCTGTGACTTGAAGCCCTCTCAAAATCCCCCCATAAGCTTGGGTATGACACTCTTAAAGGGAAGAGGCACACACGCACATACGAACACACAGTTCGTTAGCGCCTCGCAACACTAGTTGCATCTAGTTTCACAAAGGCACTTTGAGAAGAGTTCATAAACTGTCGTGCATTGACTTGTTGAACTAAGCATTTTTATCTCACGCCACCCCTAGAAACTCATTCATCAGCTACTCTCAGGTCGTCACCTCTACACTGTTCTCCACATTCCATAGGTCAAAGGGAACACATGGACAATATATTATTAATAAAAAACCCTAGGCCTTACATATATATATATATATATATATATATATATATATATATATATTACTATATATATATATCTATATATATAGTATATATATATATATATTATATATATATATATATGGAAAGCAAGAACATTGAGACAAGAATAGGTTAATAAAACTTGCACAGGACCGAGTTCTAAATATTGTACCTGAAATATTTTGTTCAGTTTATATAAACTTAATTCTATTTATTCCTTAAGCATAAGTTTGCATGAAAATAGTGTATTGATTGTAAGATGGTCGACTCTACTTAAAATTTGCACAGAACAATATTCGTATAAACCCCATTCAGTTCATCATTTATATAATTTGTTTGATATTGAATGTCAGGTTGGTCAACGTTGAATAAATAGTATGTGATATATAGTTATTTAGCCTATGCGTCTGGCTTGTTTTGGTTGGTTTTGGATGAGCTGGCATTACGGCCCCCACTGCTGTCAAGGTCGGGGTAGGTAGGCTACGACTCCCTTCTCTCCTGGTCGGTACGTCGAAAGGGCGTAGCTATCCTGCCCCCTAATATTGTGGGAAACCCTCGGGCCCCCTTCCCAGTGGGGGTGGTTTGCCACTCTCTCTACTGAGGGTGCCTTATGGACCCCATATTGTGCGAAGCCTGTTTGTACCTATAGAAACACTTCTACAAAGATGTCAACTCCGAAAGTTGTAAAAAATGAGGGGGTATATATATATATATATATATATATATATATATATATATAAAAGAGGGGTTATGAACCCCTAGAAACTGCCCTTGGGGGTGGGCGAGGGAAGTCTACGGGAAAAATTTGGTAGCCCTAGCAGTCAACTCCGAAAGCTGTAAAAAATGAGGAGGCAAGAAACGGCTCTCCAATTTCTGATTTTGACTAATAGTACCTTCCTTGTGGTGTGGGGAGTCTATGGTAAACATTTGGTAGCCTTACGGGGTTATCTTGACTAAAACCTCCCTTGAGGGGAGGAGATTCTACGCTTAAAATTCGGTAGACTTAGCTGACAACTCCGAAAGCTGTAAGAAATGAGGGGGTAAGAAAACAAGGGGTTATGACCCCCTTAGCAACAGGTCTCGAATTTTGACTAAAACTTTCCCGAGGTAGCTTTAGCTGTCAACTCAAGAAGTAAAAAATGAGGGGGTATGAAAAAGAGAGGTTATGACCCCTCTTAGAAACGTCCCTCGAATTTCTTATTTTTACTAAAACCTAAACCTTCGTGGTTGGGAGGGGAGCCTATGGTAAAAATTTGGTAGTCCTAGCTTTCGTAGCCTGAGCGTGTATAGCGAGCAGACAGACAGACAGACAAACATAAATTGCTTTTTATGTATAAAGAAGATTACTAAATGAAGATAACCCTCTTTATATGGAAAAAGCCCGCAGGGGCCATTGACTTGAAATTTCAAGCTTCCAAAGAATATTTGGTGATCATTAGAAAGAATCAACAAATATAAATAAATGAAAACGTAAGTAAACTGTAACAATGAAAGGCGAATTCTATTAGTATAGTATTTTTTGAAGTTCCAGTTGCTCACCATCCTCAGGGAGACTTACGAAGTCCAGCGGTGTGAGGAATAAAGGCCCTTTGGAACTGAGAAGTTCAACAGCGAGGCACACTTACTGCATACAGGTAGCGAAGTACGCAATGTAATGTGGACAAAATAAATTCTTCACTGGTTTATGGAGGTAATTAAATGATTTTCATCCTGAAGGTGCCTTGACTGACATGCACTGCCTGATAAGCCAGATGTAGAGACCGTATTTGCTAAAAGACTTCCCAGTATGTTTTCATGACAGCATCACAATGTCTTCTGCTCTCCTTCAATATCCATCTATCGGCTAAAGGGGATATACCATATTAATTCACCTTTGAATTGTGTGAGCTTTCGCATAGACATTTGTAGGCTTTGTGGCAACATATTTAACAGATGCTGGGTGCCTTAATTTGTATCTTGGCTGTAAAAGCGACCATTTAAAAAATCCCCAGATTTAAAGGAAATCGAACGAGTACCACGAAATTAAGACGAGAAGACAGGGAGAGCTGTTACATAAACCCTTCTTCGTCCCTCCTTGTTTGAGTGAACGTGTGGCTATATTGTTTACACTACAATTGTTTCGATATTAGTGTGTTCAGCTTCCAGTATGCATAAATGTTTACTTTACAATGTTGTTATTAAATGGGTAGGCGACATATACATGACATCTGCAACCACGCGATAGGAGAGCCTAGCCACTTCCTTGACCTCATTTTGGATGTACTGAAACCCCTTTTGCATTATTAAAGCGTGAATAAATGAAGGGTTACTGTACGTTTGCGGGCTCATTATTTTTATTAAAGTGGTAGAGGAACCATGAAAAACTAGCCAAGTGTAAGATCCTATGGGATCCTGGTTAGACTTGAGAGGTTCTGGGCCGACAGAAACTACTTTTCAGCAACGACCTCATTGGTGGGGTGAATTAATGACGCAAAGCCGTTTCCTTACATTTAATACTTTTCACAAGGCCTCTTGTGACTATCCTGACAACAGCTTCACATCAACATTCATACGTATCCCAAGGTAGACTGACTAGTACACAGGTAAAACCTTAGTAAAAATGCTGTGGGCTTCCAAAACACAGTCTGTCACAAGCACGTTCGAAACTCGAACTCCAGCGATGCCCAATTAAAAGAAATTTTACACTAGGACTCGTCCACACAGGGAAGACTCACGTACAATAGCACCTGCCTGGGTAGAGGCTGGTCAAGTTCCAACAACAGAAAATCTGCCGCTCTCGGGCTCGGCAGTCGGTTACTGGGCTCATTGTTTATGAACGAAAACCTAGGTATAAACAATAGTACTTTACATTCCGTAATTACACCTTACACAGCATTAATAACTAAATAAAAAATCACTAGATAACGTTTCATTAATAATTGTTACATTAAATTCCATTAAATCAACTTGTACAACTTAATTAAATTAAAAACAGAGATAGGTATGTACTTCCGGTTCAGGCTACCTAGAACATTCTACTGGCGGGAAATCACACAAAATGGTACAATAGCTTACAAAAAGACAATGTCAATCAGAACATCGCACATCCCTAAACTTCTGCAGTCATTCGACATTCATTGGTACGAAAAACAAGGCACACTTTATGGTAAAACTAATTAAATCTGACATTAAGCACCACAATTAGAACAGATCCATACAGCAGTTTACGCTAGCAAAGGCATTTTCTATGCATCCATTCTGTTCAAGTTATAAAGAAAACGTAACACCGGAAACTTTAGGCATGACTAAACAGAATTCACAACAGACTAAAAGGCTTTCAATTTATCAAACGTCACACTGGTGTCGGCCGTGTCGCAGGATTCTGCACCAAGGATGTGGTTTCACTCTAGCTACCTAAAATTTTGAATTAATTTATCACGGGTCTAACTTTTCGTATTTTGTAGTAATTGAGCAACCAGGGGTTACTAATGCCTGAACATCGTTCTAAGTATAATTTTTAAAGGACAACTCAGGTGATCGTTTCAGGGGCAGAATAACTGATCGAAGGAGCAGATCAATCATGTCTTTTCCTCATTCTCATTAAGCGTCTCAGATGATGTGAAACATCAGACCACTTGCTTGTGCTAAGGTGTTTCTATTGTTGTGTATACAAAACATAATGTATAATGCACAATACATATAGGTATACACTAGTCAGGAAGTTTGTTGTGCAGGTTCATGATCCCCCAGTCTTTTCCGTAGCAAATTATTAGCAATGCATTACCTTTATGGTAAATGGTATGCAAATAGATACTTAATAACTACGTAAATACTTAAAACAAAGTTCATAGGAATGTATTCCCATTATGGTAATTGGCAGGAGAAAAAAAGGAATCTTTAATGACTAATGAGATGTTTTTCATTTATTACCGAAGCACTGAATTTATAACTCAGGTTAATGTTTTATGTGAAATTAAAGGTTTTAACATTTGGATATCCCGTGCAGTTTTAATATTATGCTGGTTCCTTCGAAACTCAGAGTGGAAAAGGTTTCAGTCTTAAACAAAGCTAAGTGTCCAGAATATTGTTATGACTTTCATAAACGTATTCCAGGTTTCCAATGCTGGAAGACGGTCACCTTAAATTGCTGGAACTGCACTGCAATCCATTATCTCGTCCAGGATACGTCGGATGCAGGCTTATTCGGACCGAGGCTGATTCGGATCAGATTCGGACCTTAGTCTTGGCTAATTTGGACCATTTGCTCTGTTGTTTCGGACCTTTGTTTTGGGTGATTCGGACCCATGCTAATAATTTTATATTATAGCAATTGGGGCGTCAAATGTATTTCGCCGTGTTTAGTACGAGCCCCTGGGGGGTTAATTACAGTCGTCCGAATAAATATTACTTAAAATTCTTGTTCAGGAGGTAAAACTGCATAGAAAAATCGGCCAATCATATGAAAGTCCGAATAAGCCTGGTCCGAATCAGCCAAGGTCCGAATAAGCCTGTTCCCGACACGTCAATCTTGAGGAGGTAGGTCATTTAAAGAAGCGTTCATGGATTTGTGTATTTATTTCATATTCATATGTAGCTACTTGTGTTAATGCATGCATACACGAACACACTAATTGTTGTTCTGTGGTCGTTTTTGGTCTCATTATTAAACGACCTTTTATGGTGCCATTATTAGCCTACCTTTTACAGTCCCATTATTAACCTACCTCTTACAGTTTCATTATTAACCTACCTTTTACATTATCATTTCATTGAAAGCATTTAATTTCTTCATTAAGGTGAAGCTTCAGTCACTGTCAGTGGCCATCTATTTGTTATTTTAATTGCTTTTCATTTACAATGTTTACGTAGAGTTATAGCAGAGTATTTTTAAAATTATCTTTGTCGGTTATACTAAGGAGTTTTGACACTTCAGAAAGGCTGAGGAAGAAGGGAAATTCTACCTCGGAGATGGATGGTATAAAGGGCCGGTCACATTGTTTAGTCTAGAATTCAAGATGTCCAAAGAGGAAGACAGTTTCTCTGTAAAATAAGTTTTAATTTTAATGTTTACTAAACGAAGTTAGTCAGATTTATAACAGGCATTGGTTGTTGATTTATATAGTTATTCAAATAAAATTCATTTGAAGAATAATAACCCGTTTTTGTTATTTTTCCTATGGTAAGGCTATAATTTTGATGAAGGATTACATCTCTCCCTCTCTCTCAACCACACACACAACCATCCACCTACAACCCTCTGCTCACAAACCCCAGAACCACCCACAGTCCTCCCACAAACTAAGCTACAGTCATCCATCCATAACCATCCACCTATAACCCTAAACCCACAACTATCCACCTACAACCATCCAACCACAACTTTTCTGTCCACAACCTTCACCCAACCTTCTACAAATTCCTACCCAAAACCATCCACTTCCAGCCATACGTCACAACCTTCCTCCCACAACTTTCCACCTGCAACCTTAGACCCACAACCCTCCATCCACTGTCATCTACCCACAACCATCCACCCAGAGTCGTCCATTCACAATCTACCTCCACCCAGTGATCCAACCACAACCTTACACCCATAACTCTTCCCACTTCCATCAAACCACAACCATCCACGTGTTATCCACCCATAACCCCCACCTACAACCTTCCACCCACAATCCTCCGACAGTCTTCTATATTCACACCATCCTTCTGTCTACAACCTTTCATCTACAATCATCCACTTCAATCTTCCAACTACAGCCTTCCTACAACCTTCCAAGTACAACCATTCAGCCACAACCCCAAACACATTCCTTAATCTACAATTATCCAACCACAACCCACCCTCCTACAACCCTCCACGTACAGCCATCTATCCACAGTCTCCACTCACAACCTCCACATATAGCCTTTCATATACGATCATCTAAATACAACTCCACCCTCCTACAACATTCCATGTATACAAGCATCCATCCTCAACCTCCACCCGCTGCCTTTCATCTACAATCATCCAAATACAACCCACTCCTATAACCTTCCATGTACAGCCACCCAGTCATAAGCTGCCTTTTATCTACTATCACCCCCTATATCATTCCACATACTACCATCCACTCACAACCTCACTCCCACAGCTTTTCATCTACAATTATCCAACCACAACCCCCTCCTACAACCTCCCAAGTACAATCTTCTATCCACAACCTACACTATCAGCCTTTAATCTACAATCATGCAGCTACAACCCTCATCCTACAACCTTCCATGCACGACCATCCATCCACAACCTCCACCTGCAGCATTTAATCTACAATCTTCCAACTACAACCCCTTCCTACAACCTTCCATGTACAACCATCCATCCACATGATTAGTCCAGTCGCGGACTAAACATGCCAACGTGGACTTCATGGTTAATTTAACGGACAAACCGGTGGCTAGTGCTATGACAGCGGCTTTGGGATTTGGATTAAGCTTTGATGTTTCTGGCAGTAACCTGGATTATGTCGATATTTCAAAATCATTTTTTATCTGGAAAAATTTAGTCATAATTTATTTCTTGAGGACATTAATATTTGTAACGGTATTATGTATGGTCGCTTTGTCCAAGCCTTCTCCCCCAAATGTACCCGTAAAGTTTCTCCAGGTCGATAAAAACCTTTAAAAAAACTGCATGTAACAAAGGCAGATAAGTCTATTTCAGTGGTAATAATGAATAAAAGTGACTGTGTAAATAAAATAATGGCATTATTAAATGACAGTGAAACTTACACGAAACTGAGGTCAAACCTACACAGACAGTGAACTCTCATTTTAGTAAACAAATTAAATCCATTTTTGACCACTTAATTAAACAGTTTATATCTCAGGGCTCCTTCCTACCTTATCTGTATGGTTTAGTCAAGACTCACAAAATCAATAACCACATCAGACCAATCACTACTTCAGTAGGCTCAGTTTCGTATAATCATACTATAATGGGCGTAATGTCTGTCTGTCTGTCTGTCTGTCTGTCTGTCATTCAATCACGGCCAAACGGCTGGTCAGATGGGCATGAAACTTGGCAGGATTATGGTGGGGACCCCTAAGATGGTTTGTAATGGGGTTTCATCCAACCTATCCCCCTCCTTTGTAGGGGGTGGGGGTGAGAAGGGATTCCCTGAAACGGAGCTGTTTCTGGCCGTGAAACGAGGCTGGTTATTCCCGTAGACTTAGTTACTTTACGATTTTTCATACATAATTTCTGTACAACTTCCCCGGAGAAAGTCGCGAATATTTCAGCTCGGACACAATAGAAGATGAAAATTATCATCAATATCCACAAGATTTTTTGAATAACTTAAATTCATCGGGACTGCCAGTGCACAAAATAACGTTGAAGAAGTGCTGCCCGGTAATGTTGCTTCGGAATTTCGATCCTGCCAATGGACATAATAAAAAGGAAACTGATAAGTTCCTACTTTCTACTCTTTTTTGGAAGACACAGGAGCATAAGAGCATTTATCAGTAGCCACAACGCACTGACATATAAGTTGCGTCTTTGCAGTAACATGATGAAAAGAAAGATACTTTATTATTCGTATCACCGTGCAAAGTAATTGACAAAGAAACGAATCAATCAAGATCCCTGTTCCGTTAAATGAAAGTCACCGACAAGAGAGAGAGGAAGAGAGGAGAGAGAGAGAGAGAGAGAAGAGCGAGAGAGAGAGAGAGAAGAGAGAAAAGAGAGAGAGAGCCCATTTAACGACATTAATGCACTACAATTTTTATAATTTTATCTTGCTATCGAAAAATGAGAGAGAGAAAGAGAGAGGAGATAATTTGTGATTTGAGAGCTAAGTAATCCGATAATCCCATCACCGTCTTCGTTACTTGACCTACAGTGAGAGAGAGAGAGAGAGAGAGAGAGAATCATTAAAAGAGGGTAAACAATAATGAACACGAACTTCTTTACATTCATTGATCGTCCCTTCACTTACTTTAAGAGAGAGAGAGAGAGAGAGAGAGAGAGAGAGAGAGAGAGAGAGAGAGAGAGAGAGAATATCATTAAAAGAGGGGAAACAACAATGAATAAGAATTTCTCTGCGTTCAGTGATCGTCCCTTGAATTACATTACGAGAGAGAGAGAGAGAGAGAGAGAGAGAGAGAGAGAGAGAGCCTATTCGTGTAATCACCTTTATTTTAATATTGCTGAACAAATAGTACATATAAATTTTTCACTTCTGCACCCGTATTTTATCACCCATCGTAGATGGGTAAGTTTGCTAGTTTATCTAAATGGCTAATAAAAATTCTTAGACCTTTGGTAGGAAACATTTCTAACACGAATGTAAAAAAACGTCAACTTTATAAACAGATTGAATAGTTTTGATATGAATTTAATTTCAATATGGTTAGTTTTGATGTCTCTTTATTGACAAAAGTTCCTGTAGATGATTTACTTGAAATTTTGGAGGAAGAATTAGAAAGTTATGATATTCCTTTAACTGTAGCAAACCCCATTATCTTATACGGTTATGCATCAAAGAAAGCAAATTATGTTTTAATGGTGAATTTTTTGTACAAAAGTCCGGCATGGCTATGGAAAATCCCTTATCTCCTGTCCTTAGAATATTTACACGGAGTCTTTTGGGATATTCTTACGAAGCATTTTGCCCTAAAATGTTATATGGTTTAGGTATGTGGATGATATTTTCTGAATTTGGCCAGTTTACGAAAATCTCCAGGGATTTCTGAGTAAGCTAAGTAATTTAGTCCCTTCTATAAAATTTAGAGGAAGAAAGAAATTGTAACTTCGCCTTTTCAGTCTTTCGAAAATCAGCTAACATTGCCTCTCTTGTTCATTGTTATTCCAATTACCATCAGAATGTTAAATTCTGTTTTTTTTGCTGGGGGTTCCCAAGGGCTCTAGGTGTCTGAGCCGCAGTTTATTGACGCTGAGATTAAAAACTATTTATGATATTACCTTGAAACTTAAATACCCAAGGACTTTTGTAGATGAGCCATAGAAAAGAGAAAACATTTTGTTTAACTAATAACAAACTTGAATTTAGTAAGCATAACATTCTCAAATTACCATATGATGAAATGGTTTGTAGAAATTTTCTGAGAGTTTTAAAGCTTTTCAACATAAATGTTGTTTTCACTAATATCGATGTTAAGAGTTTAGTAATACCAAATTCCCCTAAAGATGCTTCTGGTTGCATATATGGAATTCCTTGTAAAAGGTATGATAAAATACGGACAAACTAGAATTCGTACACATGAGAGATTTAGATCATCCTATTAACTGGAATGAAACAAGATCCTTAATCACATATAGCGACACAGTTAAAATGAATATAATCGAATCTTGTGTCATCGAGTCAAATAATGGAAGTATTCTAAATTCAAGTCTTGGTTTGTTTAAACTTCATGTCTTTATAATTAAAGTTGTTGTTAAATATAAGCAACAAAATTAAGAAACGTGTTCAGTTTTGTACATGGTTTTGGATTTTAGATGGCTAAGTTACCGTATCTCTTGTGGTTAAATTTATGGTTTTAGATTGGGACTGCTTGATCCGGATTATCCTGGATTATCTCTTTGATTTTTACCCTTTTGGCAATCAACCATCTTGTAACCTTCTTTCCTACCTACACACACACACACACACACACACACCATCTTCTTTCCCACCGTTATCCCTACATTAAGGGATTGGTTGCCTGATGTGCCTTCTGCACTGCCTTCTATCAAAGGAATCATCCTCCACGAAACCTCTTCTCTCCATATCTTTGTTCACTTTATCTCACCATCTGTCTCCCTCTCGATCTTCTTCCTCTTAACAGGTTTTTCCCAAGCCCTCTTCACTCCCTCCTCATCATCCATCCTCTACACATGCCCATACCATCTCAATTGTGGCTCTTATCACCTCTGTAATCTTTACTGAGCCTGCCCTTCTTATTTCATTTTCCAATCTCTCAAGCAGCGATATTCCCAAAATCCACCTCGGCATTCTCATCTCTGTCCTCTCAAGCTTTACTGCCTCTTATCTTCTTAGACCCCATGTTTCCACTCCATACTTCAACACTGGTCTTATTACTGTGTTATAGATCTTGAATTTTAGCTTAATTGGCATTTTCTTATCACATGCTACTCCAGCTACCTCTCCACTTCCCCCATGCAGCTTTTATCCTACTGTCAACTTCAGCCTCACATCCTCTCTCTAAGCTTAAAGTAGATCCTAAGTATTTAAACTTTTCTACCTTTTTTATAATTGAGCCTCTTCTTTCTTGTATTACTATTCTGTCTCTGTCTTCCCTACTTCTCAGCAAAACCTCTGTTTTATCCACATTCTCTCTCTCTCTCTTGTAGTTAACCTCAACAGAGCCACAGTTACAGTAATCGATTTAAGATATTTTTTTCAGTCTCCTCAGTACAATCTGATACCTATCAGATCATACTCCTGCTAGTACTTAATCTCTCTCTCTCTCTCTCTCTCTCTCTCTCTCTCTCTCTTCTAAGTACATACCTAAGGTAAAATCAGCAGACACGTCATGAAGCATGAAGCACGGGTCATAGAGATTTGTATTTTCTGAGTCCTTCGTCTTCATGCATAGTAGTTTAAAGTACCATGACATGAATTGATGTCAAGAGTTAATTTTATGAGAGAGGCTGTGAAGTGTTGAGATGACAGCCATGCTTTGAATTCTAATGTAACTTCTTTGCTTTTAAGGTATATTCGAGAGGCTGGGATCAACCAGTAACAGACAGACATTGCTCACAGGAATTGAAGTTCCAGCTCATCGGAGGAAGAAGAATTTGTACCCACTGTAAATATCAACAGAAAATTTCCTTTTAGAGTTAAAAGTTTTTTTTTTTTTTGCTTGGAGGGGCTGTTCAATTGCTGTTAAGTTGCTGTGCCATGATATTCCTCACTCTTACTTGATAAATAACAGAATTAGTCACTTATTGTTTGCATTATTCAAGAGTGGTTTTCTTTAGTCTGGAGGCCCCGGAATGTAAGGGAATATCGCTTTCATTGAAAAAGCGAAAAATGAAAAAAAAAAGAAAAAAAAAAGTTCTAGTTAAGGTAGGAAAAATACGCTGTAGGATGTATTAATTGCACATTGTATCTGCCTCACAGTATCAGTGGATTTTGCCTGTCATGTAATAACTTGTATTGCATTATTTTTTCTTATTCAGGAAACAGTTAATGTGTACGGTTTTGACACTCTTTCAGATAAGCTAAATACTAATAACTCACGTGAGTGTTGATTGTAATATTGCCTAAGAAGGCGAACTATGTATCCCACAGTAACATTACTGAAGTAAGAGAGTACAAACATTTCATATTTGCTTGTGCCTGAATGTCCCCAGTGAGAGGCAGCAGTGGTGAAACGAGCAAACAGATGGTAGTGTGAGTCCTTTATCTTGTCTGTTTATTTCGTACCCCTACAAACCCTTTCCCTCTTGCACTGTAGGCATTGCTTTATTTGGTTCTTTGCAGCGTCGACTCCCTTCGGCCCCTAGTTCCAACCCCTTTCATTCCTTTTACTGTACTTCGTTCATACCAGGCCTAAACGTAACATGTTAACTGGGTGGGCGACTACCCACCTACAGAAACAAATT
This sequence comes from Macrobrachium nipponense, assembly GCF_015104395.2. Lineage (NCBI taxonomy): Eukaryota > Metazoa > Arthropoda > Malacostraca > Decapoda > Palaemonidae > Macrobrachium > Macrobrachium nipponense. Next base: position 11,871,802 of record NC_061106.1, read on the forward strand.
GCCCACCAACTAAGTTAATTCCGCTCAAAAGGTCTGTAGTTAATTTAAATGTAACTAAAACACTACTTGAAAATGACAGAATTTGTTAAACTATTTCTTGCTGTAGCAAACGAAAAAAAATCACTAAAATGTGCACATAAAAAGTGTTACATTTAATGACATTTTCATTATGTATGAACAATTATTGATAACTTATACATAATGCTGAAGAGATAAGTGTACAGTATACGCGTATGATATTTTACATGTGATAACTAAGAAAAAAAAAATGAAAATAAAAAATAAGTCCAGTGCCCACTCAATGAAAAATTCTTAGGTTTTAGCCGTGGTTCATAATCTCTATCTTCCACCTAACTTTCCACCCTTTCTTAACAATTGTTTCATAATGCAGCTGCTCTGAGGTCTTCCTTATTACACCTTTCAAACCACCTTTACTCTCGATTTCTCTTTCAGAACCGAATCACGTACTCCATCATAAGTACCAGCGTTTGATCTTTGGCCTAAATTTTATATTTCAATTACAATTCCTTAAGAAAAAATATATAATATCTATCTATCTACTTATATCATATATACTGTATTGCTACTTTGCTGTAGTTTCCCATCATTGTGATTCGACATTCATTTGTTACCGTTCAAACATTTTTCTGTTCAGCTTGGTTCACTTTGGTGTGCTGTGTTTAGTGAATTGATAAGTAATTTAGCCCCTTTTTTGTTTTTTGTGTTACTATTTGTTAGTACTCACTTTTTAGAAGGGTTTCAGTCATTTCCTGATCCTGGTATTTCTTTGAATTCAATCTGTAACTGTGCTGGGGTTTCTTCCTCTTAAGAATAAGATGTTGTATTTCAATATTTAACTTACATTTTAATTGATTCGCTTATTCATTTATTAATTTATCTTCTTATAACTGATCTCTGTCCGTATTTCCCATTACCTTCTGTTACTTCTCTCCAATGAACACCACAGTATTCTTTGGAAGCTTCAATTTCAAGCATGTGGCTCCTGTGGTGGGCATGTTGTGGGTATGTTTCATATAAATGGGGCTCATCTTCTGAATAATAATAATAATGATAATAATAATAATAATAATAATAATAATAATAATAATAATAATAATATCCCTTACCAGAGTTGTTTGTTTATTCAGTAGTTTGTTACCAATGCACCTTCTTGCTGGTGTTTGACAAATATATACCTTTTTTAGTCCTTGCCCAGTCGTGAGGTTAATTTTGGTTAATCCTACAGTTCATTTAAGAAAAACCTAACATTTTTATAGCTTCCCTGCTCTCGACTGAGTGTTCAGGCACAAGTGAAGGTGAGAAGTTTGTTTCCCATGAAAACACTGACAAGATTAGGTAATTCGGTCATGGCCTTTGTAAGGCTAGCGTTGGTAAATGGATTTATGTATATGTATATAATGTATGCTATGGTATATCTTAAAAGAAAAAGCAAGTGTGGCGGTGAATTTTTAGAACTCAGCTTTCTCCGCTTAGTGACAAGAGGGCTTAGCGACAAGCATTTGATTCCTCGAAGGATGCTGAATTGAAAGAACAGTCAAAATCGGTGACCATGCAATATAAGGCTGATGACCCTTTAGAGCCTGTGTGCGGCTCTCGGTTGCTATGCCATTTCAAAAGGCGTGGCAGGATGTGTGTGTGTGTTTAATGTATGGGGCCAACAGCTCGAGGTAATCTGATTATCGGTGTGAAGATATAGAACACTTTTGGAGGTGGTCTTGAGGACACTCCTATCATAAAGGTATTGTAACTTT
>NC_061106.1:11874073-11889842 GCF_015104395.2 Macrobrachium nipponense
AAAGGTATTGTAACTTTAAAGACTTTGAAAAAGTTACCCTTTGAAAAAGAGAGAGAAGTATAGTGCATACACATTTACTTAACGTTTCTTTACATGTTGGGTAATATAACAAACATATGACTTTATTTCAGATGGGTTCATGGCATTATACAAGAGAATGGGTTCTTTAAAAAGATCTGACTATTTAAATGCGTAATCAAACAAACTGCGAGATTTAAGGGGTGATTACTTAATCTAATACGGGAGAGTAGAATGATAGTTTACGGTCTTTTAAGGGTCAGACTTAGTTCTTTTATTTACGTCATTTTTAATAATTTTGTTCCATATCATGTTTAGTTAGTTTGGGAAATAAAAAGTATATTTTTGTATCTATGAAGATTTATTAGCCCTGTTTATAGTTTAGCTTGATTCCATTTGCAGAGGGTAACCAGCAACTAAAGGTAAGAGGGTTGCCTGCTTGTTTGATTTTAATTTAAACTAGTGCTGTATGGTCGAATAGACTCTGCATTAGGTGGTGGCAGTGGGTAAAAAGCTTTTTATAGGCCGTAGGTACTCTTCCGAAGAGACTATAGCTAGTTTAGGCATATTTTTTTGGGAAAAGGTTTGTAATTATGTCACAGGCAACTCGAGTGATTGCTGAGTTAAGGGTCTTAGAGTTCGGGGTTGTCTCTATGGGCCAGAGCCAGTGTCTTTAGCTAGTTCTTTGTGTGAACTTGTGTTTCAATGTTTCAGGAATTAAAGTTTAATTTTTGGCATATTAAAGTGTTTATCGGGTGTGGTGAATAAGTTACGCACACTTGCAATGGGTATACAAGTTTGGGCTCCGGGCATATGAAGACATGGGTTTAATTTCATTGTTTCCTTCCTTTCTTTTTTTTTTTCTCTTTTTATTGGTGATTAATTTGCTGAAAAGTGTATTTTTTTAAGTCCCTTGAGATTCGGCAACATTGGTGGTTTTATGTTTGTGAGTTACGCCCTGGAGAGGGAGGGAGAGAGAGGTGAGTGTCTGCTCTCGAACTCTTTATTTTTATTTAATTTTTTTTTGTTATCTTCAGCATGTCTTTTATTTATTTTTTTATTTTTTTTTATTGTTCCCGGCACAACCTTGTATTTAACGTTAACAGCTTTTCATATGGTGATTTACTGGGCACAGTGCATGTTTTTTTTTTATCCTTTATTGGGGGATGTTTGTAGTAATTTTTCTGGATTGGGATTTGCATCTGTATAAATACATTAATGTTATTGATGTCGGGGAGAATCATAAAGTATAAGAGCTTTCATAAAGAGAGCAAAATGGCGGATGCAAGTGGTACGACGACTCTGCTTCATCGTGTTACGAATGTTAGTGCGTGTGTGAGTCCATTTCGTGGAGTGGTGGATGGGGTTCTTTCGCAGCCAGTACAAATCTTTATTGAGGGTGTAAATAATTATTTAAGTGCCAAAGGGATAACAGATGATGTAGAGGCATTCAGAGAGGTGTAAGCTTTGTTAGATTTCAATAAGGGTGATCTTTCCTATCATTGCAGGAGTTTTCAATATGCAAAACGTCAGACATGGACTGATTTGCAAGCATTTTTAAGAGCAGCTTATGACTCAAAGGAACATGGGGATATGGTGAGAGATCTCAGAGGACTATATAAAATACGGAAAGGCACAACTAGCCTCGTAGAGCATAGCTCAAAACTTTTTGACTCAGCAGGAGAATGGATAGAAAAATTGAAAACCTCTAAGTGGGTTAAAGGGGGTAGTGTCTCACTTGACAATTTACATAAACTGATCCATTTTGCAATGCTGTTGCACGACGTACCGGATGCAATAGTGGATAGTTTTGATGAAAGGATTGAACCTACATCAGACGAAGAATTAATTTATGTCCGAATTGAGAAACATATGTCTAAATGTCCCACTGTAGATAGTACGTTTTTTAATGGGACCAGCCCGAGAAATACGGTGCAAAGATACACAGAATTTTCTGCTCCCTGTTTGTGTGCAAAAGTTGAATATAACAGAAGATTGATCGATCAAAGGCAACAGCAGTTGTGTTGCTACAATTGTAATAAACCAGGGCATCCAAAGAAAATGTGTAGAGTTAAATATTGTGGAATGTGTAAGAGTGTAGATCACTATTGGCAAAATTGTCCGTCTCAGATACGGAAAGATGTGAGGCCTACACCTCAAAGTTCTGGGAGTTATGATATGAGAAGTTCTCAGGTGGGTCATTTAAGAGGGCAAAGGGATCGGCGAAATTTTTGGAAGGCCGATCAACAAAAAGGGTACAGATGATTAGTACGTGCCATTGTGGTCTTGTGGGGAGCGCCCCAGAGCCCAGGCCTATAGTTTACACCAGGGGTTCCCAAACCTTTTTACTTGGCGACCCATAAGACTTACTTCAAACATTTTGCGACCCCTCCAGGCAAAAAATATTTTCCTTGGTGGGATATAGATTTTACTTATATATACATCTTGCTTTTATAACTGCGTATAAAACAAAATAATTACGTATATAACCTGAACACATACAAACTATATAAATACCATCCATACATATATATATATATATATTATATATATATATATATATATATACATACATATATATATATATATATATATATATATATATATATATATACATACATATATATATATATATATATATATATATATATATATATATTGTGTGTGTGTGTGTGTGTGTGTGTGTGTGTGTGTGTGTGTGTGTGTGTGTGTGTGTACAGAGAGAGAGAGAGAGAGAGAGAGAGAGAGAGAGAGAGAGAGAGAGAGAGAGAGAGATTGTTTGTTGCTTTGTTTTAAAACAGTTTTAAAGTACAATACAATCTAACCTTGTTTTAATTTAATGGGATGAATCGGGCTTGTTCTTTGAACATAACATCTCGAATCTCGGGGTGATATCGGAGACTGCAACTCGCAGATCATCTACATTCAAGCGAGATCGGTATTTATTCTTGATGTACGTTAATACAGAGAAGGTAGTTTCACAGAGATAAGTCGATCCAAACGGTGTTAAGATATTCAGTGCTGCCTTTGATAAACCAGGATATTCCTCCGATACTGATATCCAAACCTCATTCAGTGTTGTTGTCCCAAACTTGAGTCGTAAGGTTCTATCAGAAGATAATTCAAGCAGTGCTTCCTCGAGGTCAGATGATAAATGATTTCCAGGAGCAGTGAATGGAATTCGTATCCAATCATACTAGATCTGACTCTTCTAAAAAGTATTTCTTGAAGTGATTAGAGATTTCGAAGATGATTAACTATTATTGCTTTCAAATTATCCAGACATAACTCATTTTCCTCTCCAAACTCTTCAAGTTCAGGAAACATTTCAATGTTACCCTCTTCAGCTCTCGAAATCCATCGCTCAAGCTTCTTTGAGAATGCAATTATCTTGTCGAACAATGACAAGATATTTGTGTTTGGGCCTTGTATGGAAAGATTTAACTCATTAAGTTGATCAAAAATGCATGATAAATACACTAGCTTTCCTAACCAGTTACTATCAGTCATGAATACACTGAATTCAGAGCCTGATTTTCCTGAAGGAATAGGAGGACCTCATCTCTCGGCTGATACAGCCGTGTGAAAACTTTTCCCCGGAGAGCCATCTGATTTCTGTGTGAAGCAACAATGCTTCATGGTCTGAGCCCATGTCTTTGCATAGTGAAGCAAATAACCTGGCATTCAAAGGGCGTGATTTTATGTAGTTGACGAGTTTGACAGCTGTATCAAAAACAGTTTTAAGTTCGGTAACAATGGCTTTGCAAGCGAGTAAAACGTATATGAGGAGCCACATTATGTACCTTTGCTTTTAGTCCTTTCTTTTTACCTAACATTGCCCCGGCTCCATCCCAAGAAAGTCGAAGCTCATGAAGTTTTTTATCTAATGCCATGAAAATATCATCTCCTGTACACTTTCCTTCTAGCGCAAGGCAAAACAACAACATATCTTCATTCAATTTTCCATTGAAGCTATATTTTATAAATGCAATTAATTGAGAAGAACTAGAAATGTCGGTTGATTCATCTAATTGTAAAGCATAATTTACATTCTTAATTCTCTCCATCAGCTGAATCAGTATGTCACTTGCAATCTCAGGGGTATGGATTCAAGTTCACGAGCCATCTTTTCTCCATGAATAGCTCTACACATTGCCAGTGCAGCAGGTTTGATAAGCTCTTCCCCTATTGTGTGTGGCTTTTTTCTCTGAGCAATAAGATAAGCAACCTCATATGATGCCATTTGAGCTTTGATAGGCAATGTAACATTTTTTGTTAGCACTTGCTTTTGTCCTTCTAACTCCATTTTCTTGCGTCGGAAAAAAATCTATTGCTTTATTTGTGAATGACTGGTGCTTGCCACTGCAGGTGTTTTTTTCATTTTTGCTGGCTGTAAGCTTTCATTAGTCAACACTTCCAAACATATATACTGAGGATGATGAACGTCATTAATAACATGGGATACAAAACCATACTAAATAAAATCTTCTTGGTACTTTCGCCGTTTTGGCTGTGGTTGACCGCTGCTGCTTGGTTCAACAACACTCCTTTTCATATATGACTGACACGGTGTTGTAACTACATTATCATCAACTTCTTCGGTCTCTTGATTTATATCTGAAGTTTCTTTTACGTCCACTTTTCTAATTACCCAGCGATCCATTTTGCAAATAAAAGATACAACAGAAAATATCACAAACAACTGAGGTAAACTAGTAGCTACTCTCACTATTGGTAACCTAATTTGAGAGATGAAATCAGAGATGAAAGTTGTGATCCAAATATTTAGTATTAGAAATACATTTGACTGAAGAAATTACATTATATCATTGCAAATAGCATCTTAATTCATAAATATTATATCAAGCATATATTTTCAAGCATAAAAATATAAGATATATATATATATATATAATATATATATATATATATATATATATATATATGTATATATATATATATATATATATATATATATATATATATATATATATATATATATATATATATGCATACTATAGATTTGTTTTTCATCATGTAGTAAAATATAGAAAACGGCGATACAGTCAAACCTGTACGCTGTGCACCGTACGCGTACGATCAGCTGTGTTTTGCAAGACTGAGAAAGAGGATACAACGAATTTGTTTTCGATACGAGGCCTACTGTTGTCATAAGGAATAATGACATTGTATCAGATACTTCAGTGTTCAGTATATATATATATGTTTCAAGAACCTATACAAGGAAGGATTAATATTTTTCTTTTTCCCAGGTCGACGTAGACTTTGGCAAAATCCAATACAAACGGTACTTTAGTTATTAGTAATTATATTTATTTTTGAATAAGTTCAGGTTAAGTTTATTGCTTGGTTAGATTTTTGAAATATGAATGAGAGGTAACAGTTCATAAGTTTCTTTTTTTTAATCAACATCATTATACATAGGTGATATATATATGTGTGTTTGTGTGTGTATATGTATTTATTTTATGTTTACTCAAATGACCTGTAAATATATATATATATATATATATATAATATATATATATATATACCTATATATACTATATATATATATATATATATATATATATATATATATATATATATATATATATCTATAAGTGAAATTCTTAAAGATATACCTTACAATCACCTTGTCGTCTTGCGACCCAAAAGAATCTTTTCGCGACCCCTATAAGGGTCGCGACCCATAGTTTGGGAACCCCTGGTTTACACAACAGTTGAGGTCGTTGATATCCCAGTATTTATAGATACTGGCGCAAGCGTAAACTTGATGGATCACAATTTGTATCAATCCCATTACCCTTTGAAACCCTCAACGGAGACGTTGTGTGATGTGCAAGCCCATAGATTAAACACCCTGGGTTGTGTTCAAATACAATTTACTCTCGGTGACAGAGTATTAATAGAACCATTTTTGGTTATAAAAGGGGGTGTGTTGGGCAACAGACTTTTGCTGAGTCATCCTGCATGTAGGAGACACAAGATTTCAATCCATGCGGGTGTTAATGGGATAACGGTTGGAATACCTGGTGTTTTTCTTCCTTCTGAGGACGTGATTAGAACTGAGGATATGGAGATTATTGAAAAAGAGGATGTGTTTGGCAGTGCTAATGGTGATGATACTGGGGTTATGGGGAGTGGTAATATTAAAACCCACACTGATGATACGAGGAATAACTGCGGTAATGCTATGCGAGATATAGGAGTCCACGGTGGTAACAATTTTGGTGAATGTGATAATGACATTATGGGTGGTGATACTGATGCTAATATTGATATTATTTCTGATACTAACAATGGGGTGGATGTAATGAGAACCAAGGGTGGTGATGTTTATGGGATCGTGGAATGGGGAGGTACTTACCACAAATATAAAGGTGTTTTATCAGAGGATGTTGTGTTAATGCCAGGTTCAAAGACTATGGTAAAAGTCAAGTTGAGGGAAGTGAGAAAACCCTCGGATGTGTGTGTCATTGAGGGTAGTGAGAAGCTAAGAGGGATTATTAGCACGGCATCAGTGAACAGAGTATCAAACACTGGTGTTACATGGTTAGAATTATTAAACTGTAATGATACAGTTAGGAAATACCAAAGGAATACATATGTATTGGATCTCCAAGATTGGAGTAGTGACAGTGGTTCAGTGGCTATCGTAGAGGGGAAACCTGAGTTTTCAGAGGCATAGAAATGCAATCAAGGAAACGAATATTTAGAGAACATTTAGCTAATGCGGATTATAGTGAGCATGTTGAAGCAGTAAGCGAGCTCTTGGCAGAATTTGGGGATACAGTAGCCTTACAAGGCGATAAACTGGGATTGACTAATGTGTTAGAGCATAAGGTAAATTTGGAGAGTGGCACAAAACCTATTTATATTCCTGAATACCGCATACCTTTCAAAATCAGAGAACAGGTAGAGACAATAAATGGAAAGAAGAAGGAATCATTAGGCCTAGTGTGTCTCCATACAACTTTCCCTTGTTAGTAGTGCCTAAGAAGGGGACAGTTCTATCCATGTATGCGTCAATTTTAGACGTTTAAATGAAAAGACAATCCCTGACCGTTACCCAGTCGCGTGCATACCAGATCTTTTTGTAGAAATTGGGGGACATAATATTTATAGCTCAATAGATTTAGTGCAGGGTTTTCTGCAGGTCCCTCTTAGTGAGAGTAGTAAGGAATATACGGCATTTTCAGTGCCCAAGGGACATTATGAATTTACGTGAATGTTGTTCGGTTTATCGGGCAGTCCGATGACTTTTACCAGGTTCGTAAATATAGTTTTGCACGGGTTATTGGGTAAAAATGTTTTTGTATATATGGATGATATTTTGGTCGCAACAGACACGATCGTGCAACACCTGGAAGTGCTTACAGAAGTACTTAGGAGGCTTAGATAAGCGGGGTTGAAAATTAAGCTAGCTAAGTGTTCATTCTTGAAAAAGCAAATCACATATCTAGGCCATATCATACCCAAGGAAGGGGTTAGAGTAAATGACGATAAAGTCAAGGCAATAGCGAATTTTCGCACCCCGAGATCAAAGAAAGAAATTAAGTCATTCCTGGGTATCGCCGGTTCCTTTAGGAGGTTTGTGAAAGGGTTTTCTAATATAGCAGCTCCCGTAACGGATGGAGTGCGGGAAGACGTTCAATTTCAATGGGGGAAACCCCAGTCTGAGAGTTTTCAAAAGCTTAAGGACGCGTTAATGAATCCCCCTGTTCTGAAGTTAACAGATTTCAGCAAACCATTCACATTAGTGACTGATGCCAGTCAGGAGGGTATAGGTGCTTGCCTTATGCAAAAGTTTGATGGGAAATTCCATCCCATAGCCTTTTATAGCGGGAAGTTCAGGACAAAAGGCAGCAATGAGAGATCAATGGTTACCATAGATAAAGAAGCCTTTGCAATAGTATCAAGTTTGGTTCATTTTAAAATGCTATTGATGGGGAATAAAGTAGAAGTCCTTACAGACCGCAAGCCATTATTAGATCTTTTTGATAAGCCCGATTTGTTGCCTAAAAGAGCTCGATGGTTTCTAACTATCAGAGATTTCGATGCAAAGCTCAAATATATAGAAGGCAAATTAAATGTAGTAGCTGCGGACGCCCTTACTAGAAGTTTTTATGACACAAGAGGATCTCAAGTTGCGCTGATCACTAGCGAGTCTATACAATGGGATACAAGTCTCATAGAGCAAAGGCAGGATGAAGATGAGATTTTGGCAGACGCAAAAGCCTTTCTTAGAGGGGAATTAGACATAAGGAAACGTTACAAGTTGCCTTTTTCGGGTTTAGAGTTAGAAGGTAATCTATTGGTCAAGAAAATTAAATATAAATTGAGAACTAGTGAAAGTAAAGGAGATACGACACAGATCGTAATTCTGAAAGTCCTAATTCCAGTGATCTTGGATATAGTACATTGCAGGTTCGGTAGTCCGCACTTGGGGATAGAAAAAACGTATAATAAGGCGCTTGCTAAATACATTTGGAAAAACATGGGAAAAGATATGGAAAATTTTGTGAAAAACTGTACAGTATGCAATGCATGCAAACCTGCAAGGATAACTTCATGCAAATTAGTGTCATATCCGATACCAAGTAGACCTTTTCAGAGAATAGATATGGATATCCAAGGAAATTTTTGTGAGTCTAGATATGCGAATAAGTAATTTTAGTAATAATAGATGAACTGACGAGGACTGTAGAAATTTTTCCACTTAAGCACAAAACAGCTGAAGAAGTAGCTATAGCATTTTTCAATGGTATCATTTGCAGATTATGGCTCACCCGAGGTTTTATTGACCGACAATGGCAGAAAATTTGTAAACAAAACTTTAGAAATTTTTAGCGGAACTCATGGAGATTCACAAAGTAACAATGATTCCATACAGACCTGAAGCTAATGGGTTGTGTGAACGAGCAAACATCAGGAAAGTGCCTCGAAAGCTCTTCAGGAAGACTGTAGGGTGGGTGGGTAATTGATAAACAAAAAATTGGACAGATATATTGGATATTGTTAGACATTAATATTAACACTTGATGGTTAGTGATTCCATTTCAAATGTCCTCCATTTGAAAGCTTTGGGTTTGCGGTTGCCCCCAGCACGAGGCAGCATTCGATCTTGGTAACTATACCTGCAATCATGGGGAGGATACCAATCGAAGTCATTGATAGCTTACAGCGAGGAGAGAGACATGCTTGTTTTCTCAGCCGTAATGCTCGAGACCCCGACTCGACAGATTGGTAAGAGGAGAAGTAATAGCAAAACATCTGAATCCCAAGATCAAATGTCGGAGAAACCAAAGGTATTCCAAAAATTAATGTGAGGAAATGAGCCTTAAACTACAAATTCGGGGTCTGAAATTTTGAGGGTCCTTTTTAGAGTCATTGAGGAAAAGGAAAAATTGGAAACAGATTTGTAGTCTTTAGAGGAAAAAACAGGTCCGGTCCGAAAATTAACACATATATCAAAACTGAAAAGGAAAATTGGTAAGCTTGGTTGTGCGTAAACAACAAAATAATGTTGCGCAGTTGCATTTTTTTCTAGGTTTTTTTCAAATTGATGGTGAAACGAAAAAGTTTTTTCTTTTTCTTTTTCATTTCTTCTACTATTTTTCTTTTTTTTTTATGTGTTATGCCGCAAACTGGCGGCGTTTTTGGCGTTAAGAGTCAGAGGTCAATATTTTACGTGTGAAAAAATTGGTTTTGAAAATATGGTCCAAATTTCTTGTTACGCTGAGGAAATTATGATGATAAACACGTAGTAGTAAGTTCCCTGGCGTGTATGGGGTTTTGGGGCTGATTTTTTTTTTTTTTTTTGTGGCTATAACTCTTTGGCGGTGGTTTTTCTTGTGGTTATATTTTTTTTTTTTTTTTAGGGCGTTTTACGAGCCAAGAAGGGGGTGAAATGTGGTTTTCTATGGTTTTATAATTCCCGACGAAGGTGGTTATACAAGTTTTATTTTTATAACTTGCTTGGTAGTATCATGAATGAGTTGTGGTTTTCGAGGACAATTTTTTGGGTACCTTTGGTGATTTCCTAGGGATAAAATTTTTGTGTCCAGTATGAATTTTTTCGAGCTATTTGGAGAATAACGAATTTTCTTGAGGTTGCAATGTCTGACTAAGACCCAAATCTATAGTGGCAATTCGAGCACATGACGTAGTCACAGGTGGATTTTTGCTGATTTTTCCTTTAGGAGTTGATTACTCGGAGATTTGCACTGTTTTCAGAGATGCTGATTATGACATTCCATGGAGAAGTATGTAAGGGGTCAATTTGAGTAGCAAGTCCTACAAGGATACATCATATATTTTGGTAATGGGGAAAGTCGAATTTTTGACTTGATGTAAATATCATTTTAAAGAATTAGATAACTGACAGAAAAACTTTTTTTTTTGGTCTCGTTCTTGTTCAGATGCTGAGATATTGCTTAATCATTGCCTTGGGGTTGATGGCGCTCGTGAAGACAAAAGTACGTCTTGGTCCTGGAGTGCTCATTGAGGAAGACCACCTGGTATGGTTATCATCTGATAAAGTAATGGCTTTCGGTTCCTGGTCTCTGGTTCACGGTTACTGGATCTTGTTTCTCGGTTCTTGGTCCATGGTTCGTGGTTCCTAGTCCCTGGTTACTGGTTCTTATATCTCGGTTCCTGGTCCATGGTTCGTGATTCGTGGTTCCTGGTCCTTGTTTATCGGTTCTTGGTCCAAGGTCCTTGGTTCCTGTTTCTTGGTCCATATGGTCTCTGTTTCCTGGTCTTTAGTTACTGTTTCCTGGTCTTTGGTTCCTGTTTCCTTGTCTATGGTTCGTGGTTCTTGGCCCATGGTTCTTGGACTCTGGTCTCTGTTTCCTGATCATTGGTTCCTGGTTTATGCTTCGTGGTTCCTGGTCATTGTTTCTCAGTTCCTGGTTCTTATTTTTCCGTTCCTTGTCCCTGGTCTCTGATTCCTGATCCTTGTTTATCGACTCCTGGTTCCTGGCCCTTGTTTCTCGGTTGCTGGTCCCTGGTGATTCCTGGTGCTTGTTTCTCGGCTCCTGGTTCCTGGTGATTCCTGGTCCTTGTTTCTCGACTCCTGGTTCCTGGCCCTTGTTTCTCGGTTCCTGGTCCCTGGTGATTCCTGTTCCTTGTTTCCTGACTCCTGGTTCCTGAACCTTGTTTCTCGGTTCCTGGTCCCTGAATTTTCTTGGTCCTTGTTTCTCGGCTCCTGGTTCCTGGCCCTTGTTTCTTGGTTCCAGGTCCTGGTGATTCCTGGTCCTTGTTTCTCGACTCCTGGTTCCTGGCCCTTGTTTCTCGGTTCCTGGTCCCTGGTGATTCCTGGTCCTTGTTTCACAACTGGTTCCTGGTCCCTGGTGATTCCTGGTCCTTGTTTCTCGACTCCTGGTTCCTGGCCCTTGTTTCTCGGTTCCTGGTCCCTGGTGATTCCTGGTCCTTGTTTCTCGGCTCCTGGTTCCTGATCCCTGGTGACTCCTGGTCATTGTTTCTCGACTCCTGGTGCCTGGCCCTTGTTTCTTGGTTCTTGGTCCCTGGATATTCCTGGTCCTTGTTTCTGGACTCCTGGTTCCTGGTCCCAGGTGATTCCTGGTCCTTTTTTCTCGACTCCTGGTTCCTGATCCCTGGTGATTCCTGGTCCTTGTTTCTCGACTCCTGGTTCCTGGGCCTTGGTTCTTGGTCCCTGGTGATTCCTGGTCCTTGTTTCTCGACTCCTGGTTCCTGGCCCTTGTTTCTCGGTTCCTGGTCCTTGTTTCTCGACTCCTGGTTCCTGGTCCCTGGTGATTCCTGGTCATTGTTTCTAGACTCCTGGTTCCTGGGCCTTGTTTCTTGGTTCTTGGTCCCTGGTGATTCCTGGTCCTTGTTTCTCGACTCCTGGTTCCTGGGCCTAGTTTCTTGGTTCTTGGTCCCTGGTGATTCCTGGTCCTTGTTTCTCGACTCCTGGTTCTTGGGCCTAGTTTCTTGGTTCTTGGTCCCTGGTGATTCCTGGTCCTTGTTTCTCGACTCCTGGTTCCTGGGCCTAGTTTCTTGGTTCTTGGTCCCTGGTGATTCCTGGTCCTTGTTTCTCGACTCCTGGTTCCTGGCCCTGGTTTCTCGGTTCCTGGTCCCTGGTAATTCTTGGTCCTTGTTTCTCGAATCCTGGTTCCTGGCCCTTGTTTCTCGGTTCCTGGTCCCTGGTGATTCCTGTTCCTTGTTTCACGACTCCTGGTTCCTGGTCCCTGGTGATTCCTGGTCCTTGTTTCTCGACTCCTGGTTCCTGGGCCTTGTTTCTTGGTTCTAAGTCCCTGGTGATTCCTGGTCCTTGTTTCTCGGCTCCTGGTTCCTGGCGCTTGTTTTTTGGTTCCTGGGATCTGGTGATTCCTGGTCCTTGTTTCTCAACTCCTGGTTCCTGATCCCTGGTGATTCCTGGTCCTTGTTTCTCGACTCCTGGTTCCTGGCTTTGTTTCTTGGTTCCTGTTGATTCCTGGTTCCTGTTGATTCCTGGTCCCTGTTGATTCCTGGTCCTTGTTTCTCGGCTCCTGGTTCCTGGCCCTTGTTTCTCGGTTCCTGGTCCCTGATGATCCTGGTCCTTGTATCTCGACTCCTGATTTCTGGCCCTTGTTTCTCGGTTCCTGGTCCCTGGTGATTCCTGGTCCTTGTTTCTCGACTCCTCGTTCCTGGCCATTGTTTTTCGGTTCCTAGTTCCTGGTGATTCCTGGTCCTTGTTTCTCGACTCGTGGTTCCTGGTCCCTGCTGATTCCTGGCCCTTGTTTCTCGGTTCCTGGTCCCTGGTGATTCCTGTTCCTTGTTTCCCGACTCCTGGTTCCTGGCCCTTATTTCTCGGTTCCTGGTCCCCGGTGATTCCTGGTCCATGTTTCTCGACTCCTGGTTCCTGGCCATTATTTCTCGGTTCCTAGTTCCTGGTGATTCCTGGTCCTTGTTTCTCGACTCGTGGTTCCTGGTCCCTGCTGATTCCTGGCCCTTGTTTCTCGGTTCCTGGTCCCTGGTGATTCCTGTTCCTTGTTTCCCGACTCCTGGTTCCTGGCCCTTATTTCTCGGTTCCTGGTCCCCGGTGATTCCTGGTCCATGTTTCTCGACTCCTGGTTCCTGGCCATTGTTTCTCGGTTCCTAGTTCCTGGTGATTCCTGGTCCTTGTTTCTCGACTCGTTGTTCCTGGTCCCTGCTGATTCCTGGCCCTTGTTTCTCGGTTCCTGGTCCCTGGTGATTCCTGTTCCTTGTTTCCTGACTCCTGGTTCCTGGCCCTTGTTCTCGGTTCCTGATCCCTGGTGATTCCTGGTCCTTGTTTCTCAACTTCTGGTTCCTGGCCCTTGTTGCTTGGTTCCTGGTCCCTGGTGATTCCTGGTCCTTGTTTCCCGACTCCTGGTACCTGGCCCTTGTTTCTTGGTTCCTGGTCCCTGGTGATTCCTGGTCCTTGTTTCTCCACTCCTGGTTCCTGGCCCTTCTTTCTCGGTTCCTGGTACCTGGAGATTCCTGGTCATTGTTTCTTGGCTCCTGTTTCCGGCCCTTGTTTCTTGATTCCTGGTCCCTGGTGATTCCTGGTCCTTGTTTTTTGGCTACTGGTTCCTGGCCCTTGTCTCTAGGTTCCTGGTCCCTGATGATTCCTGATCCTTGTTTCTCGGCTCCTGGTCCCTGGTGATTCCTGGTCCTTGTTTCTCGGTTCCTGGTACCTGGAGATTCCTGGTCCTTGTTTCTCGGCTCCTGGGCCCTGGTGATTCCTGGTCCTTGTTTGTTGACTCCTGGTTGCTGGCCCTTGTTTCACGGTTCCTGGTCCCTGGTGATTCCTGGTCATTGTTTCTTGGCTCCTGTTTCCGGCCCTTGTTTCTCGATTCCTGGTCCCTGGTGATTCCTGGTCCTTGTTTTTTGGCTACTGGTTCCTGACCCTTGTCTCTAGGTTCCTGGTCCCTGATGATTCCTGATCCTTGTTTCTCGGCTCCTGGTCCCTGGTGATTCCTGGTCCTTGTTTCTCGGTTCCTGGTACCTGTAGATTCCTGGTCCTTGTTTCTCGACTCCTGGTTCCTGGCCATTGTTTCTTGGTTCCTTGTCCCTGGTGATTCCTGGTCCTTGTTTCTCGACTCCTGGTACCAGGCCCTTGTTTCTCAGTTCCTGGTCCCTGGTGATTCCTGGTCCTTGTTTCTCGACTACTGGTTCCTGGCCCTTGTTTCTCGGTTCCTGGCCCTTGTTTATCGGTTCCTGGTCCCTGGTGATTCCTGGTCCTTGTTTCTCGGCTCCTGGTTCCTGGCCCTTGTTTCTCGGTTCCTTGTCCCTGGTGATTTCTGGTCCTTTTTTCTGGGCTCCTTGATCCTGGCCCTTGTTTCTCGGTTCCTGGTCCCTGGTGATTCCTGGTATTTGTCTCTCGGCTCCTGGTTCTTGGCCATTCTTTCTCAGTTCCTGGTCCCTGGTGATTCCTGGTCCTTGTTTCTGGACTCCTGGTACCTGGCCCTTTTATCTCGGTTCCTGGTCCCTGGTGATTCCTGGTCCTTGTTTCTCAACTCCTGGTTCCTTGTTCTTGGTGATTCCTGGTTAATTTTTCTAGACTCCTGGTACCTGGCCCTTGTATCTCGTTCTTGGTCCCTGGTGATTCCTGGTCCTTGTTTCTCGACTCCTGGTTTTTGGTGGTTGGTGATTCCTGGTCCTTGTTTCTCGACTCCTGGTTCCTGGGCCTTGGTTCTCGGTTCCTGGTCACTGGTGATTCCTGGTCCTTGTTTCTCGGCTCATAGTTCCTGGTCCCTTCTGACTCCTGGCCCTCGTTTCTTGGTTCCTGGTCGCCTGGTTGATTCCTTGATCCGTCGTTTTCTCGATCTTCCTGGTTTTTTTGGTCCTGGTGGATTTCTTGGTCCTTGTTTCCCGACAACTGGTTCCTGGTCCCTGGTGATTCCTGGTCCTTGTTTCTCGACTCCTGGTTCCTAGCCATTTTTTCTCGGTTCCTGGTCCCTGGTAATTCCTGGTCCTTGTTTCTCGACTCCTGGTTCCTGGCCCTTGTTTCTCGGTACCTGGTCCCTGGTGATTGATTCCAGGTCCTTGTTTCTTGACTCTTGGTTCCTGGCCATTGTTTCTCGGTTCCCGGTCCTTGATGATTGAATCCAGGTCCTTGTTTCTCGACTCTTGGTTCCTAGCCCTTGTTTCTCTGTTCCTGGTCCTTGATGATTGATTCCTGGCCCTTGTTTCTCGGTTCCTGGTCCTTGGTGATTCCTGGTCTTTGTTTCTCGACTCCTGGTTCCTGGCCCTTGTTTCTTGGTTCCTGGTCCCTGGTGATTCCTGGTCCTTGTTTCTTGACTCCTGGTTCCTGGCCCTTGTTTCTTGGTTCCTGGTGATTCCTGGTCCTTGTTTCTTGACTCATGGTTCCTGGCCCTTGTTTCTCGGTTCCTGGTTCCTGGTGAATCCTGGTCCTTCTTTCTTGGTTCCTGGTTCCTGACCCTTGTTTCTCGGTTCCTGGTCCCTTTTGATTCCCGGTCTCCTTTCTCGGCTCCTGGTCCCTGGTGACTCCTGGTCATTGTTTCTCAACTCCTGGTTCCTGGCCCTAGTTATTCCTGGTCCTTGTTTCTTGGGTCCTAGTTCCTGGTCCCTTGTTATTCCTGGTCCTTGTTTCTTGGGTCCTGGTTCTTGGTCCCTGTTGATTCCTGGTGCTTGTTTCTCGGGTCCTAGTTCCTGGTCCCTGGTGATTCCTGGTCCCTGTTTCTCGGGTCCTAGTTCCTGGTCCCTGGTGACTCCTGGTCATTGTTTCTCGATTCATGGT
>NC_061106.1:11890342-11995342 GCF_015104395.2 Macrobrachium nipponense
AAAGGTATTGTAACTTTAAAGACTTTGAAAAAGTTACCCTTTGAAAAGAGATAGGGAAGGGTAGTGTACACATTTATTTAACGTTTCTTTACATGTTGGGGAATAAGACAAATATGTCTCTTTATTTCAGATGGGTTCATGGCATTATACAAGAGAATGGGTTCTCTAAAAAGACTCGACTATTTAAATGCATAATCAAACAAACAGTGAGATTTAAGGGGTGATTACTTAATCTAATCAGGAGAGTAGAATGACAGTTTACGGTCTTATAAGGGTTAGACTTAGTTCTTTTATTTATGTAATTTTTAATAATTTGTTCCATATCATTTTTTAGCTAGTTGGGAAATAAAAACGTATATTTTTGTATCTACGAGGATTCATTAGCCCAGTTTATAGTTTAGCTTGATTCTATTTCTATAGGGATAACCAGCAACTAAAGGTAAGAGGGTTGCCAGCTTGTTTTATTTTAATTTAAACTAGTGCCGTAGGTACGCTTCCGAAGAGACTATAGCTAGTTTAGGCATATTTTTTTGGGAAAAGGGTTGTAATTATGTCACAGGCAACTCGTGTGGTTGCTGAGTTAAGGGTCTTAAAGTTTGGGGTTGTCTCTCTGTGCCAGAGTCAGTGTCCTTTAGCTAGCACTTTGTGTGAAATTGTGTTTCGATGTTTCAGGAATTAAAGTTTGAATTTTTGGCATATTAAAGTGTTTATTGGGTGTGGTGAATAAGTTATGCACATTTGCAATGGGTATACAAGTTTGGGCTCCAGTCATATGAAGACGTGAGTGTAATTTCATTGTTTCCTTCCTTTCTTTTTTTTTTCTCTTTTTATTGGTGATTAATTTGCTCAAAAGTGTATTTTTGTTTTGATGTCCCTTGAGATTCGGCGGACATTGGTGGTTTTATGGCAACATAGGCGGGGATTTTTGATGTTTGTGAGTTATGCCCTGGAGAGAGAGGGAGAGAGAGGGAGAGAGAGGCAATGTCTGAGAGAGAGAGGCAGGCGGGTGGATGGTTTGCTGAACGAAGCAGTTTCTCTCTTGAAACTCTTTATTTTTTTGTTATCTTCTCCCTGATTTTTTTTTTATTGTTCCTGCACGACCTTGTATTTAATGTTAACAGATGTTCATATGGTGATTTGCTAGGCGCGGTGCATGTTTTTTTTTTTTTTTTTTATCCTTTATTGGGGGATGTTGGTATTAATTTTTCTGGATTGGGATTTGTGTCTGTATAAATACATTAATGTTATTGAGGTCGGGGAGAATCATAAAGTATAAGAGCTTTTGTAAAGAGAGCAAAATGGCTGATGCAAGTGGTATGACGACTCTGCTTCCTGCGTTACGAATATTAGTGTGTGCGTGAGTCCATTCTGTGGAGTGGTGGATGGGGTTCTTTCGCAGCCAGTACAAATCTTTATTGAAGGTGTAAATAATTATTTAAGCGCCAAAGGGATAATAGGTGATTTAGAGGCATTCAGAGAGGCTAAATCTTTGTTAGATTTCAATAAGGGTGATCTTTCCTATCGTTGCATGAGTTTTCAACATGCAAAATGTCAGACATTGGCTGATTTGCAAGCATTTTTAAGAGCAGCTTATGGCTCAAAGGAACATGGGGATATGGTGAGAGATCTCAGAGGACTAAATAGAATACAGAAGGGCACAACTAGCCTTGTAGAGCATAGCTCAAAACTTTTTGGACTCAGCAGGAGAATGGATAGAAAAATTGAAAACCTCTAAGTGGGTTAAAGGGGGTAGTGTCTCACTTGACAATTTACATAAACTGATCCATTTTGCGATGTTGTTGCACGACGTACCGGATGCAATAGTAGAAGTTTTATGAAAAGATTGAATCCTACATAAGACGAAGAATTAATTTATGCCCAAATTCAGAAACATATGTCTAAATGTCCCACTGCAGATAGTACGTTTTTTAATGGGACCGGCCCGAGAAATAGGGTGCAAAGAGACAGAATTTTCTTCTCTTCGTTTGTGTGCAAAAGTTGAATATAACAGAAGATCGATTGATCAAAGGCAACAGCAGTTGCGTTGCTACAATTGTAATAAACCAGGGCATCCAAAGAAAATGTGTAGTTAAATATTGTGGAATGTGCAAGAGTGTGGATCACTATTGGCAAAATTGTCCGTCTCAGATACAGAAAGATGCGAGGCCTACACCTCAAAGTTCTGGGAGTTATGATATGGGAACTTCCCAGTCGGGTCATTTAAGAGGGCAAAGGGATCGGCGAAATTTTTGGAAGGCCGATCAACAAAAATGGTACAGATGATTAGTACGTACCATTGTGGTCTCGTGGGGGATGGCCCAGAGCCTAGGCCTATAGTTTGCAACGGTTGAGGACGTTGATATCCCAGTATTTATAGATACTGGCGCAAGCGTAAACTTGATGGATCACAGTTTGTATCAATCCATGTTCTCCCATTACCATTTGAAACCCTCAACAGAGACGGTGTGTGATGTGCAGGCCCATAGATTAAACACCCTGGGTTGTGTTCAAATACAATTTCCTCTCGGTGACAGAGTCTTTAATAGAATCATTTTTGGTTATAAAAGGGGTTGCGGGGCAACAGACTTTTGCTGGGTCATCCTGCATGTAGACGACACAAGATTTCGATCCATGTGGGTGTTAATGGGATAACAGTTGGAATACCTGGTGTTTTTTCTTCCTTATGAGGACGTGATTAGAACTGAGGATATGTAGATTTTATTGAAAAAGGGGATGTGTTTGGCAGTGCTAATGGTGATGATATTGGGTTTATGGGGAGTGGTAATATTAAAACCCACACTGATGATACGGGTAATAACTGCGGTAATGCTATGCGAGATATCGGAGTCCCCACGGTGGTAACAATTTTGGTGAATGTGATAATGACATTATGGGTGGTGATACTGAGTTTTCAGAGGCAGAAATGCAATCAAGGAAACGAATATTTAGAGAACATTTAGCTAATGTGGATTATAGTGAGCATGTTGAAGCAGTAAGCGAGCTCTTGGTAGAATTTGGGGATACAGTAGCCTTACAAGGTGATAAACTAGGATTGGACTAATGTGTTTGAGCATAAGGTAATTTGGAGAGTGGCACAAAACCTATTTATATTCCTGCATACCGCATACCTTTCAAAATCAGAGAACAGGTAGAGAAAGAAGTCAATAAATGGGAAAAAGAAGGAATCATTAAGCCTAGTGTGTCTCCATGCAACTTTCCCTTGTTAGCAGTACCTAAGAAAATCCCTGACCGTTACCCAGTCGCGTGCATACCAGATCTTTTTGTAGAAATCGCGGGACATAATAATTATAGCTCAATTGATTTAGTGCAGGGCTTTCTGCAGGTCCCTCTTAGTGAGGGAATATACGGCTTTTTCAGCGCCCAAGGGACACTATGAATTTACGCGAATGTTGTTCGGGTTATCGGGCAGTCCGGTGACTTTTACCAAGTTGGTAAATATAGTTTTACACGGGTTATTGGGTAAAAATGTTTTTGTTTTTTATATACGGATGATATTTTGGTCGCAACAGACACGATCGTGCAACACCTGGAAGTGCTTAAGGAAGTACTTAGGAGGCTTAGATTAGCAGGGTTGAAAATTAAGCTAGCCAAGTGTTCATTCTTGAAAAAGCAAATCACATATCTAGGCCACGTCATATCCAAGGAAGGGGTTAGAGTAAATGACGACAAAGTCAAGGCAATAGCGAATTTTCGCACCCCGAGATCAAAGAAAGAAATTAAGTCATTCCTGGTTATCGCCGGTTTCTTTAGGAGGTTTGTGAAAGGTTTTTCTAATATAGCAGCTCCCGTAACGGATGTTTAGTGCGGGAAGACGTTCAATTTCAATGGGGAAACAATCCCAGTCTGAGAGTTTTCAAAAGCTTAAGGACGCGTTAATGAACTCCCCTGTTCTGAAGTAACAGATTTCAGCAAACCATTCACATTAGTGACTGATGCCAGTCATGGAGGGCATAGGTGCTTTGCCATTATGCAAAAGTTTGATGGGAATTCCATCCCATAGCCTTTTATAGCAGGAAGTTCAGGACAAAAGGCAGCAATGAGAGATCAGTGGCTACAATAGATAAAGAAGCCTTTGCAATAGTATCAAGTTTGGTTCATTTTAAAATGCTACTGATGGGGAATAAAGTAGAAGTCCTTACCGACCGCAAGCCATTATTAGATCTTTTTAATAAGCACGATTTGTTGCCTAAAAGAGCTCGATGGTTTCTAACTATCAGAGATTTCGATGCAAAGCTCAAATATATATAGAAGGCAAATTAAATGTAGTAGCTGCGGACGCCCTTACTAGAAGTTTTTATGACACAGGAGGATCTCAAGTTGCGCTGATCACTAGCGAGTCTATACAATGGGATACGAGTCTCATAGAGGCAAAGGCAGGATGAGATTGAGATTTTGGCGACGCAAAAGCCTTGCTTAGAGGGGAATTAGACATAAGGAAACGTTATAAGTTGCCTTTTTCGGGTTTAGAGTTAGAAGGTAATCTATTGGTCAGGAAAATTAAATATAAATTGAGAACTAGTGAAAGTAAAGGAGATACGACACAGATCGTAATTCTGAAAGTCCTAATGGTTTTGGATATAGTACATTGCAGGTTCGGTAGTCCGCACTTGGGGATAAAAAAAAACGTATAATAAGGCGCTTGCTAAATACATTTGGAAAAACATGGGAAAATATATGGAAAATTTTGTGAAAAACTGTACAGTATGCAATGCATGCAAACCTAAGGATAACTTTATGCAAATTAGTGTCATATCCGATACCAAGTAGACCTTTTCACAGAGAATACATATGGATATCCTAGGAAATTTGTTGAGTCTAGATATGCGAATAAGTACTTTTAGTAATAATAAATGAACTTACGAGGATAGTAGAAATTTTTCCACTTAACACAAAACAGCTGAAGAAGTAACTATAGCATTTTTCAATGGTATTTGCAGATATTGCTCACCCGAGGTTTTATTGACCGACAATGGCAGAGAATTTGTAAACAAAACTTTAGAATGTTTAGCGGAAGTCATGGAGATACACAAAGTAACAATGATTCCATACAGACCTGAAGCTAATGGGTTGTGTGAACGAGCAAACAGGAAAGTGCTCGAAGCTCTCAGGAAGACTGTAGGTGGGTGGTAATGATAAAAATTGGGACAGATATATTGATATTGTTAGACATAATATTAACACTATGGTTAGTGATTCCATTCAAATGTCTCCATTTGAAGCTTTGTTTGGTTGCCCAGCACGAGGCACATTCGATCTGTTAACTATACTCTGTTTTTTTTTCCATCTGTCCATCCGCCTGTGGTGCTTTTGTATGGTAACACTGCGTCCCGGGCTTGAAATAGGTACGGTATGTGTAAGTTTTTAGGTAGGAATAAGGGATATCTGGGTGTACATTTGCAACTGAAAAGTGTTGTTTTAATAATTCACTGTATGCGAATTACACCGTTAATATTCGAAATAGGATATTATTATTGTTGTTGAATGTAAGCTGAATGTAACTACCTAAAGCCCTGGACGCAGTGTTACCATACGGAAACACCACAGGCGGATGGGCAGATGGAAATTAAAATAGTATATACCTCATCATGGGGAGGATACAATCGATCATTGATATCTACAGTGAGAGAGAGAGACATGGTTATCTCAGCCGCAATCTCGAGACCCTGACTCGACATATGGCAGAGAGAAGTAATAGCAAAACATCTGATCCCAAGATCAATGTCGGAGACAAGGTATTTCCAAAAATTAATGTGAGAAATGAGCTAAACTACAAATTGGGTCTGAAATTTGAGGGTCCTTTTAGAGTCATTGAGGAAAAGATTGGAAACAGATTTGTAGTCTTAAGGAAAAAACAGGTCGGTCGAAATTAACACATATATCAAAACTGAAAAGGATTGGTTGTGGTAACTAATATAATGTTGCGCAGTTGCATTTTTTTCTAGTTTTTTCAAATCGATGGTGAAACGTGTTTTTCTCTTTCATTTCTTCTACTATTTTTCTTATTATGCGCAAACTGCGGCGTTTTGGCGTAAGAGTCAGAGGTCAATATTTTACGTGGAAAATTGGTTTGAAAATATGGCAAATTTCTGTTAAGCTGAGAAATATGATGATAAACACGTTGTAGTCCCTGCGTGTATGGGGTTTTGGGGCTGATTTTTTTTTTTTTTGTGGCTATAATCTTTGGCGGTCGTTTTTCTTGTGGTTATATTTTTTTTGGCGGTGATCTGAGCTTTTACGAGCCAAGAGGGGTGAATTGTGGTTTTCTGTGGTTTATATTCCGACGAGGTGGTTATGCAGTTTTATATACTTGTGGTAGTATCATGAATGAGTTGTGTTTTCGAGGACAATTTTTGGGTACCTTTGGTGATTTCCTAGGGATAATTTTGTGTCAGTATAGAATTTTTGAGCTATTTGGAGAATAACGATTTTCTGAGGTTGCAAGTCTGACTAGACAAATCTATAGTGCAATTCGAGCACATGACGTAGTCACAGGTGGATTTTTGCTGATTTTTCCTTTAGGAGTTGATTACTCGGAGATTTGCACTGTTTTCAGAGATGCTGATTATGACATTCCATGGAGAAGTATGTAAGGGGTCAATTTGAGTAGCAAGTCCTACAAGGATACATCATATATTTTGGTAATGGGGAAAGTCGAATTTTTGACTTGATGTAAATATCATTTTAAAGAATTAGATAACTGACAGAAAAACTTTTTTTTTTGGTCTCGTTCTTGTTCAGATGCTGAGATATTGCTTAATCATTGCCTTGGGGTTGATGGCGCTCGTGAAGACAAAAGTACGTCTTGGTCCTGGAGTGCTCATTGAGGAAGACCACCTGGTATGGTTATCATCTGATAAAGTAATGGCTTTCGGTTCCTGGTCTCTGGTTCCTGGTTACTGGTTCTTGTTTCTCGGTTCTTGGTCCATGGTTCGTGGTTCCTAGGCCATGGTTACTGGTTCTTATTTCTCGGTTCCTGGTCCATGGTTCGTGATTCGTGGTTCCTGGTCCTTGTTTATCGGTTCTTGGTCCAAGGTCCTTGGTTCCTGTTTCTTGGTCCATATGGTCTCTGTTTCCTGGTCTTTAGTTACTGTTTCCTGGTCTTTGGTTCCTGTTTCCTTGTCTATGGTTCGTGGTTCTTGGCCCATGGTTCTTGGACTCTGGTCTCTGTTTCCTGATCATTGGTTCCTGGTTTATGCTTCGTGGTTCCTGGTTCTTATTTTTCCGTTCATTGTCCCTGGTCTCTGATTCCTGATCCTTGTTTCTCGACTCCTGGTTCCTGGCCCTTGTTTCTCGGTTCCTGGTCCCTGGTGATTCCTGGTGCTTGTTTCTCGGCTCCTGGTTCCTGTGATTCCTGGTCCTTGTTTTCTCGACTCCTGGTTCCTGGCCCTTGTTTTTCTCGGTTGCTGGTCCCTAGTGATTCCTGGTGCTTGTTTCTCGGCTCCTGGTCCCTGGTGATTCCTGGTCCTTGCTTCTCGGCTTCTGGTTCCTGCCCTTGTTTCTCGGTTTCCTGGTCCCTGGTGATTCCTGGCCTTGTTTCTCGGTTCCTGGTCCCGGTCCCCTTGTTTCTCGACTCCTGGTTCTTGTTTCTTCGGTTCCTGGTCCCTGGTATTCCTTGTCCTGTTTCTCGACGGACTCCTGGTTCTGGCCTTGGTTTCTCGGTTCCTGGTTCCCTGGTGTTTCCTGGTCCGTTCCCGTCCTTTTCCGACTCCTGGTTCCTGTTTCTGGTTCCTGGTCCCTGGTGTTCCTCCCTGTTTCCTTGTTTTCCTCGGGACCTTTTTCCTGGTTTCCTGGCCCTTGGTTTTTTCCTCCGGTTTCCTGGTAACCATTGGTGTTTTTTCCTGACCCTCGTTTCTCAGTTGGTCATGGTCCCTTTGGTTTGATTCCTGGTTCCTTGTTTCCTCCCCGACCTCTGGTTCCTTGGCCCTTGGTTTCTCGGTTCCTGTTTCCCTGGTGATTCCTGGCCTTGTTTCTCGGACTCCGGTTCCGGGCCCTTGTTTCTCGGTTCCTTGGCCCTGGTGATTTCCTGACCCCTCGGTTTCTCGGTCCCTGGGTCCCTGGTGATTCTGGTTCCTTGTTTCTCGGCTCCTGTTCCTGGTAAATTCGCGGGCCTTGTTTCTCGACTTTCTGGGTTCCTGGTCCCTGGTGATCCTGGTCCTTGTTCTCTACTTCTGGTTCCCGGCCCTTGTTTCTCGTTCCTAGTCCTGGTAATTCCTTAGTCTTTGTTCTCGACTCCTGGTTCCTTGGCCCTTGTTTCGGTCTGTCCTGGTGATTCTGGTCATAGGTTTTCGGTTCCGGTTCCTGGCCCTTGGTTCTCGGTTCCTGGTCCCCTGGTGATTCCGGGTCCTGGTATTTGATCATGTTCCTGGTCCTTGTTTCCTCTGTTCCTGGGTTCCCTGGTGATTCACTCGGTCCCTTGTTTCTCGGACCTCTGGTTTCTGGCCCTTTGGCCTCCCTTGGTTCCTGTTCCTGGTTTCCTTGGACCTCCTGGTTTTCGTGGCCCTTGTTCTCTGTCCTGGTCCCTGGTTGATTAACCCTGGGTTCCTTGGTTTCTCGACTCCTGGCCTTTGGCCCAAGTTTCTCGGGTTCCTGGTCCCTGGTGACCTGGTCCCTGGTTTGATCTTGGTTCCCTTGGTTTCTCGGTTCTCATGGTTCCTGGTGGCCCAAGGTTTTCTTCCCGGTTCCTGGTTCCCTGGGTGGATTCATTGGTTCCTTGGTTTCCCTCCGGGACCTTTCCGGTTTCCTGGGCCCTTGGTTTCCCTGGGGTTCCCTGGGTTCCCTTGGTTGATCCTGGTTCCTTGGTTTCCCTTGTTCTCCTGGTTCCTTGGCCCTTGGGGTTCCTTCGGTTCCTTCCGGTCCCTGGTGATTCCTGTTCCCTTGTTTCTCGACTCGGTTTCCTGGCCCGTTTGGCTCGGTTTTCCTGGTCCCTGGTGAGTTTCCTGTCCCTCCGTTCTCGCTACCTTCTGGTCCCTTGGAGGCCCTGTTCCTCGGTCCTGGTTCTGGTTGGTTATCCCTGACTCCGTCTCGGTTCCTGGTCCCTGGTGATTTCCTTAACCCCTCGTTTCTCGGTTCCTGGTCCCTGGTGATTCCCTGGTCCTTGTTTCCGACTCCTGGTTCCCTGGCCCTTGTTTCTCGGTTCCTGGTCCCAATGGTGATTCCTGGACCCCTGTTTCTCGTTCCGTTCTGGTGATTCCTGGTCCTTGGCTTCCTCGCTTCCTGCTTGACCTGGTAATTCGAGGTCCTTGTTTCTCGACTCCCCTTCCGGTTCCTGGTCCCTGGTGATTCCTGTCCTTGTTGTTCGACTCCTGGTTTCCTGGCCCTTGTTTCTCGGTTCTGAGTCCCTGGTGATTCCTAGTCTTTGTTTCTCGGTTCCTGGTCCCTGGTGATTCTGACCCTCGTTCTCGGTTCCTGGTCCCCTGGTGATTCCTGGTCAATAGTTTCCTCGGCCTCCTGGTTCCTGGCCCTTGTTTCTCGGTTCCTGGTCCCCCTGGTGATTCCTGGTCCGACTCCTGGTTCCTGGCCCTTGTTCTCTGTTCCTGGTCCCTGGTGATTCCTGGTCCTTGTTTCTCGACTCCTGGTTTCTGGCCCTTGTCTCTCGGTTCCTGGTCCTTGTTTCTTGACTCCTGGTTCCTGGCCCTTGTTTCTCGGTTCCTAGTCCCTGATGATCCTGGTCCTTGTTTCTCGGCTCCTGGTTCCTGGCCCTTGTTTCTTGGTTCCAGGTCCTGGTGATTCCTGGTTATTGTCTCTCGACTCCTGGTTTCTGGCCTTGTTTCTCGGTTATTGGTCCCTGGTGATTCCTGGTCCTTGTTTCTCGACTCCTGGTTCCTGGCCCTTGTTTCTCGGTTCTTGGTCCCTGGTGATTCCTGGTCCTTGTTTCTCGACTCCTGGTTCCTGGCCCTTGTTTCTCGGTTCCTGGTCCCTGGTGATTCCTGGTCCTTGTTTCCCGGCTTCTGTTTCCAGGTCCCTGGTGATTCCTGGTCCTTGTTTCTCGGCTCCTGGTTCCTGGTCCCTGGTGATTCCTGAACCTTGTTTCTCGACTCCTGGTTCCTGGCCCTTGTTTCCCGGTTCCTGGCCCCTGGTCATTCCTGGTCCTTGTTTCTCTATTCCTGGTTCCTGGTCCCTGGTGATTCCTGGTCCTTTTTTCTCGACTCGTGGTTCCTGGCCCTTGTTTCTCGGTTCCTTGTCCCAGGTTATTCCTGGTTCTTGTTTATCATCTCCTGCTTCCTGGCCCTTGTTTCTCGGTTCCTGGTCCCTGGTCATTCCTGGTCCTTGTTTCTCTTTTCCTGGTTCCTGGTCCCTTGTGATTCTTGGTCCTTTTTTCTCGACTCCTGGTTCCTGGCCCTTGTTTCTCGGTTCCTGGTCCCTGGTGATTCCTGGTTCCTTGTTTCTCGGCTCCTTGTTCCTGTCCTTTGTGATTCCTGGTCCTTGGTTTCTCGACTCCTGGTTCCTGGCCCTGGTTCTTCGTTCCTGGTCCCTGGTGATTCCTGGTCTTTGTTTTTTGTTTTTGGCTCCTGGTTTCCTGGTCCTGTTGATTCTTGTCCTTTTTTTCTCGACTCGGTTGGTTCATGGCCCTTGTTTCTCGGTTCCTCGTCCCTGGTGATTCCTGGTCCTTGTTTCTCGACTCCTGGTTCCTGGCCCTTGTTTCTCGGTTCCTGGTCCCTGGTGATTCCTGGTCCTTGTTTCTCGGCTCCTGGTTCCTGGTCCCTGGATATTCCTGGCCCTAGTTTCTCGACTCCTGGTTCCTGGCCCTTGTTTCTCGGTTCCTGGTCCCTGGATATTCCTGGTCCTTGTTTCTCGGTTCCTGGTCCCTGTTGATTCTTGGTCCTTGTTTCTCGACTCCTGGTTTCTGGTCCCTGGTTATTCCTGGTTCTTGTTTATCGGCTCCTGCTTCCTGGCCCTTGTTTCTCGGTTCCCTGGTGATTCCTGGTCCTTGTTTCTCGATTCCTGGTTCCTTGTCCCTTGTGATTCCTGGTCCTTTTTACTAGACTCCTGGGTCCTGGCAATTGTTTCTCGGTACCTTGTCCCTAGTGATTCCTGGTCCTTGTTTCTCGACTCCTGGTTCCTGGCCCTTGTTTCTCGGTTCCTGGTCCCTGGTGATTCCTGGTCCTTGTTTCTCGGCTCCTTGTTCCTGGTCCTTGGTGATTCCTTGTCCTTGTTTCTCGACTTCTGGTTCCTGGCCCTTGTTTCTCGTTCCTGGTCCCTGGTGATTCCTGGTCTTTGATTCTTGGCTCCTGGTTCCTGGTGATTCCTGGTCCTTGTTTCTCGACTCCTTCCTCATGGGCCTTGTTTCTTGATTCCTGGTTCCTGGTGATTCCTGGTCCTTGTTTCTCGACTCCTGGTTCCTGGTCCCTGGTGATTCCTGGCCCTTGTTTCTCGGCTCCTGGTTCCTGGATATTCCTGGTCCTAGTTTCTCGACTCCTGGTTCCTGGCCCTTGTTTCTCGGTTCCTGGTCCCTAGTTTTTCCTGGTCCTTGTTTCTCGACTCCTGGTTCCTGGCCCTTGTTTCTCGGTTCCTGGTATATGGTGATTCCTGGTCCTTGTTTCTCGACTCCTGGTTCCTGGCCATTGTTTCTTGGTACCTGGTCCCTGGTGATTCTTTGTCATTGTTTTTAGACTCCTGCTTCCTGGTCCCTGGATATTCCTGGTCCTTGTTTCTCGGTTCCTGGTCCCTATTGATTCGTGGTCCTTGTTTCTCGAACCCTGGTTCCTGGCCCTTGTTTCTAGGTTCCTGGTCTCTGGTGATTCCTGGTCCTTGTTTCTCGGCTCCTTGTTCCTGGTCCCTGGATATTCCTGGTCCTTGTTTCTCTGTTCCTGGTCCCTGGTGATTCCTGGTTCTTGTTTCTCGACTCCTGGTTCCTGGCCCTTGTTTCTCGGTTCCTGGCCCCTGGTGATTGCTGGTCCTTGTTTCTCGACTCCTGGTTCCTGGCCCTTGTTTCTCGGTTCCTGGTCCCTGGTGATTCCTGGTCCTCGTTTCTCGGCTCCTGGTTCCTGGTTCGTACTGTAGTTTCGATATATATATAGTCACTTTGAACGAGCGAAGTCGCTTCAGTTAAGCAAAAACTCAAATGATGGAATAAAAATTTAATTAATAAAACTGGAACAAAGATTAAATGATAGAAATTATCTCATATCTCGATGATTCTTTTGCTATCTATGACTCTTGTAATAATTTCGCTATTCTAATTTGCTAAGAAATATTTAAATATGTATTTTTTCGTATATGCAAATTTGTGTGAATATGAGGATTTATTTCGCGTTTCTAATTTACTAAGAGAAAAGGAAAAATATGTATTAACATTAGAAATCGGAAATAAACTCGCCTTAATGGACTTGGTCATATTTTAAAATTATTTAGAGACATATTTTAGTTCTCTGGTATGGGATCGAGTTGAGAGAGAGAGAGAGAGAGAGAGAGAGAGAGAGAGAGAGAGAGAGAGAGAGAGAGGAGGGGGGGGGGGGTGGATGTTGTACCTTATGGCTCGACCGATATATCTCGGTACCCCGGCTTGTATCAAATCAAATTTATGGATGTATTGAAACGAAGTGAACCTTCCTTAGGCCTAGGCTTAGGCTTTCAAGCGAAACCTTATCTGCGAAAAAAGAGAAAAACTAAATAAATAAAAATTCATTACACAATTAATAATCAGAAAAATTTCGAATTACAGATGGATGAGTCACCAAGTAATGTAATTACTCAAGTTCTATGGTAATGGGTCAATGAAAATGACATAATATAGTTTTGTTCTGTTGCATTAAAAAAGAACTGAGCTATTATTGACAATCATCCTTACTGACAGTAATTATTATTACTACAATTTTTGATATTAAATGCGATCCTGAATCTATCTCATAGTTCAGAAGAAACAGACACTACAAATTCCAAAAGAATGGCGAGTAGTGTCATTTCCTTCATAAAATGCAGCTGCTATTTTTAATATCAAGTGCGTCAAGATTTGGCAGTATTTATTTCAACTACTTAATGTACTGCAGTGAAATTTTTCATATCGCATTTCACATCCAGATAACATAACCAGAATAAAGAAATGATTACCCCTACCAGTCATTCACCTCCTCAAAGGTATCTCCTTCAGATCAGTGGTACTTAACTTTTTCGTCCCATGCACCCTTTCACCATATGTCAGTATGTCATCACCCCACCCTCCCCCTTTCCAGAATTGTCTGCCTCAAAAGGTGCATTCCTGGAACTTGCGAAGCCTCTGAATCTACTCTCATTAATGACATATATACACCAGTCTTATAGAATCACTCTTGGCCTTTGAGCAAATCAAAGGCAGTGAGCGCTACCTGTCCTTTTGAGAAAGGAATCCATTTGGCATGAAGCTTACGTCGATTTGAAAGCAAAACTAACTAATAACCAGGTTACGACACTTAATGAGCATCTAATTTCTGTCAAAAAATTTACATCAAGGTCATGAAACTATTATTGTTGGTTAAAATATTTTTTTTTCGTGACTTCAACATTCAAACGACTTTCAAGATAAGTAAAATTTCGTTACGAATACTTCGCATTTTTGAATCTTGAGTTTTAAAAGAGTATAATGAATTAACCATCTGTTATTTTCCCGTCGTCATTGCTTTCACCAAAGCAACCCAGCCATCAAGAGGAAAAGCTATGGAACAGTCACTTTTAACCATAAATTACTGAAAAGCTTTGATGTATAGTGCAAAGTTCTACCTCAAGAGACCTCTCCTGTCGAGCTGATTACGAGCGAAGCGAAGTCATTGCTGGAAACGGGCTCATTTCTGGCGGCCAAGCCAGGCCCTAACGCTCTTCAAATGCCAATATCTCCAACAGCATTGAAGATAAAAGAAAATTTCTTTCAGCAGATAAAATCTTACGTCTTTACATTTCATCTCATATAAGCTATATCGTGAAAATATCATAAATTCACATTTAAATGTTTTAATTACTTCATTATGATTTTCTGAAAATCGATGATTTCAGCACCTAATTCGAAAGTTTTCTCGGATACTAGGCTTAGTTAAATAAACTATGTCTTCTCACCGCCACCATAAAGAATCATTTCGCATTGTATTGTTTGTCATATTATTAGCAGCTTGATGCTGGAAGACTATTTGAAATGCAATGAACGATAACGTTTATATGGCAGAGAGTTCCGAGATACCTTTAGTTAACCCTCTGATGGTTCAACTCAAAGCTTCCCGATTGATCTCCTTCTGGTCTCCTTACAGGTGATATCTTTGATGTTTATGGAGTTTGAGTAGAAAAAAATTACTTTCTTATCTATGCAAATAAATCTGCTTCTATTATAAGAACAGAATAGAATATAGATTTTAGGCTAAAGGCCAAACACTGGGACCTATGAGATCATCAGTACTGAAACGGAAATTGAGATAAAAGGTTTGAGAGGCGTAACAGGAGGAAAACCTCGAAGCAGTCGCATTACCAATCAATTGTTAGGAGAGGGTGGAAAGTAAGATGGAAGGAAAGAGAATATGAAAGGAGGTACAGTAAAAGGAACTAAAGGGTTTACAGGCGAATGCACGCTGCAAATTGAGTTGAATATAGGATTTAGGCCAAAGGCATAGCACTGAGACCTATGAGGTCATTCCGCGCTGAAATGGAAATTGACAGGAAACGGTTTGAAAGGTGTGGCTAACAGAAGGAAAACCTCGAAGCAGTTGCACTATGAATAAAGTATTAGGAGAGGGTGGAAAGTAAGATAAAGATAGAGAATATGAACGGAGTTACAGTAAAAGGAACAAAAGTGGTTGCAGCTAGGAGCCGAAGGCACGCTGCAAAGAACCTTAATTAATGCCTACTGTGCACTGCACGAGGTCCACTGACGCCACTAAGCCCCTACAGGCAGGCGCGCTGCAAAGAGCATTAAGCAACTACGATTCCCATTAAAAGAGGTTATGTAACTAATGGTTCAATTTGCCATAATTGCGTAAAAACATCAAATACTGATACATTAATGCAAGCGTTTTCAACCTGGGGTACGTGTACCCCAGGGGAAACGCTCTCCCAACGTCACTCGAATGAATGTTAGATGCCGACCTTCAGTGTGCTTTAGCAACTAAGATAGAAATATAATGTAAACAGTTTCAGCCATTTCATTAACTACTTTTGCAGCTGATGCAATGGCTCAGTACCATAACCTTGAAAATTTACAGCATAGCCAGGGGTAAATACTCTATAAAAAATTGTCTTTATTTTTGTATGGAATTCTTAAGTTGACAATATTATTGGTTATGTCAGGAAAGTTGTGTATTTACTTCCCCTCTGTACAGAGTGGGTTTTGTTTTCCACGTCATACAAGGTGAAGGGGGTACATTACTGACTTACAAGTACCCGAAAGGGTACGCGGGGAGGAAAAGGTTGAAAACCCCTACATTAATGGATCCAGAAAACATTGATAAACATTGATATATTCAAAACTGGATGACGCTTTCACGGCTAATGTGATACGTGACATATATTTACCCAAATTGAGCGGAAGGAGTCCAAGCACTTTGTTCTATGGGAGATTCGATCGATGATGATCACATCATCCCAGACGGAGGTTTATTTATTCAATTTATTTCAGATGGCTAAAACCTATAAATTCTGCAGCGGTTTAATTAATGACTGTTTACAATAAATACCTTTTATGGCCTGGACACAGCCACACACTTGGAGATCTTGGTTAAAATTCCATTTAGGTTCAAGCCACACAATATTCCCTTTAAGTAAATGATCGCAATACGACAACATTCTTACTAAATAAAAAAAAAAAGTATTAATTCACAGAGTTTATAAATTGCAGTTTTGGAGTCGTCAATGATCAGATTGCAAACACTTAATTCTGCAAGGTAATATGGTTGCTACTTCAAACCAAATTTGTTCGGAAACATACACAAAAGTATTTTTTTATATATATATTTTTTTACTTTCCAGCGTTCTCAGGTAACACCCCAACCCTGCAGGCTTACGTGGACCAATTGATAGTATAGCAATGCTTTGCTTAAAACACGCAGTTTACATTTACCGTCAACACGACGCGACGGTGGATGCTCCTTTCAGACCGTCCTAAGTCGTACTTTATGGCCCTTTTTCTTGGTAAATTTTTCGTGCAATAGTATTGAAGCCACTGTTTTCTCAACTAATTCGCACAAGAGAAAACCAAAATTAATGATATTCACCTGTATAAGTCACGAGTACATTCAGTAATGATCACTAGGCAATATGGCAGATATTCGGTTGTTTAAGTCTTTTTTTTAGGTATATTATTTGAACGTCTGTACACCAAACCTGCCAATACGAACGATATACAATATCAAAACAAATTCCTTTGCTATCCAGAAATACGATGTATAGATAACACCCAATACGTCGAATTTTACGAATTTCGCGCCGGAAACAAGCACTTACAGTTACTTGTTAAGTCACTAAGGAACTACGGAGGTCAACCTGGTTGGCAGCTGGACTCGGTTCTATTTTTATAATATATGAGCAAATAAAATGAAAATGAAACTTATAAGAGGCAATAGATTATTTTGACGACCCGAAAGTGTCTTTGAATTGAGAGAGAGAGAGAGAGAGTTACAAGGATTAGGATGTCTCAGAGACTTATTAGTCCATCCGAGGAGACATCATATGCTCAATTATCTCCAGGAGCAGGTTTTACAATTCATTCACAGTGCCCTGATGATCTTGCCATCTTTTTGACCACTCTCCTATTTTCCTTAGATCATTTCTTAAACTGTCCACTATATCTGGGTCTGCTGCATTTACACCTATTTTGGCGTCATTTGCAATTTTGGCTATCCTGCTACTTAGCCTACATCAATGTCATTAATGTAAATAAAAAGCAAGAGCGGGCCATGGACAGAACCCTGAAGAACTCCGCTTTTCATATCCGCCCATATTGACTCTTCACCATTTATACGACTCGGTTTTCTATTAGTTAGCCTGTCTTCGATCCAGTCTGCTATTTCTCCCATAATTCCTAAAGCTCTAATTTTTGTCATTAGTTTCATGTGCGGAACGTTGTGAAAGGCCTTTTGGAATGTAAGAGTTTATCTATTGCTCTACTACAATCGCAGATATCAAGAATGTTATTATGAAAAAACTCCCAGTGGTTTGATAAGCAGTATCTGTTTTGTCTGAAACCGTGCTGGCTGTTTAACAAGAAGTTGCTTTTATCAATGTGATCCACAATTTTATCTGCAATTATGGACTTGAAAATCTTACCAGGGACTGACGTTAGAGAGAGCGCTAGCTTTCCCGAAGATTCTAACCAAGGAGAGAGAGAGAGAGAGAGAGAGAGAGAGAGAGAGAGAGAGAGAGAGCCCACTAAACTAATCCGAACCTAGTTCCGTTTTAAATCGAGGGAATTCAGTATTTTTTTTCTCCTACAATTCCCTGGTTAATGAAACAACAGATGGGAGTGGCAGATGCTTGGAGCTGTCAAACTTGCAAACAGCTGATTTAAGATTTATTGGAAAGCTTTCTATTGGTTTCTGATAAAAGATACGGAGTTGTACGAATGCAAACGGGGTGCATTTAACATGCGCCCACACGGGCGTGCATGCGTGTGTAAATTTTCCACACCTATCACCTAACAACAACTGATAAGACTATAATATTATTACTATTGTTGTTGTTCAGAAGATGAACCCTATACATATGGGACAAGCCCACCAAAGGGGACCAGTGACTTGAAATTCAAGCTTCCAAAGAATTTGTTCTTTTGTGCTTTTGATGGCCATATTTGATCAGCGTCATAACATTACTACAAAAACCTTGCATTAATCAGTTAAAAACGTCCCAAAACTGAATTAATGGCAAAAACCTTTAAATGACTTGAGGAATGAAGTTGGGTCTCACATTTATCATCTGCCACTCAGCAAGCATTTCCCCTGATTTAAACAGTTTGTATCAGATTCGTGATGCTCATTCAGGAGGTACTCGACTAATTGTTACGTGAATTATAGAATGAGTGATGAATTAAGATACGAATTCACGATGGCGGTTGATTTACCAATTCCACCCAAATAGTGAGACAGTAAATAAACACATATTTTTATTTTATTTTATTTTATTTTAAGAGATTAAAGGCGACATGTCAGTTTTCCGTATTATCTCGAGACCAGTTATGTGATTTCCCTCACTTGAATTTTAGTTTATTATTGGATCATAAACATTACCTGATCTACTTTTGCTTCTTTGAACGACCTGTTTCCTTGTTCTATAAACAACTTCGCTTGAGAAGTGAAATTAAACAGATTTCCGAAAGTTCTCTTTATAAATTAAATATTTTTACCCGTATGTAGCTGGATTTGTTACTCCATGATCAATATTTTAACAAACAACTATCATACTCTTTAGTCTGAGAATTTAGAGCGCAATAAATCGAGATATATGGATCCTTGCCACATTTCCTGAGATCGTAAGACTGTCTGAGGTGGTGTGTGTTGGTTTAAGGTCACGTAATACCCCTTCAGCACCTTACAACAATTAAGATAAACGCGCTGTTAAGAAACCCAACCATAAATACGTTCAAGAGCCTCAAAATATTGGGAGAAATCTGGAAAGTCAAATTTTGAAAGGGTAAAAAAAGTCCATTTTTAAGAATTACACATTGGCCTTCCAGCTCCAAAGGACTTTCCAAGCTACAAAATCTTTGTGAAAACTGCAAAATTCTAGATTCTGTGACCACAACTCTTATTCGACAAAATAGCTTTGGCCATTTTTGACGGTCCAACTCAGTCAGGATTTGACCAACTTAGTCAGGAACATTTGGGGAGGGGTTGGTCCAACCCCCGGCCCCAGGAGCCATCCCTGATCACCAGATGAGTTTATGAACCAAAAAACTACAGCAGAGCACTATCTACCGTTCCTGGATCCTCAATGAATGGAAGGTATATATAAAAACACTTTATCATAGTTGATGTCGAAAACAGAATTTGAAAACAAAGCCTTAACGTTTTATGTCTCCTATAACTTCAGGACGAATTTATGACAATGGAACATCAGCAGAAAATAACTGAGAGAGAGAGAGAGAGAGAGAGAGAGAGAGAGAGAGAGAGAGAGAGAGAGAGAGAGAGAGAGAGAGAGAGAGAGAGAGAGAGAGAGAGAGAGAGAGAGAGAGAGAGAGAGAGCCATTTTTTCTAGTTATCTAAATAGCCTTAAATACAATTTTCTATGAAGACAACTTTTCTACTTGAATAGAAAACGAATAAAATAGTTAGATGGCTAACTATAAAAATCTCGTCTGTCTTGAGCCTAAATTTCATAGATTAAATAAAATCACTATGAAGATAAAGATATTTCTAATATTATATGACGAAAGACATTACCGTAATCCAAAGAAGATTTATGCTTGCTATTAATACTTAATAAGGGACATTGCGTGCTAGAAATATCAAATATAAGATATTTTTCATAGTAATGTTTTCTCAAAATTGTACGCTATTAAGTGCTATGACAATCTTTGGATAACTGATGTCGTTTGAAAATGAAACTATTATATATTGTTTTAACAAGACCACGAATAAATCCTGTATCGATACATATGATAACTATTATCGAGGAGGTTCTAAATATCTAAAATTGAACCTTAACATTATGGGGACCTTTTGAAGAACGTGAAAAGTTTTCAACAGAGCGACAGTTTTTTCTGGTAACAAACAAGGGCTGCTCCTTGTCCGGAGAAGAAACAGTACTGCCAACATCAATAAGGCTTTAACATGCAATTATGGGCAAATGAGATAAATTAATCTTTATAACCTTCGAGAAACTTGAAGGATCAATAATCGTTCTTGTAGGTAATCAGTTTTGTAAAAATCTCGTATATACAGACCACTACCTTCAAAATTAAATACGTTGATTTATGGAAATTTATGCTTTAATGAAACGCATCATCGAAGGAGGTATCAGAGCTTACCCAGTGATTATTTTCTGGAATATTTTAATCAGGAGGAACTTTCAGAAGGATCGCTGTGCAGACACCCTGTAGATGCACTCTGTAGCCCTGTAAGAAAGCTATACAAACCCTTGAAAAAAAAATTGAAAGTACCAACTGAAAGAAATATATAATTTATGTTATGTATTGCCAAGATTAAGGCTACGAATAATAATATGAAACCTTCTCTTAATAATGTCCCCCAGTTTTGCCATAGTTTAGACTATAATAATATGTGGGATATTAAAATTTTGTTGGTAACTGTAGCTTTTCGCCGGCTAACAATCCTGGACCGTGTATGTATTACCAAACCCAATTCGTGAATTCCCTCGTACCTTTTCATGCATTTAGCGTCAAATACTATTAGGTTATGCATCAATAGGCATGAATGATTGCATAAAATCTTCTTTTCTGAATGCTTTCATTGCAATCACTTATCCGGCAATGTTTATGTTGCCTCGCTATCAGAAGCGCAATAGTTTGTTGATTGAGCACCATTTTGCATTGGTCAGTCACTAGATGGCGCCCGTAGTCCACGATTCTGAAATTAAATCCGGTTACATCCAGTTTCGATTGATGATTTTGCATACGTCACGGTCACCTGAGGCCCTTCGGTAGTTGGGGGAGACCGAGGCACCAGCAATCTAATTGGGAAATGGTAGTTTCCGAACTATCAAACGGTCTCCTCCCATTTAAGGTTACAATTTTTTTTTTGAAAGAAAAAAAAAAGATAAATAGAAATAAAAATGAGTCTATCAGACGTTTCATTGAATATATTGAGTTGGCGAAAGCTAATTTCACGCTTACAATGTCGATAATGCGAGTTTGGATGGCTGTATTAATGTTTATCAGATAATCTATAATGTTTAAGGAATTTCCAGCTCTTTGTTGGTAGGCAGAGAGTAGGAAATTGCCTACCAATTATACCAATTTTTTTTCATTGTTCTGTTTGAGTGGTTTCACATGATAATACTACTACCTACCACTACTTATATAATAATGATAATAATGTAAAGGCCACGATGTAGAATGATACATCTGGGAGATGTGCAGAGAGTAATCATTTCCTATCTTGAAGTTGCCAAATTCTGTTGACCGCTTTTGTATATGATTATATTGGCAATGGGTTTGTGATGCTGCTCTTTTTTTTTTTCTTTTTATGTCATATTAGAGGAAAAGGACAGCATTAGGAGAGCCATTTTTAAAGACAATTAAATTGGCATATTGGGTTTATTAGGTAATGATAATTTCATACAAACAAAAATATTGATTACATGATTTTTGTATAAATGGATTGGTTAGGTTGCAAACATTGGTCGTGCATCATACGGAAAGTATCCCCGGAGTCGTTTCAGATGTTCTGACTGGTTATTTTTGTGACGATATTAACGTGTCATGACATTATGATTTTTGCTTATATGTTTCTTTTGAATATACCATTATAAAATACATGCATTCCGCTTTCCATTGATACCAGAAAAAACGCCATAGCATGAATAATAATTTCACTGGCAATGCACAAAGTAAGATATTGCTATTGACAACTCTGGCTCTCAGACAGAACTTACAGAGGCCTTTTAATTAATATGGTTGGTTGGAGAAGCACGATGCTAAAGTCAAGGGATCCAACAAGGGAAGCATCCTAGTTTTAAAGAAGAAATGCAGAGATAAATAATCGACAAGAGAGGTATTAGAGAATGATTTGCAATGATTGCACTATACACATTGTAATTTCGGAATTCTGTTAAAATATTGCATGCTACCCAGCTGAAGAGCGAGTCTGCTAGGACCCAGTTGCACTCTATTGCAATTTAGCATTCACATGAGTCAGTTTTTATGCAAAATAACCGTTCATATTTAGAAATTCAGTATATTACATAAATCTTGAATACGAACCCATCAAATTATGTGAACATTATGATTAAATTATCAAATTTAGCAATCTGAGGAACTTCACTGATATTCACACACACACACACACACACACACACACAGATCGACCAACATATTCTAAAAAATTTAAAATAGATTTTTTTGCGGATCCCTGACTAGAATTATATATTTCTTTCTGTGCATTAACCCTTGCAATAAGTAAATAAATAGGTACATAAATGAGTAAATAAATAAATAAAGAAATAAATTAATTCGTTGATCTAACTATTTATTCTCTGAAACGAAAGAATATCATCTCTTAGCAAGAAAGGATTCAATTACAACTCTGAGTTGGCGCAACTGCTCAAGTGACCTCAGTATACAATGTATTGCAAACTTGACTTGAAGTAACCATTGAGGCGATGACACATATAACTACTATAGGCGATGTACCAGTTGGATTATACTTGTTTATTGAAAGGTACAGGACGTGTGGAATGTCGACTGCAGTGGCTGTAAGTTTCTGGTGTTGAGGAAATAAATATAGTGTTTGTCTGAGGTGAAAAAATACCGGCCTTGATGAATGATTTATTCTACGGGTCCTGAAGTGTGGTTCTTGGAAGAAATCTTTCGCAAGACCGTTTTGTTAAATCACTTGTTTCTTCTCAAACATAAGCATTTGCATGTGAATATAGCTGTATCATTTTTCCATTTACTTAGGCATTTTGAATTATACTCTCTCTCTCTCTCTCTCTCTCACACACACACACACACTCACACACACACACACACACATATTATGTGTGTATTTATACATATAAATATAGTAAGTATATACAACTATATACATAACATATATAATATTTTATATATATATATATATATATATATATATATATATATATATATTATATATATATATATATATATATATATATCTGTTTCTATAGCTCTAGACAAACAATTACCTACGAGAGTTTCTTGTTAGATGAATGAAATAGTTACGATAACAGTAAATATCTATTTCAGTCTTACTTCTTCCCATAAAAAAAAAAAAGATTTGGTAAATATTATTGGTTTCTCTTTAGAAGGATATTCATAAATTATACGGACAAACAGACTTCAAAGGTAAACAAACCCCGACCGAATGTGTGGTAAACCAAAACACACACACACACACACAGAGAGAGAGAGAGAGAGAGAGAGAGAGAGAGAGAGAGAGAGAGAGAGTACTCCCATACCCTCCACAATGGAAGCGCATCTTTGGACAAGAAGTCAGCTGGGACAATATTGGACGTCGTAGAAAGTTGCCAATCTTAGCAGTCCAGGTAAAGGTGTGGGTGGGTAGCATGACTGCGAAAACTTTGACAGTGATGTAGAAATTGTAGATGACCACTAATTAAAAATAATATGATCTTGACTTTGCGTTTGTATTGCGCATAATGCGTCACTGATCAGATCGATGGAAATTTAAATATTAAGATAGAATTGTTGAGGTCTAGATGATTTTTGGCTTTAAACGTGTATTCTTGGTTATGTACTCCAACAAAAGAAATTTTGCCCAAATAAATAAATTAATGAATATATCTATATATATATAAATATATATATATATATATTATATATATATATATATATATATATAATATTTTAAGCATATACTATATATATATATGCTTAAAAAATCACTGTAGATGCACGTGACTTCATAAATAAGCGAATACCACAGGAAAATAATAGTCAGAAATCCAAGCGCTTTCGTCTTTACTCAGACATCGTCAAAGAGTTAATGAAGTACAATTGGAGATAAAGGTCTCAGGTACAAAACAAGATCAAGAATACCAGATGGTTAATTGTCAAAAGGGTAAAAATTAAAAGAGATAATCCAGGATTATCGGATATCACACGGTCACAAACCTAACCGAAACTACAAAGTATCTTTACAGTCCAAAACATGTAAAAACTGAATATATTAATTTTGTGGCTTATATTTATCTACAACTTTTTTCATAATGAAAGCATCAAGTTTAAATAAACCAAGACTTAAATTTAGAACATTTCTATTATTTGACTTGATGAAATAAGATTCAATGATATTCCTTTTACCTGTGTCATTACATGTGATTAAGGCTCTTGCTTGACTCCAGTTAATAGGATCGTCTAAATCTCTCATATGTACGAATAATGCATTCAATATTTGCCCAGTTCTCACAGAATATTGATGTTGCTTGAGACGTTGTGAAAGAGATTTACCGGTCTGTCCGTAATAGACTTTATCGCACTTTTTGCAAGGAATTTCATATATGCAGCCTGGAAGATCTTTAGGAGAATTTTCTATTATTAAACTCTTGACATTAATATTACTGAAAATAACATTTATGTTAAATAGCTAAATATAAGCAACAAAATTAATATATTCAGTTTTTACATGTTTTGGACTGTAAAGATACTTTGTAGTTTCGGTTAGGTTTGTGACCGTGTGATATCCGATAATCCTGGATTATCTCTTTTAATTTTTACCCTTTTGACAATTAACCATCTGGTATTCTTGATCTTGTTTTGTACCTGAGACCTTTATCTCCAATTGTACTTCTTTAACTCCTTGACGATGTCTGAGTAAAGACGAAAGCACTTGGATTTCTGACTATTATTTTCCTGTGGTATACGCTTATTTATGAAGTCACGTGCATCTACAGTGATTTTTTAAGCATAATGGAAACCATACGCAACTTCTACGCCTTTTCTTTGAATTTTCCGAGCCTTGTTCTATTCGTGACATCCTTCTGTAATGCTCTTATCATCGCTCACAAACTGAAACTCCGACTCAACTTTCTACGGAAGTGTATGAACGAGCAAGTCGATTTTACCAATAAGAATTCTTCGTCTAGCAGAGTGACCTTTCGACGAGTTTCTACGCATCATACTTCAGAAACACATCGACATCACAAAAGTGGATGTAGATGATGGGTTTCGTACACTTAGAAGCAGACGGTATGGCTTTAATCAGACGGTTCCTGTCGATTGGAAGAATCGGATGTTGGATTATTGCTACGGAAAATTAAGAAAGTGCTGCAACCGTCTTGAAAGGAAGCTTTAATCAAGTTGAAAAATCTTATTGCTGAAAGCGACTGGACTAAGCATGCCAACGTGGACTTCATGATTAATTTATCAGACAAACCAGTGGATAGTGCTACGACAGCGGCTTTGGGATATGGGTTAAGCTTTGGTGTATTTAATGGTAACCTGGACTGTGTCGACATCTCAAAATCCTTTTGTTATTTAGAAAAATTTAATCAAAACCTATGCCCTGATGATATCAATATTTGTGAAGGTATTGTGTATGGGGCTATGAGTAAACCTTCTCCCCCTAATGTACCCGTGAGATTTCTCCGGGCTTTTAAGAAAATTAGAGAAGATGAAACAGTGAAAGTGACAAAAGCAGATAAATCTAATGCAGTGGTAATAATGAATAAAAGTGACTATATAAGTAAAATAATGACATTGCTAAATGATACTGATACTTATACGAAACTGAGGTCTGGCCCTACGCAGACAGTGAACTCCCGTTTTAATAAACAAATTAAATCCACTTTGAAGGGCTTTGACCATTTAATTAAACAGTTTACACCGCAATGCGCCTCCCTACCTTATATGTATGGTTTAGTCAAGACACATAAAATCAATAACCCTATCAGACCAATCATTAGTTCAGTGGGCTCAGTTACGTATAATTTATCTAAATGGCTTGTAAAAATTCTTACTCCTTTGGTAGGAAACATTTCTAGCACGAATGTTAAAAACAATGTTGATTTTATAAACAAATTGAATAGTTTAAATTTGAATTTTGATTTTAATATGGTTAGTTTTTATGTTGTCTCTTTATTTACAAAAGTGCCAGTAGATGACTTACTTGAATATTTGGACGAGGAATTAGAACGTCACGACATTCCCTTAAGTGTGGCAAACCTCATTAGTCTCATAAGGTTATGTATCAAAGATAGTAAATTTTGTTTTAATGGGGAATTTTTTGTACAAAAGTTTGGCATGGCTATGGGTAATCCCTTATCTCCTGTCCTTAGCAATATTTACGTGGAATTTTTTTAGACAAAACTCTTACCAAGAATTTTGCCCCAAAAAGTTATTTGGTTTAGA
Organism: Macrobrachium nipponense; assembly: GCF_015104395.2. Classification (NCBI taxonomy): domain Eukaryota; kingdom Metazoa; phylum Arthropoda; class Malacostraca; order Decapoda; family Palaemonidae; genus Macrobrachium; species Macrobrachium nipponense. Next base: position 11,916,315 of record NC_061106.1, read on the forward strand.
TATGTGGATGATATCTTCTGTATTTGGCCAGTTCACGAAAATCTCCAGGAATTCCTTAATAATCTCAATAATTTAGTCCTTTCTATAAAATTTACTGTAGAGGAAGAAAGAAATTGTAATTTGAATTTTCTTGATGTAACTGTCCATAGAAATGATAGAAATTTCACCTTTTCAGTCTTTCAAAAATCAACTAACATTGCCTCTTTTGTTCATTACTACTTCAATCACCATCAAAATGTTAAATTCTCAGTTTTTTCTGGGATGTTCTTAAGGGCTTTACGTGTCTGTAGTCCGCAGTTTATTGACGCTGAAATTAAAGCTATTTATGATATTGCATTGAAACTTAAATACCCAAGGACTTTTATAGATGTGGCATGGAAAAGAGCTAGAAAAACATTTTATTCAACTAATGACAAACTTGAATTTAGTAAGCATAACATTCTAAAATTACCCTATGATGAAAGATTTTTAGATATTCCTAGAATTTTAAAGCTATTTAACATAAATGTTATTTTCAGTAATATTAATGCCAAGAGTTTAATAATAGAAAATTCTCCTAAAGATCTTCCAGGCTGCATATATGAAATTCCTTGCAAAAAGTGTGATAAAGTCTTACGGACAGACCGGTAAATCTCTTTCACAACGTCTCAAGCAACATCAATATTCTGTGAGAACTGGGCAAATATCGAATGCATTATTCGTACATATGAGAGATTTTAGACGATCCTATTAACTGGAGTCAAGGCAAGGAGCCTTAATCCCATGTAATGACACAGGTCAAAAGGATATCATTGAATCTTGTTTTCATCAGTCAAATATAGAAATGTTCTAAATTTAAGTCTTGGTTTATTTAAACTTGATGCTTTCATTATGAAAAAAGTTGTAGATAAATATAAGCCACAAAATTAATATATTCAGTTTTTACATGTTTTGGACTGTAAAGATACTTTGTAGTTTCAGTTAGGTTTGTGACCGTGTGATATCCGATAATCCTGGATTATCTCTTTTAATTTTTACCCATTTTGATAATTAACCATCTGGTATTCTTGATCTTGTTTTGTACCTGAGACCTTTATCTCCAATTGTACTTCTTTAACTCCTTGACGATGTCTGAGTAAAGACGAAAGCGCTTGGATTTCTGACTATTATTTTTCCTGTGGTTATTCGCTTATATATATATGATATATAATATATATATATATATATATATATATATATAATATATATATATATATATATATATATATATATATATATATATATATATATATATATATATATATATATATATATATGTGTGTGTGTGTGTGTGTGTGTGTGTGTGTATGTATGTATGTATGTATGTATGTATGTATGAGAGAGAGAGAGAGAGAGAGAGAGATACGAAACAAAGCAATGACAGCATGAAACGTCTAGACTTTGCATAAAACGGTTTCCTAATTAGCGAGACGAAAGAATCACAAGAAAAGAGCCACCACTTACCTGAATGAAAGCGGCAATGAGGTTTTTACGTGGATCTTTTTATGCTATTGTCCTTGTCCAGCACGGGCTCTTGCATCTAAGAAATTCCTGTGAAATAAATAAAGCGTTGTCAATGATTTGATTAACTTATTATTTAAAGGTTTTATTAATATAATAACGTTTCAATAGTTCTTGAAGTTTTGACGTCAAATTTTCTATGCAAATATTCCCAACTCTAAATAAGAAGGGTGATGGGGCCGACTTATATTAATTAAATTGAGTATAATGAAGCGTAGTATTATTCGATTTGAGAGAATGTCCACAAACCAAGACGAGTACATTTGATTTATGAAAATGATCAGCTATGAAGCCAAGTATACTGGATGGGCACTTGTAGCCATTCAGCGCCAAAGACAGTGCAAAGCGGGAGCTGGGTTGGTTTGACAGTGAGAGTTGAAGAAATCCAGAAATAAATAAAGGAGATGAAGTAAAAGGAGTCTAAAAGTGGAATTGGGAGAAAACCTCGCAGCAGGGTTGTCGTTCTGAGGAATTTCGTCTACTATTGTGGCTTTCTGGTGACATCTGGCAACCCACCGTGGCTTTTCCGATCACAGGCCACGGCACTGAGGATTAAAATTCTTCACTTTGCCTTTTTATGTTTTATTATGAAAATTAAGTTATAAAACATATCCTGCTTATTTATATAAATGAATTTATTGAAATCCTTTATTTTTCTTCGTCAAAAATGCCTTATGTTAAGCTGACGTGTAGTTTTTTTTACGTCACGGAAAATAATTCTACATAGGAAAATAAGCATTCTAACTCTTACATTTTCCGCATTCTAACCATTTAAATCAAAAGAACTGCGTATGTTAACACTGCTGAAAGCCAAATGCTAATTTTAGAGATGTTGGACAGGAAGACTGAAGAAAAGCAAGCTGGAATGGTGTAAAGTAAAAGGCTAAAAAAAAAAAAATATGGTGGGTGTGGCTATGGCTGAAGGGACGCTGCAGACACCTTATAGTAATGCCTACAGTGCACCACATGTGTTGCACTGACGGCAGTACCTCCTATTCGGGGCATGGACTAATACGATTAAAACCTACTTAGTTATTTGACCAACAGCTCTGCCTTACTCGTTATTCCAGAACCCTATATATTAGTTTATGACAATACGAAATAAAATCTTAATAGCTAAGTCTTATTCGTTGTTCCAGAACCCTATATATTAGTTTATGACTATAATATGAAGGGAAGTTTTAATAGCTATGCCTTGTTCGTTGTTCCAGACCACTATATATTAGTTAATGACAATGATATGAAAAGAAATTTTAATAACTCTGCCTTATTCGTTATTCCAGAAACCTACTTGATTTTTTTTTCAATAATACTGCGATGTTATCCTGACCTCACATGCGCGTTGAAACTTGAGAAAAATGTTGAACTGTTTGTCCATGAGCATTCCAGAAAGGGCAGATGGCGTGGTTCCATAAATGGTAAAGAGTTTGAAGAAAGAAAAGCAAGTGTAACAAATCTGTGACTGGTCAGACACTGAAAGAAGAGAGAACCTTAATAAAAGGGAGTTGGGAATGCAAAAGAGTGACGAGGTGGCGAGGGAGAGGGAGACAAGTCAACGAAGAAAGGACAAAAAAGAAAAATATGTTGCTGGAAAGGAAAACAGAGAAAAATGAGAGATTATGCAGAGGGAAGGAAAGGGGAAAAGAGCCAACGTGGAAGGGGAAAGACGTAGATTTTGGGGTACGAATAATATTATGCAGTCTCCCTGCATTTAAGCACAGCCATCGGAATGTGGAGGACGGGAGAAATCTATCGGTGTATCAGCACTGGCTCTCCGAGAAAAAGAATGTTCTTAGTGCCATTTTATTCCACCATTACACCAGAAAAGAAACAAACTTTCAAAAAAAAGTCATTCCATATAGATGTACTTACAGCAATTCTTTGCGTCCTAAACAGTGTTCACACTAAAGCTGTATCATGGACTTGATTATAAGTCTCACAGAAGCATGCCTTCCCCTCTTCACCCATTTCTCTATTCACCTCCCGTTGCATAATGCATCGAGCGTCCTGGATATTGAAGCTCTTTTGTTTTCAAACTGTGCTTGTCCTGTTGTCGACCCAAGCTATTCTACGCTCCATTTTCTGCATCATTCTCTTGTTCCACAACTTAATACCTACGAGTATATTAAATATCTATTCTTTAACTTCTCTCATCTTGCCATCCATGAAATATTAAACAACCAAGTGGGGAATAACACACCTTAGACTGAGTCACTTTCTCGTCTCCATATTCCAAGATACTCTTCATTTTGATCATGTCAATATATGTACGTATAGTAGATCCAATGCATTAGTGTGGATATGCACACTATTGTACAACGCAAAATTGTCTTAAAGAAAACCAAGTCAGCCGATGACAATTAAAATAATACCTGATGGAAGAGTAATAGATAATTGGATCTAAACAGTACACTCAATATGGCCCACAAAATAGACGCCAAAATCAACACTGTTTCTTAGAATTGTTCCAGTGTAAGTCAGGCGACAACATCAACATTTCAGTAAGGATCAAGGCAATGACAACCACAAATTCACCAACACAAGTGATATGATGTAACATCCAATTTACTCGATGTTATATTTCATGAAGTATTTTGTTAAGTGGGCATGTAAAAACTAGCGAAAAATTTCAAATTTCAAGCGCCAAGATCCGCCTATGATTTCCGACGGCAAGATTGCTCCTACGATCCTCAGGGATTCGTTGACACTTGAAACAAAATGGCGTCTCACTCTTTACCACCAAGCTAATGACTTATTTGTTTTTTTTCTGTCTTGGCTAGTTCTAGAAAAACTGCTTTGATGTAGAGAATTATGGAATAAATAATATTCCCAATAAATAGCAGTTAGATACCCGCTTGACAGACTTAGTTGCTTCATGATAATCGTAGTAATACTGAGAACCAAATCCCACCCTGCTGCCTTATTCCCTCGAAACAATAAATACAGTCGCTTCTCTCCCGCGTATATTACCGGCGATCATTGACAAATCTCACTTTCCTTCACAACTAGGCAATGGTCATTTTGCGATCTCAACATTGACGTTACTGACAGTGAGGGTAAACTCACTATAATTTATTTACTTATGTCATAACAATGCGAAGTATTTGCATAGTAAATGCAAGATGAAGTCATTCTATATCAGCTTAACAGTCAATCCGCAACACCGCATTAGTGACTATGAGAAATAGTTTTTTTTTTTTTTTTTTTTTTGAGTGCAAAGAAAAATAAATGAATGAAATGGGACTGACTTTGTCCTAAAGCGGTCTTCATCATCACGATCATCACATCACCTGTGGACTCTGGCCACACCGTTCCTGTCAGTCTGCTCATTTCTCACTGTTTCGGTTTGTTTGAAGCTTTCCAGTCTCCTTGCTTCCTTCCAGTCACTACCTGAAGCTTTCAAATCTCCTTGCTTCCTTCCAGTCACTTTCTGAAGTTTTCCAATCTCCTTCCTTCCTTCCAGTCACTTTCTGAAGTTTTCCAATCTCCTTGCATCCTTCCAGTCAATCCCTGAAGATTTCCAATCTCCTTCCTTCCTTCCAGTCACTTTCTGAAGCTTTCCAGTCTCCTGGCTTCCTTCCAGTCACTCCCTGAAGCTTTCCAGTCTCCTTGCTTCCTTCCAGTCACTCCCTGAAGCTTTCCAGTCTCCTTGCTTCCTTCCAGTCACTCCCTGAAGCTTTCCAGTCTCCTTGCTTCCTTCCAATCACTCCCTGAAGCTTTCCAGTCTCCTTGCTTCCTTCCAGTCACTCCCTGAAGCTTTCCAGCACCCTTGCTTCCTTCCAGTCACTTTCTGAAGCTTTCCATCACCCTTGCTTCCTTCCAGTCACTCCCTGAAGCTTTCCAGTCTCCTTGCTTCCTTCCAGTCACTCCCTCAAGCTTTCCAGCACCCTTGCTTCCTTCCAGTCACTTTCTGAAGCTTGCCAGTCTCCTGACTTCCTTCCAGCCACTTCCTGAAACTTTCCAGTCTCCTTGCTTCCTTCCAGTCACTCCCTGAAGCTTTCCAGTCTCCTTGCTTCCTTCCAGTCACTCCCTGAAGCTTTCCATCTCCTTTGCCTCCTTCCAGTCACTCCCTGAAGCTTTCCATCACCCTTGCTTCCTTCCAGTCACTCCCTGAAGCTTGCCAGTCTCCTTGCTTCCTTCCAGTCACTCCCTGAAGCTTTTCAGTACCCTTACTTCTTTCCAGTCACTTTCTGAAGCTTTCCAGTCTCCTGGCTTCCTTCCAGCCACTTCCTGAACATTCCAATCTCCTTGCTTCCTTCCAGTCACTCCCTGAAGCTTTCCAGTCTCATGGCTTCCTTCCAGTCACTTTCTGAAGCTTTCCAGTCTCCTTGCGTCCTTCCAGTCACTCCCTGAAGCTTTCCATCAGCCTTGCTTCCTTCGAGTCACTTTCTGAAGCTTTCCAGTCTCCTTGCACCCTTCCAGTCACTCCCTGAAGCTTTCCAGTCTCATGGCTTCCTTCCAGTCACTTTCTGAAGCTTTCCAGTCTCCTTGCGCCCTTCCAGTCCCTCCCTGAAACTTTCTAGTCTCCTTGCCTCCGTCCAGTCACTCCCTGAAACTTTCCAATCTCCTTGCTTCTTTCCAGTCACTTTCTGAAGCTTTCCAGTCTCCTTACTTCCTTCCTTCCAGTCACTCCCTGAAGCTTTCCAGTCTCCTTGCTTCCTTCCAGTCACTACCTGAAGCTTTCAGTACCCTTCCTTCTTTCCAGTCACTTTCTGAAGCTTGCCAGTCTCCTGGCTTCCTCCCAGCTACTTCCTGAAACATTCCAATCTCCATGCTTCCTTCCAGTCACTCCCTGAAGCTTTCCAGTCTCATGGCTTCCTTCCAGTCACTTTCTGAAGCTTTCCAGTCTCCTTGCGTCCTTCCAGTCACTCCCTGAAACTTTCCAATCTCATGGCTTCCTTCCAGTCACTTTCTGAAGCTTTCCAGTCTCTTTCCTACCTTCCTTCCAGTCACTCCCTGAAAATTCCAGTCTCCTTGCTTCCTTCCAGCCAATTCCTGAAACTTTCCAATCTCCTGGCTTCCTTCCAGTCACTTTCTGAAGCTTTCCAGTCTCTTTCCTACCTTCCTTCCAGTCACTCCCTGAAACTTTCTAATCTCCTGGCTTCCATCCAGTCACTCCATGAAGCTTTCCAGTCCCTTGCCTCCTTCCAGCCAATTCCTGAAACTTTCCTGTCTCCTTGCTTCCTTCCAGTCACTGCCTGAAGCTTTCCAGAGTCCTTGCTTCCTTCCAGTCACTCCCTGAAGCTTTCCAGAGTCCTTGCTTCCTTCCAGTCCCTCCCTGAAGCTTTCCAGAGTCCTTGCTTCCTTCCAGTCCCTCCCTGAAGCTTTCCAGAGTCCTTGCTTCCTTCCAGTCACTCCCTGAAGCTTTCCAGAGTCCTTGCTTCCTTCCAGTCCCTCCCTGAAGCTTTCCAGAGTCCTTGCTTACCTTCCAGTCACTCCCTTGAACCGCTTTCCAGATGTCCTTGCTTCCTTCCAGTCCCTCCCTGAAGCTTTCATCAAGTTTAGTCCTTGCTTCCTTCCAGTCACTCCACTGAAGCGTCCAGAGTCATTGCTTCCGTTCCAGTCACTCCCTGAAGCTTTCCAGAGTCCTTGGCTTCCTTCCAGTCCCTCCCTGAAGTTTTTAAGTTTTCCAGAGCCTTGCCCTTCTTCCAAAGTCCCTTCCATGGAAGTCCTTCCAGAGTCCTTGCCTTCCTTCTAGTCCCTCCAAATGAAGCTTTCCCAGAGTCCTGCTTCCTTCCAAGTCCCGCCCTTTGGAGCGTTCCAAGAGTCCTTGCTTCCTTCCAGTCAACTTCCCTGAAGCCTTTCCAGAAGCCTTTGCCTTCTTTCCAGTCATTGCCTTTGAAACTTCCAGAGTTTCCTTGCTTCCTTCCAGTCACTCCCTTGAAGCTTTCCAGGAGTCCTTGGCCTTGACTTCCATCCACTACCTGAAGCTTTACCAGCCTCCTTGTGTCCTTTCCTGTACTCCCTTAAGCTTCCGAGTCCCTTTGCGTTCCTTTTCCAGTCCCACTCCCTGAAGCTTTCCAGAGTCCCTTTGCTTTTCCAGTCACTTTGCCTGGAAGCTTTCCAGATTCCTTGCTTTTCCTTCCAGTCAACCTCCATGAAGCTTTCCAGTCTCCATGCCTCCTTCCAGTCACTCCCGAAGCTTCCGGAGTTTCCTTTTCCTTTCAGTCCTCCCTGAAGCTTTCCAGGAGTCCTTTGCTTTCAATTCAGTCACTTTCCTGAAGCCTTCCAGAGTCCTTGCTTCCATTCCTAGTCAAGCCTGAAGCCCTTTCCAGAAGTCTTTGCCTTCCTTCAGTCACTCCCTGAAGCTCCAGAGTTTCCTTTGGCTTTCCTTCCAGTCACTGCCTGAAGCTTTCCAGGAAGTCCTTTTCCTTTCCTTTCAGTCCTACTCCTGGAACGCTTTCCAGAGTCATTGCTTCCCTTCCAGTCACTGCCTATCCCTTTCCAGTCCACTTTGCTGAAGCTTTCCGGTCTCCTTGCCTCCTTCCAGCCAATTTCTGAAACTTTCCAGTCTCCTTGCTTTCTTCCAGTCACTCTCTGAAACTTTCCAGTCTCATTGCTTCCTTCCAGTCACTCCCTGAAGCTTTCCAGTCTCCTTGTTTCCTTCCAGTCACTCCCTGAAGCTTTCCAGTCTCCTTGCTTCCTTCTATCACTCCCTGAAGCTTTCCAGTCTCCTTGTTTCCTTCCAGTCACTCCCTGAAGCTTTCCAGTCTCCTTGCCTCCTTATATCACTCCCTGAAGCTTTCCAGTCTCCTTGCCTCCTTCCAGCCAATTCCTGAAACTTTCCAGTCTCCTTGCTTCCTTCCAGTCACTCCCAGAAGCTTTCCAGTCTCCTTGCTTCCTTCCTGTCACTGCCTGAAGCTTTCCGGTCTCCTTGCTTCCTTCCAGTCACTCCCATTCTGCCCTCTGCTGGTCTCTCCCAGTCTTGAATCCGATTTTAGTTCGTCAGTGTCAGTCAGCCAATGTCTCTTTGTCCGTTTGTTTGTCTGTTTGCCAATATCTCGATCTCTTTTCCAGTCTTTGCGATTTCCTTCTCTCCTGCTGAATCGCTGCGTCTCTCTGTCCGTCTGCATGCCACAGTCTTTTTCTCACACTGTCTTACTAACTGTCTGCTAGCCTTTCTCATGCTCTGTCTGTCTGTTGGGCTCTCTTTCTGTTCCTGGACCGTTTTTATGTCATTCTTTCTCTCTGTGGCAATAACTTTCTCTCTTTCTCTTTTTCTCTCTTCCCTCTGTCTGTATGTATGTGTCGATCTTGCTGCCAACATCTTTTACTGCCTGTCTACCAGTATCTATCTCTCACTGTTTAACCTCCTGGCTCTCTCTCTCTCTCTTCTCTGCTTGTCTGTTTACTGGTCTTCTGCTTTCCGTGTCTTTCCTGCCACTGGATGTCTGTTTGTAGGTCTCTCTGAATACGGGTCTTTGGCTTTCTTTCTGTTTCATGGTCTCTCTCTCTATGCGCCCTGATCTCTCTCCGTTTTTCTGTCTGTCTGTCAGTTACAAACTATCGCTCTGCGTGTCTGTCTATCTGTCACACATGACACTCTATCGTTAGCCAGTCTCTCGCCATACCTTACAGAGTTTGTGACAATTATTACTTACTGCTGCTCGAAAATTTTGATTTATTCGATAATTTCATTAACAAAATATCATAGTTATGGATAAAACTCTTAGACGAAGCAAGCCAGTTAGATAAAAACAATAGTTGTTTACACACACAGGGTGTCCTTAAAGCCCCAGTACCATTACAAATATTTATAGCTTGTAATGGTACTGGGACTTTATGGACACCCTGTATATATATGTAAATATATTCTTCTGTAAAAATAAGATACGTCCCAAAGTATTAAAGATCCATTAAAACACTCCTGGTGTTAATACATTTAGCTAACGTAATTCCTTCCGTCATTCACTACTTAGTAGGGGTAGAAGTTAGTCCGCCGAAATATAGTCCCTTAGCTATAAACCAGAGTGTTTTAATGGGCCTTTTATACTTTACACACACACACACACACACACACACACACACACACACCACACACATATATATATATATATATATATATATATATATAATTATATATTCTAGTTTCAATGTTCCTGTGGTTCACGGATGTGGATAATCTTTTCGTTCTCCTGGAAAAAGATACTTCAGTCGAACTATCCAGTCATTTGCCTGTTTTTCCCCTTTCGCCCAAATCCTTCAGAGATTAGCATCTTTCCTTTGTGTTTTGTGTTAGGATATCATCTTCTCTTTTTCTACTTTCTTTTGTTTATCGCTGATACGTATTTCATTGTATATATGTATATGCACATACATATTATATATATGTATATATATATATATATATATATATATATATATATATATATATTTATATATATATGTGTGTGTGTGTGTGTGTGTGCGTGTGTGTGTGTAATACAGTAATAACGATAATGCCCTCTTCCCGATTTCTTCACACTTTTTGGATACGCTATGTGATTACAAAGCCTGAGATCCAGATGCAAGAATATGGAGCAATTCTGAAGTCCGTAGCAAGATTCGAACCTGCATCCGGGGTATCAGAACGAGGTTAACGTATACACACACTAACTATGGCATTTGGGTGTGAAAGGGAGCGTTTGGCTTTGCAGGCTCTGGTGTGTCTACACAGTATTTAGGTAAATGTATGGGGAAGAACAAAACAATGACAAACACAGACAGAGAATCATTTTCACGTGATATATACGGTTGTCATGTAATTAGAAGTTAGATGGGAGAATTTTAACTGGCAGACTCGAAATTGCATCCAAGATGCTTTTAGTTACTGGAACGCAGCATTACCGAGTCAGCACGAACTGACTTTCGAGCGGGACGAAATCTCTTTGAAGGGATGACAAGCCACAGCTGCCCAAGTACTTGGATGAGAGTAAGCAGAAGTGAGGCAAAGTTACAGCGTCAGGGGAGAACATTTTCAAGGAAGAAAACGTCGCTGCTGCTGAAGGTGGAAGAGACCAAATGGTAAGAAGGACCCCAGAGTTGTGTAGTGAAGTGGAAGAGTAAATGGTAGACAGGCCAAGCAAGACCTGAACGGGTGAGTAGAAGAACCCAAACAAATGGGAAGACAAGTCGCAGCTGCAGAGACAGGTAGTTGGGCGTGATAGGCTGGACATGCCGGCGCGGCGAGACACGGGCAGCTAGACGCACTGTCTAGGTATATTAAGAGACGTAACAGTTCGAGGAAAACACTATACGAGAAAATTGAGGCGAGTTATGCATATATGTGGATGAGGCCAAATGGTATTGAAGAGGCGAATTCATATCAGCAATTAGAAAAGAGCAAATGGAAAGGACAAGCTAGAGTGGACGGACAGGTAGAAGATACAAATGGAAGGCGAACAAGTCACTTACTATGAGAGGTAAGTGGGAGAAACTTTATCGTTCGGAGCACAGGTAAGAAGGCGAAGTAGGTGGAAAGAGACCGTGATAGAAAGGGGAGCCAGATATAAATACGTACAAGGAAAAGTCACATTGGTAGGGAGGACGAGTACAAGCTGCACAGGTAGGTGGGAAGGAGTCTAATAGATAAAAGGAAGAGACCACGAATCTGAGATGCACAGGCCAGACTTTTCAGATGTGAAGTCACCGCTGTACAGGTAGGTGTGAAGGTAAGAGGAAAAGTAATTCGGGAAACATCAAGTGTGGCCAGAGAACTATTGCCAATTTCAAGGAACCACGGGAGGCACAACGTATGCGGTGGAAGTCTATGGATGAAACAAAATCTTACCCTTTTCCCCCTTCTTGTATCATATATTTTTTTTTTCTCTCAGAAATAAAGTATATCGGATACACCAGTGTCATATTAACGAACATTGCATGAAGTTTCAATGATACAAAAATCATCTATGAAGGTACCAATATCAAAGTGAAACGAAATGGATTATCTTTCACTCGCGGACTTCCGTTGTGCAAGGGCCCTTACTGACCTAAATCGGGTTCTTTACCAAACAGCAAAATTCAATCCATTTAAGATTCGATTGTGTTTTTGTTTCATTTCGAACAGCGAGGTCAAAAGTGTTACTTCATAAAACTTGGTCGAAATGACTGCAAGGGACCAAAGACAATCTGTTACTTTCAAAGGAAATTTATGTTGTTAAGGAAAAAAAAAGTATCCACCAGTGATACATGTTAAGTTTTCCATCAGCCGATATCTCGTACTTCTGCAGTTCCGGACAATGTCAACAGGTAAACGGGAGATCTGCTCACACGGTTGGCGCAGCACGTGTTTTCTTTGTTTACTTACACATATCTAACTTTAACTGAATTAGATAATCTCTATGATATTGCTAACAAATACGACTATTTTCAGATATCGGCAAAGAGATAATGAAAAGTAAAAGAATGACCAAGGGAATAAAGAGAGTGAAGTACGAAATGAATAGCTGGCAACTGTCTCAAATCTAAGGGTAAAGACTGCCAAGTATCGGACCAGTGAAGCAGTGTGTGATGAAAAGTAGTGGTGGATGGTGTTTCGCGTAGTCTCCTCACGATGCTTTCCCCGTCTCTCTCGGCCAGTATCACTAAACTCTTTGGAAAAATTGTCTGGTGATGCCATAGCCATTGACGTGGTTAGGAAAGGATCAATTTTGCATAACCGATACAGCCGAAGTTTGGAAGGTATTTAGTTTTCAGAATTACATTTTTTTTTTTGAAATTCAGTTAAACATGTTTGCAAACGACATATAAACACTGCCAATGTTAAATATTTCACTTAAAAAAATGGCCATCGTGTCAGCTGTAAATAAAATTTGCTAAAAATTATTTTAAAGGTTGCAAAAATGGTACTGAGCTTGTATATATATATATATATTATAATTATATATATTATATATATATATATATATATATATGTATATATATATATATATATATATATATATATATATATACTATATATATATACATACATATATATATATATATATATACATACATATATATATATATAACATATATAATATATATATATATATATATATATATATATATAATATATATATATATATAACCGCAGATTTCGATATAAGTTCAGCAGAGTAATACGACTACAATCGACGGTTTTACCAGCATCGTTATAAAACTAACACAGAGTGAAATGTGAACTTTTGAAAGCACACGTTTCCAACCTCACAGCAAAAGCGAAAACGAATGTCCTGAGGATTACTAACATTTAAACCAAGGTAAGAGTTCCGAAGAAAATGCTTGGTTATATTTACACGACTTTCGATGCAATTTCGCGAGTTTGATGTTTCTTTTCAGAGGTAATAACTAGTTCCCATAGAATAGGCAACAGAGTCACGTAACTCTTAAAGAGTAGTGGTTTTTAAGAGACGCTATTTCACTAAGCGCTGAGAAAAAAGTATAGCTGATGCAAATCTAATTCTTTTATGAAAAAAACACGAATGTCCCGTTATGTACTCTCCCTGATGATCAAGTATAGAAATAAATGTCTTTCAATTAAGACCACTTATTTCAGCAATTCCAGAAGTTAATTAGTTAAAAAAACACTCATTTCATCAAACAGATTCTGATTTTTTCAAAGACAATAGCGTCTTTAAGCACAGTATAATTTCATCGAAAGAAAAGATTAATTTCTTCAGACACTCTATTAATCAATTAACGAATCTAATTTCTTCAAATTAAACACATTTAAATACTACACTTACTTCACCACAGGCTGAAAGGAAAGTCTTCCAGCAGAAGCGCTCATTTCATCAAATAGAGATTCAAACACTAGCACACTCGTTTCTTTAAATGGACTAACTCATTTCTTCGAACAGGGACTCGTTTTTATCTTATAAGGAAATTAATTTCATGAAAACACAGAGGCTCGTTTCGTCGAAAAGGGGATCTAATTTTTGAAATTCCTGCTTTTGCTTTATCAGGTAAAGAAACTAATTCATCAAACAGACACTCGTTTCATCAAACAAAGAAAAATGTTTACTAAACACAGACATCAATTTCATGAAATTCAGAGATTAATTTCCCCAAACACAGACGCCCATTTCATCAAACAGAAACTGACTTCTTTCAACGCTCACTTCACCACATATCGAAACCATTTGTTTCCTTATAAATATAGACTTAATTTCTATCTGCAGAATGCTTCATTTCATCAAGTACAGAAACTAATTGCTTCAAGCATATGTACTCGCTTCATCAGTTTAATAAATAAATATCAATCAATTTACTCACGTGTTTTATTAAAATTAAACTTGAAACTAATTTCTTCAGTCTCAGACGTTTGTTTATCTAGTTAGAAAATGATACAGTCAAACAAAGATGCCAATTTCATCAAATTCTGTACAATAATTGGTTCAGTCTTACTGTCAATAACACAATATTTAATCAGTTCGGTTATCATGTCTGAATGAAAAGGACAATTAAAGTGATCTAGTTCTTCACTTAAAAGGGATGAGATCATGGACAGGAGCTGTGTTTTGTATCTCAGTCATGTAAGTCGTATAATTTGTACGTTCTTATTTAATCACCTCTTGTGGGCAACATCACTTACTATTATCGAGGACGATGTTGTGTCTGTGGAAAAACTACATAGTTCAAGTGCGAATATCGATTTCTATTAATCAGCTCTGATGAGACTTCCTTATTCATCTGTGCATGATCTTGCATACCTCTCTCTCTCTCTCTCTCTCTCTCTCTCTCTCTCTTTCTCTCTCTCTCTCCTCTCTATATATATATAGCATATATATTATATATATATATATATATATATATATATATATATATATATATATATATATATTAACTATTATACATTGTGTTCTATAGTAGAATGCAAATCTCTCCATCCTCGACTAGGAGTCGCACCTGTGACCTCTCGTTTATTGGCCGTAAATTTTACCAAATTAATACTATAAAAATACAATTATAATATATATCATATATATATACGTATATATATATATATATATATATATATATATTATATATATATATATATTATATATATATATATATAATATATACAGGAGGGTAATCCTCCCAACCCTTCATTTACTGTAAAACCATCAGTGCCTCGGACAGTAGCCTAACGTTTACGGGTAAAAGCAAATGCCCAAACAAACACTTTGGGGTATGCACGATACCTTTGTGTCTTTAAAGGGCGGAAACGTGTCCCACTGACAAATGGTGAAATATGCAAATCAGAATTCTGCCATTTTTTCAGGCATTTAAGTAGAGCTTACCACAAATATAAGTTGTGCAATTTCAAAGGTAAGAAACTCGATGCTCTTTGATTACGAAGACTATAACATCATGGAGCTATCGATTTCAATTTAGTGAGCCTCTCAGGTTAAATATCCGTATCACCAGAGCTTAACCAGAGTCTAGCCATCTCCATAGCCCTTTCATTGCCTGTTCTTTACAAGCTTCTTTGATAAGCAGAACTTCTGTATACTACCAAAAACCGTTGTTGTTTGAGAAAGGGTGAAAGGCCTTTCCGAAATATAACGCTCGTCTGTTCTCCTAGACCTATAGCTTCATTTATATAGGCCTTTTCATGTTCATGGGGACATGTTGTTACAATATCTGATATATATATATATATATATATATATATATATATATATATATATATATATATATATATATATATATATATATATATATATATATTATCGCATATTTTCTCTCTAATGCAGTTCCTCTTGAAGTCAATGGAATTGTTCGCAGATAGCTACTGTCTTTTGATCAAGACTTTTACCAGTCTATGCTTCTTCTCTTTCTCTTCAGACAAGCTTCTCAGGAATAAGGAGAAATTATTCACGTTTCTTTCCATTGACATATTCTGGTCGACGAACCGTTTCCCTGCTCATCGGCGACTAAATAACGAACTGACGAAGAATTTTTAGATTACAGAAAACCCATGCATGTCTGTTCCTAGATCCATTACTGTTCTCATCACAGTGATCAGGTGGAAAAAGTTAAGTATATCATAGTTAAACCAGACCACTGAGCTGATTAATAGCCCTAGGAGAGCTGTTAATCAGCTCAGTGGTCTGGTTAACAGCCTTAGGAGAGCTGTTAACTAGACCACTGAGCTTATTAACAGCTCTCCTAGGCTGGCCTGAAGGATTAGATATTTTTACGTAAATAAATTTCTCTGATTCCGCATTGGCCGAGCTGAGAATCGAACTCGGGACCACAGGGTTGGTAGCCGAGCCTGAAAAGCACTCGTCCAACGAGAAACTAGTGATCAGGTGAAAGCATCCACATTTTCATCAGTGTTCCCCGTCGTTCTGCAAATTTGTAGTCCAGAATTTTTCGTCTCAAACTGATTAGATTTATAGCATTGCTTTCGGCTTGAAATATCAAAATACTTAAGCTAACAAATCTTTCAAGATGGACAAGAAAATTTTTTTGATCATTAAAAGAAAGAAAGAAAGAAAGAAAGAAAGAAAAAAAACTTCTAAAGCAGACCACCCCCTGCGGTGGGGGAGGTGGGTTAGTGCCATCAGTGCACCTTCTGTGGTGAACTTTAGGCATTACTTGGGGTACTTTGTAGCGTGCCCTCGTCCCCTAGCTGCAAACCCTTTCTTTTCTTTTTACTGTACCTCCTTTCATATTCTCTTCCATCTTACTTTTCACCCTCTCCTAACAATTGATTCATAGTGCAACTGCAAGCTTTTCGTCCTGTTACACCTTTTCAAACGTTTTACTGTCAATTTCCGTTTCAGCTCTGAATGACCTCATAGGTCCCAGTGCTTGGCCTTTGGCCTAAATTCTATATTCAATCAATCAATAAGGCAGACAACCATTATTTAATAAATAGTGCCTTAGTTGTTCAAAACTTTCAGTGTAAATGTTGGTTTCAGTAACTAGAGTTAAGTAAGATGGATTTTGAGTAAAAACTTATAAATACAGAAGAATGCTCAGTGAAGAATACTGATCAACATCTCACGGTAAGCGTAAAACAGCATCTGTCTAGGGTAAGAATCTTTCGATTTCCTGTGCTATATTTTTACGTGAAATGAATTTTGATCATCACATTGAATGACAAAACCAGAGATCCAGAATTCCTTGTAATGACCCAACACAGGTAACGTCACAGAATCGACTCTTTAAAACGTTTATCATGGCACTGTGGTGAACATTTGTGGGTATTAGCGTATGTATTTGATGTATATTCTATACTTATGCATAGGTGTATAAATATGTAAATATATGCATTATATATATACATATATATATATATATATATATATATATATATATATATATATTCCTTATCTTATTGTAAGTATTTCATTTTCTCAATCATTTATTTAGTTGTTAAATTTGTGGCAGCATTTTTATTTCCCTTACATTTTGTAATTTGATTTTTAATATATGTCGTTTAATACTTGTTCTGCAATTATCAAAGGCTGTTATGCTTAAATGTCTCTAGCATCTAATTTCATCAAATTGTGCTTCGAGTTGTCTGTGACTAACCTTGCTCGTTGTAAAAATGGAGTTGTGTGCAGTTTTAATATTTGTTCATATGTGCAAAAATTCATACTCTGGTCAGTGTACTTTGAAAATGTGTAACAATTACGCAAATCTTTGGTACTTAGTTTTTCATTCTCTATTTTTTTCTGGGGAAACTTGTTTGATATTAATATAATATATATATATATTATATATAGTATGTACGTATATTATTATGTAAAATGATATGAATATATTATATATCATATTATAACTATATATAACATATATATATATATATATAATACAACATGTTAATATATATGTATATATAATATAATATTATATAATATATATATATATATTATATAATAATATATTATATTATACAACCATGTAATATATATGTATATACGCACATACAACATATATATTATATATAAATATATTTAACTATATACTATATTATATATATATATATATATAAGTATCTATATATGCAATATTAATACACACAGTTTATGCGCACGTGTGTAAAGGACATAGGCTAATCCTTCATGAAGAAAGCTTTGATCGAAGATTAAAGCTATTTCAGAGTGAATCAATTTGCAACCTTTTTCCTATTAATGCGTGAGCCTTTCCTTCCCTCATTAGCTAATGTCGATAGAGAAACTCAAACTCGAGCAGCGCTGGTTATTACCTTTGGCAATTCATTACTCAGACTGCACTATTTAGACCAGTGGTTGCAAATTACTTTTGGCCATCTACCCTGAATTTTCCAAAATTAATGCTTAGCAGGATTTTAAGATTATTCTAAACGCGATTTTCTACTTGATTATGTATAATTTTATTAGGTATATGATCCAGGAATTTTAAAGTTTATGCTCTCTCTCTCTCTCTCTCTCTCGTCTCTCTCTCTCTCTCTCTCTCCCTCTCTCATCCATTGCGTCATAGTCATAGGAAGCTTTATTTTTCTTATGTCATGTTCTTCCAAAAGTTTATATACAGTAATATATGTTTGTATGCATGTATGTATGTATATGTATGTATGTGTATGTAGGTACACACACACACACACACACACACACACACACACACACACAACACACACATATATATATATATATATATATATATATATATATATATATATATATATATATATATGTCTTTTGCTGTTACACAACTGTATACCATGAAGATAAAGGCCCATAAAACATCTATTTGAACGTTGCAAACATATATTTCGGGCTCTTCCATCTGTGCCCCTGTTCACTGGTAAAGTATGGACATATATTTTAAGAGTATATATATATATATATATATATATCTATATATACTATATATGTGTGTGTGTGTGTGTGTGTTTGTTTGTGTGTTACATACGAAGCAGGTGAATGTTGACTCAGGGAAGATGGAAATTAAGGTATTCCCACCACATATTATGGAGAAAGCTATTATTAAAGCAATAGAATAATTAATACAGAGGTCCCACTAACAACAGTAGATAGATTTTAACGATAAAATGATAAAATAAAGCTTCCGTACGACGAAAATATCCAAAAAGCTACAAAACACCTCAGGTCTAACAATCCATTTATTTTTCATTATTCCAAATCCATAACAAGCTCGCTCATTAATGTATAGCGCCTCAGGGGCGTGACCGTAATGGTCTTGACCTGCCACAGCGGTGGCCGGGAGTTCGATTCTAGGTCATTCCATTGATGGGTTAGATATGTGTATTTCTGGTGATAGAAGTTCACTCTCGACGTGGTTCGGAAGTCACGTAAAGCCGTTGGTCCCGTTGCTGAATAACCACTGGTTCCATGCAACGTAAAAATACCATACAAACAAACAAACTCATTAATGTGTACTCAAATAAAAGAGAGGCAGAAGCCGGAGTTTGCAAGATACCATGGAGCAATTGTAATGAGATTTGCGTCTGGGAGCCGGGTAGATCCATCTCGTAAAGATTAACAGATCGCAAGAGATCAGTGCGATATGCTTCAGAGAGCTCGGGAATTTTCCTACATATAAGGGCTAAAGGCCATACAATAAACCAGAGTGGGGCAGAGCTGGTTTTCAAAAGTAGCTGGAGGTACAAAAGGACGATGCTGGAATCTGCTATCATCAGTCAAACCAACAATATGAACTTGTCAGGGAGGACGCTGGAAATCGGATGACATCGACGAGATCATTCTCTGGCCTCTATTTTACCTTGTAGTCCAGAAAATACGACCACGGGACTCGTCGCCAGAGAGGAGTTTATATATGTATATTATATATATACTATATATAATATATATATATATATACGTATATATATATATAATATATATATATATATATATATATATATATCTCCTGTAACATATCGTGACCACATTTTTACCAGCGAACAGGGCACAGAAGGAAGTGTCCAAAATATTTATGATTGCAACGTTCAAATAGTGTTTTATGGGCCTCTTATTTTCACACACACACATGCACACACCCACACATACACATATATTTATATACATACATACATATATATATATATATATATATTGTATGTATGTATTTATTTATGTATATTATTCCATGAAGCAGACATTTACTTCTTCATATGTAAAATATAATTAAATTCCATCTAAATGCATTTTCGGCACTTCATCCCAATGACCGGAGCACATGCAGTTGCAAGTTTGTCTTCCAATTAACCTTCTTTTCTCCCACCGTTATCCCTACAGTAAGGGGTCGGTTGCCCAATGCACCTTCTCCACTAACTTCCTCATAACATCAGGCATGGTTTGCTTTTGACAAAGGGATTTTCACGACCGCTTGCCCTCGCTGTGAGCAACCACAGTTATTGGCAGTGGGCCTAGCCTTTGACTAAAAAGTCCACCTGCGAGGCAGCAGTTTCCACAGTTATTGGCAGTGGGCCTAGCCTTTTGCTGAAAAGTAAGACAGCTAGGCCTCAGTTTCCACAGCTATTGGTGGTGGGCCTAGCCTTTTGCTAAAAAGTAAGACTGCACAACAGCAGTTTTCACAGTTATTGGCAGTGGGCCTAGCCTTTTACTAAAAAGTAAGACTACACAGCAGCAGTTTCCACAGTTATTGGAGGTGGGCCTAGCGTTTTAATAAAAAGTAAGACTGCACTGCAGCAGTTTCCACAGTTATTGGAGGTGAGCCTAGTCTTTTACTAAAAAGTAAGACTACACAGCATCAGTTTCCATAGTTATTGGCGATGGACTTAGCCATTTACTAAAAAGTAAGACTACACAGCATCAGTTTCCATAGTTATTGGCGCTGGACTTAGCCTTTTACTGAAAAGTAAGACTACACAGCATCAGTTTCCATAGTTATTGGCGCTGGACTTTGCCTTTTACTAAAAAGTAAGACTGCACAGCAGCAATTTTCACCGTTATTGTCAGTGGGCCTAGCCTTTGACTAAAAAGTAAAACTACAAGGCCGCAGTTTCCACAGATATTGGTATTGGGTCTAGCCTTTTACTGAAAAGTAAGACTGCAAGGCAGTAGCTGTCCTTTTAGCGCCTTTTACGACACGCAGGACCTGCGGTGGTAGTATTCTTACACCCCTACCACAGGGTCAATTTGTCCACCATTTAATCTATAATAATAAAACCCGAGTGGATCTTTTTTGTTTGTCTGGCCAGGGTGAGGACAAGGTAGGTAGGGGATAGGGAGTCCAGGGGAGATATTACACATCCACCCTCCTCCCGCAAACCTATTTGTATGCCCCAAGTGAGGGTGGGGTGGGTAGAGAGTTGGGACGGTAGGGGAGACATGACACATCAATCCTTCTCCTGCAAAACTGTTTATCCGCCCCAGGTGGCGACTGGGTATGTAAGGGCTCAGGAGGGTAGGGGAGACATGATGGGCACCAGCGGGTTCCAGTGCAGCATAGCTATGCCCCATCAAGTGTGTATCTCAATAGTTACCTCGTAGTATATGAGGGTGCTGAGCTGCAGCTTCCTACCTCTGATTGTAAATGACTCCCAACCTATTCTAGAGAAAACTATTTTCCTATCAATGCATAGAATGATAAAGTATACTATGGTAAAATTCATTTAGAAAATTTTGCATTATTTTGATACTGAATGCATACAACATGCTCTTATCTAGCAATCAAAAACTGATTCTCTGAATTTCTCCGGACGCTTAGACATTTATTATAAGGGGATGACTTGATCCTTCAAAACCACCGCAATTAGGCTTTGAACTTCGACTTCTTAGGTTACTCAATGATCTTCATGTGTCCCGTTAACATGAGGCTTTGGGCAAGTGCTTACTTTGCCTTTTCTTTTTTTTATTCATTTATTTATTTTTTTTTGCATGGAACCAATAGTTATTCAGCAACGGGACCAACGACTTAGGGTGACTTTCGAACCACGTCGAGAGTGAACTTCCATCACCATAAATGCACATCTCTAACCCCTCAGTGGAATGCCCGAGAATCGAACTCGCGGCCACCGAGGTAGCAGGTGAAGACCATACCGATCACGCAACTGGGGCGCTACTTTGCCTTTTTAACGGTCTGCGTTTCCTTATTTCTACTGGAAATTCATATCTATTCATGTGTTAGCGTGGATAAACACACTTTGGTTTAATATGTGTTACACCAAATGCAACTTCATAATGAAGAAGAGTGGGTAATATGCTCCCTATCCGGCCCCCGGTCACAGGACTCCCATATTATGTCACGCTTACTTATTATGGTCAAAATTTGTAGGATATTTTGTGTGGCAGGTAAATTTTCCAAAAAGCATTTTTTTTCTATGTTTTCATTGTAAAAACTAGAATGAAAGGGGATACTTAAAAAGTTCATAAGGGTATGAGAAAAAGTTATTCTCTTCTCCAATGTAATAATATTGAAATACGAGTAGATATTCTCATGTACCATTTGTGCGAGAGTTAAATAGTGTTGCGTACAGCAAAAGGGAATGCCAAGAGCAGCCAGAGAGAAGATAGAAAGCATCAATCCCTCTGTTTTTCCTTTTTATTGAGCTTAACAATCGGGTAACTGGCTTTTTCCTGCCTCTGTGGCTGGGCGACTTCTGCCCGTCTTTGTTTTCGATCTGGCTTATCAGTTATCAACTGCATTTTATATGCCCGTCTGTCGGCACTCTTAAATGTGCTTTTACAGTGTAAATGCGCATCCAATATTTGAGAATAAAAGGGACGAAGTGAACATGTATCAATAAAAGAATAAAATATTTGGGAAGTAAAACCCACGAGAACGAAGTCGAATTCACCTTCAGCATCGTCAGCTGTCGAGGTCATGATTGAGCTGAAGCTGCTTTATCGTCATGTGGTATCATGGTAGCAAACGCCTTCTTTTAAGAGAGAGAGAGAGAGAGAGAGAGAGAGAGATTTTATTTTTTATTGGAAACGAAGTATACCGAAACCCCGACATTCTCCAATTACGAGCAGATTGACGACATAATTTGCAATCTCTACCGCCTCATCTTTGGCGGTGTACCAGGGTACGAAAATGCGTTCTCTGTCATGTCAGGCGTCTAATGAAGTCAGTTTTATTGCGAGGCTTCAAAGGCGACCTCGCCAAAACCAGTCAGGACGTTTGAAGTGCCAAAAGGGATCGGAGGAAATCTTACTGATTTGCTCTTACCGCTCCTCTTTGGTTGGCTGGAAAGCGTCCTCCCGGTTTTCTGTATCGCCTCCAGAAATAACCGGTCGCGTCCCTGAGTTCCATAATGGTGAATATAAATATTGCGATTTCTGTAAAAGAGAAATAGGTGCTAGGAGTTTCCTTGAAGTTATTGGTAATGTTGCACCAGTGGCTGACGTGCACAAACTTTATCTTTCTGACTTGAAACACAAGATATTCGTATGTTGCGTGATTTTTATAAAGCTACTGTAATACCACGCTGGAACACCGGCTACTGCTATGGAAGTTATTAAGGTTTAGGATTTTATTTGAGATATATATTCGTGCGCCATCGCCTTCATAGATCATCCATCCTTACCAATAAACTGACGAAGGATCCATTCTTTCGTCTCCCATTGTGATTAGTGTCCATTTCATGAGTCATTTGTGACACCATCTCTTTTTGACTTTCTGTGTCATTTTTGTATAGTTGTTGTCAATTCCCCTTTCCGTTCACCGGACTTCCTCCTGGGACCTGATTGTGTAACGCAATTTCTCATGGTTCGTTTTGCAACGAGATGACATAGATTCATGATTCGCTTTTTCTTTGCGAAACTTCAGGGACATCGCTCCTTCTCACCAGTTAATTTTTCGAGAATAATTGACCTCATATCGTATATATCACAACTCAAGGATTTAGTTTTCTGCAATAAGAAAACTATTGAGATGGCTTTTTGTCTGTTCGTCCGCCCTCAGATCTTAAAGACTACTGAGGCTAGACGGCTGCAAATTAGTATGTAGATCATACACTCTCCAATCATCAAGCATGCCAAATTGGAGCCCTCTAGCCTCAGTAATATTTATTTTTATCTAAGGTTATAGTTAGACATGCTCCTGCGTCTGGCACCGCTATAGGTGGCAACAACATAAGGCCACCTCCGGGCTGTGGCTGAAAGTTTCATGGGCCGTGGCTGAAAATCTTATGGGACATGGCTGAGTTTCATACAGATACAGCATTATACGTTTTACTTAAAACTCTATTTCTTCGGCGCATTTTTGACTTGTTATTTTTTCTCTCTCTTATTCTCTCTTTATATGTATTTATCTCGATACTTTCCCCTCTCTCTCTCTGTACCATATTTCGACGTTTACTCACAGCTCACATTCTAGGCAAATGATGAGACTTGTTCCCAGGTCATTTCCGAGCTAATCAAAGCTGAATCGCGAGGCGTTTATACACTATGCCATCGCTTACCGTTTCTCTCTTCCTCTACTCGAATCATTGTACCTTCTCACACCTTTTACCGAGTGATTAGTTCTTCACTCTTATTCATCCTGCATCCCTTCTGTGGTTAGTTTTCGAATGTAATTTAATCCTAAAATACCGGTCCTTTATTATTATTTTTTGTTTGTACGGTGTTTTTACGTTGCATGGAACCAGTGTTTATTCAGCAGCGGGACCAACGGCTCTACCTGACCTCCGAACCACGTGGAGAGTGAACTTCTATCACCAGAAATACACATCTCTCACACCTCAATGGAGTGCCCCAGAATCGAACTCGCCACCACCGAGGTCTTAAGAAATATAATATAGACATCGTGACTACACTGATAAACTAAGTTAAAACTTATTATACCTTTGATTACTTCAAATATGAGAGGGCCGTAGTGTGTGTGTGGAGAGAGAGAGAGAGAGAGAGAGAGAGAGAGAGAGAGAGAGAGAGAGAGAGGTTAATTGGTTTTGCTTCTTTATAACCAGGATAGTTTTCGGATGACACCCAAGAAATTTAATATATTTTACATTAATGGCTTTTTTTGAACCATCGGCTTTCAATTTAATTACTTCAACATTTACTAGTTGTTTAAAAAGGACTTGTCCTGGAAAACTCTCAGATTGGATGGCTTTCAATCTTTAATGACCAATAAACGCTTCAAAACAAAAATTTCTTTCTGTCCTTTCATATATGTTTCTACTCAATTTTTATCTATAAAAATCGTCGCAAAAAATCAGGTAGCTTTATTGCACCAGCAGAGGGGAGTACAATTATTCATCCTCTTATGGCTAAGTAATGGATGAAGCACCAGTACATAGAACTTACATACCTACAGAGCTTCCTCATACTGCAAGGGTCACTTCCTGGAATACAGGTTAAAAAGTCACATTAATCTTTTCTAGATAGTGACCCCGAAGGGTTCTAACCCTGTATCTATCCACCTCTGCGGAGTGTTTAGAACAAGCCCGTTGGGGATTGCCGTAAAGGCATAAACAAAAGACTAAATGAATGTAATTTTTTTTCCTGCGACTTTTTCATAGCCAAAATTGTTACTTTTTTCTGAATTTTTTCCCTGTGACCTTATTCCCGGCCATCACTTCCCCATACTGCAATTACCACTGAAATCATTTTTACGTCACTCTCCAGTATTTCTGTTGCCCTTCCTGGTTAGAATACCCTACCATCCAAATATATTATATACCCACCGATCTGTAATACTAATCGTATATGTTGATTATTAATTCTTGTGTTCACTTTCTCAAAGGAGGATTTGCATCAAAGGAAATTAGTGTCACCAACTATCATATTTGCAGTCACCACTTCCAGATAGGCTTTTTTAATCCCTATGATAAGGGTGGAAGATTACTACCACCGTAGGTCCTGCGTGTCGTAAAAGGCGACTAAAAGGACAGCTGCTGCCTTGCAGTCTTACGTTTTAGTAAAAGGCTAGGCCCACCGCCAATAACTGTGCAAACTGCCGCCTTGCAGTCTGACTTTTTAGTAAAAGGCTAGGCCCACCGCCAATGACTGTGCAAACTGCCGCCTTGCAGTCTGACTTTTTAGTAAAAGGCTAGGCCCACCGCCAATGACTGTGCAAACCCTGCCGCCTTGCAGTCTGACTTTTTAGTAAAAGGCTAGGCCCACCGCCAATAACTGTGCAAACTGCCGCCTTGCAGTCTGACTTTTAGTAAAAGGCTAGGCCCCCCACCCGCCAATGACTGTGCAAACTGCCGCCTTGCAGTCTGACTTTTTAGTAAAAGGCTAGGCCCACCGCCAATGACTGTGCAAACTGCCGCCTTGCAGTCTGACTTTTTAGTAAAAGGCTAGGCCCACCGCCAATAACTGTGCAAACTGCCGCCTTGCAGTCTGACTTTTTAGTAAAAGGCTAGGCCCACCACCAATAACTGTGCAAACTGCTGCCTTGCAGTCTTACTTTTTAGTAAAAGGCTAGGGCCACCGCCAATAACTGTGCAAACTGCCGCCTTGCAGTCTTACTTTTTAGTAAAAGGCTAGGCCCACCGCCAATAACTGTGCAAACTGCTGCCTTGCAGTCTTACTTTTTAGTAAAAGGCTAGGCCCACTGCCAATAACTGTGGAAACTGCTGCCTTGCAGTCTTACTTTTTAGTAAAAGGCTAGGCCCACCGCCAATAACTGTGCAAACTGCTGCCTTGCAGTCTTACTTTTTAGTAAAAGGCTAGGCCCACTGCCAATAACTGTGGAAACTGCTGCCTTGCAGTCATACTTTTTAGTAAAAGGCTAGGCCCACTGCCAATAACTGTGGAAACTGCTGCCTTGCAGTCATACGTTTTAGTAAAGGCTAGGCCCACTGCCAATAACTGTGGAAACTGCTGCCTTGCAGTCATACTTTTTAGTCAAAGGCTAGGCCCACTGCCAATAACTGTGGAAACTGCTGCCTTGCAGTCTTACTTTTTAGTCAAAGGCTAGGCCCACTACCAATAACTGTGGAAACTGCTGTCTTGCAGTCTTAATTTTTAGTAAAAGGCTAGGCCCACTACCAATAACTGTGCAAGCTGCTGTCTTGCAGTCTTACTTTTTAGTAAAAGGCTAGGCCCACTGCAAATAACTGTGCAAGCTGCTGTCTTGCAGTCTTACTTTTTAGTAAAAGGCTAGGCCCACTGCAAATAACTGTGGAAACTGCCGCCTTGCAGGTGGACTTTTTTTGTCAAAGACAAGGCCCACCGTCAATAATTGTGGTTGATGACAGCACGGGCATGCGGTTGTGAAAACCCCTTTGCCAAATAATAAATCATGCCTGATGTTGTAAGAACCGACCCCTTAATGTAGGAATAACAGTGGGAAAGAAGAAGACTTCCCGAGAGCATTTTTCCTTTGCTTTACCTCAGGGAGTCTACCCTGTTCATTTTCTAAAGGTAATATCACAGTCACTGTTTCGTGAGTTTAAAAGGGAGATTATGACCCCTCTTATCTTTCAGGTGGTCAAAGAGACTACGCCCCTTCGACCAATTGACCACACTGCTCGTTCGAATGACTTCTTTTTTTTGCAGTTATCAAGCTGCCCAGCTTTCCTTCAACGCCATACCCGCTACTCTTTCATTCCTTCCGATTTCATCTTTTTCCTCGTTATGAAACTACCTCGACGCGACTTTTATGTCCTACAAACTATTTTTGCGGTTTTTTATTTTTGGTATTTTCTCATTTCTCTACGACTTCCGAATCTCTAGTTAACTGCTTTTGCTTTTTTTAACAAAACAGTAATTCCATACATGACCCCAGATATTCTAAATTATATCTCCTTTATGACTTTTCTCTTCTACAAACTGACAATCATTCTTTTCACTTCACTTACTCATAACCTTTCCTCATCAACTCATATCTTTCACACCCTGGTTGATTATTCACAATACACGGACCCTCTCTAGCTTCATTCTGTTCTGATGGTTCCTATCATTTGCATTTAAGAAACCTTCAAAGATCTCATTCTAAAAATTTAGGAATGGCCTCTCCCAGGCAACATCTCTCCCCTTGCATCGTATCATTAGAGATCGATTTGTATTCATTTCTCACCAAAAGGACATTAGCTATTTATCCAAAATCTTACTGATTCGGTAGTCTTTGATTCGATTCCACGCTCTGCCAACGTGGAATTAGAGGAATTTGTTTCCGGTGATTAGAAATTAATTTCTCGATATAATATGGTTCTGATCCCACTATAAGCTGTAGGTCCCGTTGATAGGTGACCAATTGGTTCCTAGCCATGTAGAAACTTCTAATCCTCCGGGCCAGCCCTAGGAGAGCTGTTAATCAGCTCAGTGGTCTGGTGGAACTAAGATAGACTTAACTTTTATCCAAAAACTCTTACTGATACTTTCCCTCGAGACGTCATCGTCTCTCATTTTTCTTTCTTGTACTTTCTTAAAGTCATTATTCGTTTTGTTGTAATCATCGCCCTGACTCTTCTGTCTTGCAACTAAACTTGAAATAAACTCTTTTCTTTATTCCTCTTAGTATCTCCCACTTTTTTTTCCTATCCACCAAGCAGTTTCTTGTATTTTTCCTTCATGTGTAACCAGACCTTCAGACAGACCTTGCCGTTCATAAGACATCTTGCTTGGATTCTCAATCTTCTCGGCCCCAACCACATCCATATTTACTGTCTTGGCATATTTTAAAAAATCCGTTCCATAATATTATTCATTATCTGAACGACAATCACCTCTATCTTTTAAACTGTGAGCTTCCATTGTCACGTTCAGAATGGCCTGTATCTTTCGCATTATTCAGTGCTACTCGTTTTTCAGATCGCTTGCCATGTAGTTAGTTCCTGACCTTTTTTGCCAGCGACCCGGTGTCTTGTTTGCAAGCAAAGTGGCAACTCTTGTCGTCGAGAGAATTTGTGGTAACAAAATGTTCTATTAAAAACAAATTCAGTGATATACTCACGTACATTACCTTTGGAATCTCCGTGGTTTTCGCATCTATTTCAAATGTCTAATCAGCTCGAGAATGGGGAATGTTAAGTTTAAAAGTAAACTTTAGAACGGGTCATAAAAGGTGGAAAAGTAAAAAGAGCAACATAACAGGTTTAAGAGCACCACAGTCAGGCCTTCGTAAGGAGGGCCTTCTCCCACTGTTCGACGTGGCAGGACACCCGCCAAGAATTGGATAGAGCTTCACAGATGCTGGTGAACAACGGCCATCCGAACGAGCTGATCGCCCGTGAAATCCGCACTGCCCTGGAGAAGTGGTATAACGGTAGTGAGAGCCCGCAACCCCCCACCCCCCCCCAAGACAAGAGGATTTTTTTACAGGACTTTAATGTAAGTTCCTAGTTTGGACGAGTGGTTTACGTGCTCCCACCTACCGATTCGTAGTCCCGAGCTCGATTCCACGCTCTGCCAACGTCGAGTCAGAGAAATTTGTTTCTGGTGATAAGAAATTAATTTCTCGATATAATGTGGTTCGGATCCCACAATACCCTAGGCTGTCGGTCCCGTTGCTAGGTAACCAATTGATTCCTAGCCAAGAAAAAAAAACCTAATCCTTCGGGCCAGCCCGAGGAGAGCTGTTAATCAGCTCAGAGGTCTGGTTAAACTAAGATTCACTTAACTTTTAACTTATGCATTCGCAGTATCAAGAAGAAGAGGACTCCATAAAGAAAACCGCCATGGAAGACACCAAACCCA
The DNA here is from genome assembly GCF_015104395.2 of Macrobrachium nipponense. Lineage (NCBI taxonomy): Eukaryota > Metazoa > Arthropoda > Malacostraca > Decapoda > Palaemonidae > Macrobrachium > Macrobrachium nipponense. The sequence continues at coordinate 11,945,372 of NC_061106.1, forward strand.
CTGAGGAGGGCAAAAGCATTGATCTTGTAATGCACTACAAGAACAAACGAATATGAGACTAATTTTGCGAAAAATCCCTCCTGACCTGCACGTGATCCTCTCAAGCTGCCGAATGTGGTCTACCACTTCCAATGCCCCGCCCGTGGATACCCCAGCGCCTAGATTGGTATGATCTTATGCGTCTAGCGAAGCGGATCTCGTGCCACGGCCAGGAGGGCCCTATCAAGAGCCACACCTTAACTAGCTATAATCTAGATATATTCCTGGAGAGTATTATCCTAAATAGGCGGATAAGCGGGAGAGCACCTGACTTGCGCCTCCTCCACCTGCTCGAGGCACCCCAAAAGCCCCTCACCCTCGAGACCACAAACCTTCCTTCCATTCAATCCACACCAGGAGGGTTTTCTCTTACCAGCAAAAGGTGAGACTGATTGCTGGCTTACTGACAAGGACAGTGTCCTTGTATGGCATATATATGGTTATATACCATATATGTAAGTTCGTTTTTAAATGAGAATAAAACATTCAACATAGCGACGGTAATGTAAAACAGGAATATATAGTTCTATTTCAGTCTATTCATGATTGTGTACATGTCGAACACAAAACAACTTCAAAAAATACGTTTGTAACGAAAGGAAAGTTTCGTAAGAACTAAAGAAGTACAGTACATTCTCGTCTACTGACATATACAATAAAAAGCACACTACTATTACGCACACCATTTCACATTTCTTATCATGTAAATGATACTTATCCCAGTGAACTAGTACCTTATTATGAGGTATCACACGTAACGCTGCTGTCCGTTGTGCCCACAATGTTTACATTTTGTCTTCTGCTGCAATATTACCATATCCACAGAACAGGACAGCAATACAATGTTGCCAACAAACAAAATAACAATCAAAACAGTATGCATGCTATTTTGATTCGTCTATTTTCATCTGGTTCTTAATTTTCATCACTATATCACTTGACTGTACTACTTTCCCCCTTTTCTATTGGAAATGCGTTCTATTCCTTGCTAACTTGTCTAAAGTATCGTCGTTATGTAGAATGTTGATCGATTTCGATTTTAAATTTCGTTTTAGCCAAGCGTGATTAAATAGCCATTATTTTTCGTTACGGGCACCCTATCAACTTAGCTATCTCCTTTCCTGCACAGTAATTTGCACTCAAAAGTCACCCAGCTTAATAGAGTTTGCCCGATCTCTCAGACTTGGAGTTGAACAAAGCCTTGCAAAGCCTCTGACGTCCATATTTTCACTCTTTCCGCTATTCAGCACCAAATTTTATGGCCATTGCTCTTCTCTTGCTACCATCTCTGTCAGTAACACTTTCGTCCTTTTCTCTTGTGATGAAAAAGCTATTTTCGGCCTCACTCTTCTTCACCTCTGCAATACCAAAGACGACCATCCTTTGTCATTCCTGTCTGATGCACCTTAATTTCTTACAAAATGTTATGAATTTCAACTGCCTCTGTTGTAAGTAAATATAACTGCATACAATAATGTCTTATCTACTCCAAGCTCATGCACATTCAAGGGTATTAATCTGTCCCTGAATTTTGTGCTTTCCACATTGGATAATGCAGGCAAATATTACATGATTCCATTGGCATTAATGAGAGACGTTGTTATACCAAGGGGTCCACAACCCTTAGATTAAATACACACAGACACGTTTTATATATATAACATGTGTTTGTGTGTATTTAATATTATATATATATTTGTATATAGGGGAGAGTGGGGTAAGATGATCAGGTGGGTAAGATGATCACCCCCTTCTCCTGTAAGAAGCAAAGAAGAGATTGACTTGTGCTGCCACCTACTAGTTCCTTTATAAACTAGCAGTATTCTGTGAGAAACATGATGCGCTAAAGAATCATGTTTGTGGATTATCACAAAAAAACTTAATTTTGACTCCCTGAGTAAAGATTCGGAACAACAGGCCATTTCACCTTTTTCTCTACATACCAGAGGTAAGTTTGATTTCATTAGTTGCATGCAACTTTAAACCTTTGTGTAATATTACCCTCATTCAGTTTTTGCATGTTACGTTGTTTACATGTCATCTTGATCATCTTAATGAAAATGGTGGCAATGGGGTACGATGATCACTTGCAGGTGGGGTAGGTTGATCAGAGTGATCATCTTACCCCAATATTAATGCATCACTCTCAAGACTTTTCAGACATGAATTATGTATAATAAATGCATTATATGATGATTATAAGATATTTAACTATATATTAAATTTAAACTTAAATTAGACGTACTATTATAGTATGACATTCCATGTATTTATTTAACATATAAAAGTTTTATGTGCATAATTTTATACGTTTTTTTCAGGTCAAAATGCCCCGTACATACACTAGGAAAACCAATAGAGCATCTACACCCCAAGATGTCCTAGTGAAGGCTGCACAAGCCTGTGCTGAAGGTGGAAAGTTTAAAACAGTTGCACGTGAATATAAAATTAATCGAATGACTTTGAAGAGATTCTTTGCAAAATATCAAAAAGATGGACCACAAACATTAGTAGGATACAAGAACCTAGCACAGATAAAGTTTGTATTCAGCCAAGAGCGAGAAAAGGATTTGGCATCTCACATAATAGCTTTATCTGATCGGTATATGGACTAAGCACTGACAAAGTTAGGTCTTTGCCTTTGAATTTGCTAAAAGGAATGATATCAACATGCCTAAAAACTGGCTTGAAGAAGAGAAAGCTGGTAAAGACTGGTTTCGTTTGTTCAGACAACGTCACAGTTTATCAGTTCGTAAACCAGAAGCTACTTCTTGGGCATGGACGAGCAACAGCTTTCAATTCTCATGTTGTAAATAAATTTTATGATAATCTGGCTAAGGTTATGGACAAATACAAATTCCAACCTCAGGATATCTACAATTTGGATGAAACAGGGTGTCATACAGTGCAATCCTCTGGAAGGGTTGTCACCAAAAGAGGACGAAAACAGCTCGGTTCAATCACCTCAGCAGAGCGTTGGGAGCTAGTTACCCTGGTATATGTGGTCAGTGCAACTGGGAATGTCATACCTCCTATGTTTATCTTTCCACGAGTGCATGTCCGAGATCACATGCTGAATAGGCACCACATGGATCTGTAGCAGCTGCAAATAAATCTGGTTGGATAACAGAACAGATCTTCCCAAAGTTTCTGTTACATCTTGTGAAAAACACACGCTGCACAAAAGAAAAACCAGTTCTCGTACTTTTGGATAACCATGAAACTCACATCAGTCTTGAAGCAATTGATTTTGCTAAAGGAATGGCATAATTTTGCTAACCATCCCACCTCACACATCACACAAATTACAGCCGTTAGACAAGACAATCTATGGGCCCTTCAAGAAAGCATATTCTCTATCCATGGATGCTTGATGCGCTCTACATCCAGGGAGAACAGTCTCCATTCATGAAATACCTCACTTTGTGAAAGAAGCTCAATCAATTGCAATGACAATTCCTATATCACATCAGGTTTCGAAAGACTGGCATTTTTCCATTCAATCGTAACTTGTTCACAGACCTTGTATTTGCTCCATCTATTTGTTACGGATAGACCGATCTTCCAGCATCTCACCAGATGTTCCGAAAGTCCAGTCACATGACAAAAGACTCTAGTGAAATCATTTTACAAGAAATCCCTAACCATATTTCTTCTGGGGAAAATCCACAGGCAAATGTGAAGGATGATATCATAAACCAGAATATAAATTCCCCTATCCCTAGTACATCAACTTGTAAGAATACTAGCTATGTCTCTCCGGCTGATATACTCTCTTTTCCAAAAGCAGCTGCACGTAAAAGGACCAAGCAGGGTGGTAGAAAGAAAGGTAGCACAAGGATTCTCACAGACACTCCTGTTCGCAATGATATAGCAGCTGCCAAAGAAATGAAGGGCAAAGCAGTCTGAAAATATGTTTCAAAATCTCGAAACCGACTTTTTCAGGAAACTCTGCCATCTTCTGATGATGAAGATGATGTTGACATGCAGTTAATACTGGAGGATAGCTTTGATGGAGAACAGAATGATGATGATATTATTGAAGGTGACTTTGTCATAACTAAAGTAGATGGCAAAGCTCGTTCTTTACTCTACATTTCCCGTGTTGATGTCATTGATAATGATGGCTATGAAGGCTGTTTCCTTAGAAAGATTTCAAACCAAGTTGGTTTTGGCGTTGGGAGGCCATCATTTGTAGTTGATGAAGAGGACTGTCACTCTTTCTCAAAAGAAGATGTGATAAAAAAAATTACCCACTCCTCAGTATCTCAAAGGCACCCGTCGAATGTTAACCAGCTTGTATTCACTATCAATCTGAGTAATGGGATTTGAAATATTAAAGCTACTTCTAAATATGTTTAACTGTAAAGCTCTTATTTTCTTAGAATTTACTATTTCTAAAATATTTGTAAGATGCAAACAGTGCACAAAATATGAACTACCACTAAAATATTTGCATTTATTTTTATGTCATAGTTTTGAATTTTTTTTAAAGAAGATATTCTTTTTTTGGTATATATTTTTAAAATCAGGAACATTTTGTTACTTCTATGATTTGCTGTGTTAAAATGTTTCTATGTTATTAGTATTATGAAAAGTTTTTCCCGCACTTGGATGATCATTTTACCCCATGAAGTGATCAAATTACCCAACCTGAGGGTCAAGTTGATCATTTTGAAAAAAAATTTTGAAACAAAATTTCATTTCATTTCTTCCTCTTTACCAACAATTTTGTATGTGGATGGAAGACAGGTATATGTATGAAGTATTATTGTACAAATAAACAAAGCATTTGCATTATTAGTTTTCCTTCCAGAAGTCAAAATGTGAAAAAGTGATCATCTTGCCCCACTCTCCCATTGGAAAGGGCTAATCAGGAGACTACAGCACTCTTAGTTAAATAACTATTTCCACTTGATACATGGATTGATCTTATCAGTTTGGTGTTCATTTATACCGTAGAATAACCGAGAATTCTCTAAATAACTTTATGTACAAAATCCAGCTCAGCATAACCCAATAAATATCTGTATAGAAAAACAAAAAATAGTAACAAACAGACCTTCGTCGTAATAGAAACATGTAAGTCATATATATATATATATATATATATATATATATATATATATATATATATATATATATATATTAAATACACACAGACACGTTTTATATATATAACGTGTGTTTGTGTGTATTTTAATATATATATATATTTGTATATATATATACATATATATATAATATCCATATATATATATATATATATATATATATATATATATATATATATATTATATATATATATATATATATAGACAAAATCCACGAAGGAAAGAAAAACGATGGAATTCTGCAAGGCCTTTCGATTTTCCTGTCTGGTAAGTAAAGGACAAGAAGTCGAAAGGCCTTGCAGAAGAAGTCCATCGTTTCTCTTTCCTTTAGTGGATATTATTTTTATATTTTACATATTCACCACGTTCCATATTTTCGCGATTCAATCATACATACATACATACATACATACACATAAATATATATTATATATTTATACATAAATTTATCTGTCTTTGTATTTAGATACGTGTATATATATATATATATATATATATATATATATATAAATATATATATATATATATTATATATTTATATATATATATATATATATATATATATATATATATAAAATATAAATATATATATATATATATATATATATATATATCATAAAGAATATTTTAGATTTTTGAGTTTGATCATCTTTCCTTCCCACACTGAATTATTAAATCACGTGGAAGGTCTTAGCGGAAAAATCAGAAATTTTTATCTCAGTAGCTTTTATTCTTTTTTTTTCTTTTCTTTTTTTTATCTCTTCTCTTTGGTGCCTGCGGAAGTCTCTTGGACTCTAAAGGGAACCGTCTTTTGCTTGGTTGCAAAGAGAGAAAGAAAACAAAGAAGAAGAGAAAAAGTGCCAGCCTCCAGCGATTCAGACTCTCAAAGGAAAGTAATGATTTATTTGGAGGTAATAACGTATGCAGGCAAAAACGGCTTATATTTCGGGAACAAGGTTTTGCCCTCTTATTATTTGCAAACAATTTTCCTTCATAATTACGATTTCATGGTTCACAGGAATACATTTTAGTCTTTTCTGTTTTGCCCCTGGTTGCTTTCTGGCTTCTTGTAATATTTTTAATTGCCATGTAGGAAATATAGTAAAAGTTATATCTGCTTGAAAATTAAAGCCTTTGTATCATAACTAATAATAATAATAATAATAATAATAATAATAATAATAATAATAATAATATAATAATAATAATAACTAATAATAATAATAATAATAATAATAATAATAATCATCATAATAATACTAATAATAATAATTATAATTATAATAATAAAGACGAAGACCCGAAAATATACAGAGACAGGAGAATGAAAAACAGAACAGAGGTATGGCACAACAAACCAATGCACGGACAGTACATGAAACAGAATAAAGAACTGGCCAGCGGTGAAACATGGCAATGGCTACAGACGGAAGAGCTCAGGAAGGAAACAGAAGGAATGATAACAGCGGCGCAAGATCAGGCCCTAAGAACCAGATATGTTTAAGGAAAGGTAGATGGAAATAACATCCCACCCATATGCACAAAGTGCAATATGAAAAACGAGACCATAAACCACATAGCAAGCGAATGTCCTGCACTTGCACAGAACCAGTACAAAAAGAGGCATGATTCAGTGGCAAAAGCCCTCCACTGGAGCCTGTGCAAGAAACACCAGCTATCTTGCAGTAATAAGTGGTACGAGCACCTACCTGAAGGAGTGATAGAAAACGATCAGGCAAAGATCCTCTGGGACTATGGTATCAGAACAGATAGGAAGATGTGTGCAAATAGACCAGACGTGACGTTGAATGACAAAATCAAGAAGAAAGTATCAAGCATTGATGTCGGAATACCATGGGACACCAGAGTTGAAGAGAAAGAAAGCGGGAAAAAATAGATAAGCTATCAAGAACCTGAAAAACATAGAAATACGGGATATGGATATGCCAGTGGAAATTGTACCCATAATCATAGGAACACCAGGCACGATCCCAAGATCCCTGAAAAGAAATCTTGGAAAACTAGAGGCTGAAGTAACTCCAGGACCCATGCAGAAGTGTGCTCCTAGAAACGGTGCACATATTAAGAAAAGTGATGGATTCCTAAGGAGGCAGGATGCAACCCGGAACCCCACACTATAGATACCACCCTTTTACACCCTTTTATCAAAACTATACAAATTGGAAACCCTTACCTGTTGTCAATGGTGCCCTCTGTCTGCAAACATGTCATTAGGCTGTTAAGATCACGTAAATACAAAAATATACTATTTATTACCCAAAGCAGATGAATATAAAATAGAACAAAATGATTAATAAGTCATAGTGATAAAAACCCAAATCTGCCCACAAAGAAAACTAGTAAGTTATCATTCTACCCTCCTGGCTAAGGAATTCATCCATACCCAGAATGTCAATCGTTTCATTGTATCAGTCAGGATAGAGAATCCCGTCTCTAATATCATGGAATAGCCCATCTGTAATAAAGATGCATAAGATAATATTGGATAAAAAGATACGCTTCGCACATCACTCTTTTCAAAAGTAATTCTTAAGTAAAAGAATATATTTCACATTCTCTCTCTTTTTTCAAAGTAATCTTAAGTAAAAGAATGTATTTTCATACTTCTCTCTCTTTTCAAATGGTACGGTTTTCTAAGTCCTACAAAATATGTGCCATACCTAAAAGATGGGGTTTTTCTCCCGACACCTGGCGTGTACCAAAAAACCGACCTCTTTCTTCTCACAAAAGAATGTGCTCTCGCAAGTGCCTTGGATGATTAGACCTGTACATCCGTACAAACGAATATACATACTTGACACACCCCAAAACGGCCTTGACGACAGGACGAGCAGTCTCCAGATTAAAATGCTTACGTATCAAATTCCTTTATTCAAGAAGGCTGCCCCTACAGCTCAATCTGTCTCCAAGCAAGACATGATATGTAATTCACTAACATTACACACTTACAAGATATATACATATATATAATATATATATATATATATATATATATATATATATATATTTATATATATATATATATATATATATATATATATATATATATATATATTTATTATTATTATTATTAGATATTTCATACTTGTTCGACAGCTTTTTCTGAGCTCCAGTTACTTTATTAGCCTCTCTCTCTCTCTCTCTCTCTCTCTCTCTCTCTCTCTCTCTCTCTCTCTCTCTCTCTTTCTCTACCGCCATCAGTTTACTTTTACGCAAATACTTGTATAGTTCAAACATTCCCGTTGTTCATAGACATCAACCATTTTATCCTTTTAGCCTCAATCTAATTCTTCAAATAAACCACGCAAGCACTAAAATACATTATCCTTAAAAGTCAATTGCAGACTCCCTCGTCTTTGCATTTTTCACAAATTTGACATAAATGTATTAGATACGTATAATGTTTGCCAGGGCGCAATCCATTCACATCCACTTTTCGTGCAAAGATATTTCCAATCGCTTTGTCGGCAGGAGGAGACAATACACATCATTGAAAGGATAAGTGCTAATGAGTTATAGTTGGCTTGTGCCCCAAACCCATTCATTCCCCCTATCTCTATTGTCATAGCATGTTCAAGTTCATCATGATGATAAATTTCTAGTCGGTCTTGACGGGCTCCTTTTACAGAAGTCATCTCAGAGACTCTCCAAATATTAGCTATGACGAACGACGCTCTTTTCCTGTCACGCCTTCTCTGTTTCGCTCTCAGGTCCCCATTTCTCAAACCGAGTCCCAGGCTTTTGATGAATCTTATGCCATCATGATCATAATGCCCTCCTGTAGCACTGCTACCTTTATGCCACAACATATTCACACTTTTGATCACTCTTTTGGACTTTTCATTGATTTGAATGTACCTTCCACAGACTGGTCAACCCTTCAAAAATATTTTCATTAGTTTATCACAAAATGTCTACTCGTTCTGACCCTTCTCCGACCTTTAAATTGATCTTACGTCCTTGAGAGACATTTCCATCCCAGCCCTCAGCTTCAAATTAATCCCACTAACTCTTGAATCATTCATTTCTGCTCCCATGACAATGATTCGCCGATTGTCAAAATCTTTATTTCGTCAGCCGAATCCTTGCATATGTAAAAAAAAAAGTCTCTCTCTCTCTCTCTCTCTCTCTCTCTCTCTCTCTGCACATTTCATATCAAGAACTATTTGTTCATTGCCCCTTATTATCGAAGTCGATTATTCTCCAGTATTATCAATTTTTTCCAAAAATGATCGTTCTTTGTATTTTCATAATATCATACCAAGATCTGTTTATTTATTAGTAGCTCTCTCAGCATTTTCTGTCTCCAGTTTAATTCTGTTGTCTTCGTAAAAATATTTCAGTCTCTTTTTGTATGTGTCATTCGAACCTCTCTTTACCAATTACTTATTCTCTTTACATTTACTGCTTCTCGGAATAATTTCTTACAAAATTTCTCGCTCCCTCTATGAAGCTAAAACATTTTCCCTTAATTAATAGCGGTTTTTTTTTCTTGTGTTAGTATTCTCCATTATAATTTCTCTTTCCTCTTGAAATGCTTCTTGCACTCTCTTTTGGCATAATTGATTCTAAGATCTATTACCTCATTATTTCCTTCTTCATTACCTCTTTCTGTTATGATAAATTTCCTTTTGATAAAAATTTCGATCTTTCCAATATGAAGATCGATTCACGGCTAACACTTCTTCCTGCACTTGCTACCCGCTATTACAGTTCCCTTTTTCTTTCTGAAATTCCTTTTCTCTCTATTTGCATATTTTATTCCAAGATTCGTTTTCCCCTGGTTCTGCAATTTTTACCCTCCAACACGATTTGCTTTTTCTGAGATTCTCGTTACCACCCATTGCATATTCGACGAGCTAATGACTAATTAATATTGGTTTCTACTTTTTCTTCTCTCCAGTATAATTATCTCCCTATTTGCATATTTGAGTCTTAGACCTAAGTACCAATCAATACTATTTTTGCGTCTACTGCTCCTCATATGCGCCCTTTTCCTTTATGATTTTCCTGCTCTGTCTATTTGCATATTTCATTATAGGATCTATTTAGCCATCAACCGTTCTGCATTTTCTACTCTCGAATATGATTAATTTTTTGTCTAGAGTTTTTCTCATTCCTTTTGCAAATTTTGCCCTGGAATCAAATTGCTCATTAACGCCTTTTTTTTTATTCGCTAACCTCCGGTTTGGCATTTTTTATTTCCTAAAATTCTTGCTCTCTTTATTTTCATATTTTATTCTAAGGTCTTTTAGCTTATTATGCCAGTATGAATTCATTCTATTAAGTAAAGTTCATTCTAGCATATATTTGCAAATTAACGTGATTCATATTTTGCCTTTCATGTTCACCAATTAGATTTTTCTTCCTCCCTAAAATTTGTATTCCAAAACTTCTATTGTCATTGAGCCTTTCAAGCCAATGGCCCCTGTGCTTGTTCCATATGAAAAGGTTTCATCTTTATGAATAAAAAAATAAAGTGCTTCGTCACCATTGGGCTTCGAACCGCTGCTTGGTTTAGGAACAACGATAGACAGTGACTTTGACCAACAGCTATCAAGATAAGTAATAAATTGATATCGACTTTACTCTACATATGTTTGTATAGTGTATGTTTCTTTGTACTATAATCATATATAATATTATAACTATATATATATATATATATATATATATATATAGTATGTATGTATATATATATAATATATATATATAATATATATATATATATATATGTATGTAGGTATATATATATATATATATATATATATATATATATATATATATATATATATATATGTATATATATAGTAATATATATATATATATATATATATATATATATATATATATATATATATATTGGGGGTATGGGGGCCCCCCCCCCACCCCCCCCCCCCATTATTCATTAGGTAAGTGTGTAGCACGAAACGGATGGCAAACCAACACACAGCATTACACATAGCCTCTCTCTCTCTCTCTCTCTCTCTCTCTCTCTCGGCAACTCTAGCACCGACACCTCTCAAATATTGCCCCATAATCTCCAAATAAATGTGTCTCCATTTGCAACAAAGATGGCTGCAAAATAATTGAACTAAACATAGCTCATATCACATTGGCAAATATCAAAAATGGCCAAAAATATATCTCCAATATATTATATCTCAAATTATAACTCCAAAATAATATATACCTCCAATTATAACTCCAAATATATCTCAATTATAACTCCAATTCTCTAGAGAATAACTCAATGTTATAGTCAAAAACTATAAAAACTCTCTCCATTTAGCATAACTGCTAAAAAAGGGCAAAAACTCGGCAAATAAAAACTGTCTAGAAAATTCTAGAAAAAATCACCCATGTGTCACAACTCCTTATAACAGAACTCCAAATTCACAGTCTTAGCCAAGACTTCTCCATATGCACTACGACATAAGTCACTAGAAAACTTAGCCAAGTTTCCTATCTCTCACAAAGTTGTCACAAATACAACAAATGTATTGTGCAAGAAAACTCACAATTTCTGGAACACAAATATCCAGAGAAAAAATGTAGTGCCATTATGTATGCATTCAAAACAGTGCAAAAAAATTCTCCCGTGTATTTCTCTATAGCATCAAATAGCTGAAACCCAAACACGTTCCCGAATAATGACTCTAAGTCACGAACTGAGATATTGAAAAATATTCACACCAACTGGATAGAAAAAAATAAACTCGAATTCACCCTTGGTAAAGAAAACTTGTGTCAGCGATGGCTAACTTCCAAAAAAGGAGAAAAGAAAAATCAACGGCCTTGTTCACTATCTCCCGTAACTCACTAGATGTCAAGCAATTATCTGCTGAACTCATAAAAAAAAGGAAAAAAACAAAAATAATGTGTTGTTAGTTCCTCCCAAAATTAAAAAAAAAAGATTTCACCTCCCTTGACAGCATTAAAATACCCACGTATTAGTATAAAAATAATCAGTATCAGAAATATCATCATCACAAAATCACCAAAAAACTGCTATCATCAAAATCACTAGTATCAGTACAAAAAAAATATCACTAATGTCAATGCTTATCCATTCTCCAAAAATTCAGCAAAAAATTCAGCAAAAGTTCAGCAAGAATCAACACAATTCACCAAGATTCAGTCAGATTCATCAAGATTCAGCAAAACTCATCATCGTGAATGACTGAAATATTCTGCAATGACACAAAAACTCACAAATAATTAACACAAGACTTCTCCCATTAATTCATTGTAATAATTCTTGAATAATTATCTGTAATAATTATAGAATAATCTCCCATGAAATATCTCAAATCTCTCGTAAAACAAGTCTCCCGTAATGATAATTATACTTAAGCAACCCTCCCGTAACACATCTCAAGTATAATAATTATCAATAATAATAATAATAACTCTCCATAGCAACAATTCTCTTGCAAAGATCTCAAGTAAGGGTGAAATTCAAATAGCACACAACAGTATTGCTGAACCTCATGACATATAATTTCTCCAGATGCAACACCATTTACGGCACCGGGCAACACCATTTGGCACCATTTTCAAAGTACTCTCTCCAACACAATAAAAAAAAATAATAATAATCTGTGTCTCCCCATTATATTTTTGTCTTCCAAGGCACAAAGAAAACATACACCCATACAATGCATTTCAATTGTCTTTTATTTCCTTTTCTCTTCATCCAAGGGAGAAAAAAAAAAAAAAATCTCTTTTCTAAAAAAAAAGACTCTACGGGCATTTCACTTCATCAACTTATCAATCAGCTGATGTCTTAGCATTCAATGTCAAGGCCAGACTTGTCTTCAACAGCCCGACAAAGAAAAAAAAAGAAAGGGGGAGTTCACCCACACTGAGAAAAAAAAGGTTTCTCCCCCCGTTAGAACAACCCCTCAGTCAAGCGGCAGAACAGCCCGAGGCATACACAGTAGTACCCCCATCTCCCCTTAAACAGTGTCTGAGGACCCCCTTCCAAGGTATACACTAGTACCCATCTCGCAATACCCGAGGCATGCCAGTACCCACAATGCAATGCGCCTTTCTGCGCGGTAAGCAGAAATCTGCTGAGCCCGTGAAATTCAGTGACCGCTCTTGTCTCCAAGCCAGATATGCTTATCTAAGCACAGTTCACATGCATAAACACATCTCTATACACTCTTATGTGTTTAAAACAAAGACGAATACGTCTATCATAAACAGGCGCGAATAAAGAAAACACGTCACTTCTGTTACAATGGGGAAAGACAAGAAAAATTTTTGGATCTCTTGAACCAATCCCATTCCACTGAAATATTTCAAACAACCCTCTCCCTTTGATAAACAATAGTTTTTAACACTCACCACTCCAAAATGGGAACATAAAGAACTAGAAATTCGCGAAATGCACGGCAGTGATATATGCACTAATAACAACACCCTCACGGCCATCTCGGGATGCACTTGTCATTGCACACAGAAGTCATACTGAGTGCGTCCACTGCTTCTAGGCTGACTCCATGGGAAAAATGCTGAGTCCAATAAAATCCTACCCTCTCCCTTCACAGTTAACGGATAGATATTTTCACATTTTTCCTCACTAAGTAACTGAAAACTAACAGTTTAACAATTTTCCACAATCCCACAAAGGCTTTGTCGTTCGAAAACTATCGCTAAGCCATAACCCCTAACTGGTCACCCATCTCTCATTGGCGTTCCTAGGCATAAAAAAGAAAAGAAACTTTTATACCCCTTTACGCTGCCACCACTGCAATAGGGGGATTCCCCCCCCCCCCCCCCCCCCCCCATTATTCATTAGGTAAGCGTGTAGCACGAAACGGAAGGCAAACCAACACACAGCATTACACATAGCCTCTCTCTCTCTCTCTCTCTCTCTCTCTCTCTCTCTCGGCAACTCTAGCACCGACACCTCTCTCTCTCTAAGGAATCTCTCTCTCTCTCTCTAGCACCGACACCTCTCTCTCTCTCCACCTCTTTCTCTCCATTCTAACAGGTAATGAAAATGAGAGAGTCGCATCATAACATTAACGTTTATTAACAATGAATAAATAATGGATAATCAAGTCTTACAGACTAACTCAGAAAACCCCGAATAGTACAATGTCTGATAGTAATCATTAGTCACCAAAAAGTCTACACCCATCTGGGAACTCTTTGTCCCCCTCCATTCCAGAATCGTCTGTTTCAAAGATACAGAACACATCCCGGTAAGTACACACACAAGATTAACAATCAATGACTAAATATTGGATATCATCATAAAAAATGTCAAACAGATAATAAGCAAGCCTTCGGCTAAAACACTTCAACACTCACCCAAGCAACCGGAACACTTAAACACAGTTAATTAAAACACTCCCGGCGAACGCCACGGCATCTTGCCTTTCACTTGAAGACCCTCTGTCAAAATCCTCCCATAGACTTGCGTATGAAACTATTAAAGGGAAGAGGCGCACACGCACATACGAACGCACAGTTCGTTAGCGCCTCGCAACACTAGTTGCATCCAGTTTCACAAAGGCACTTTGAGAAGAGTTAATAAACTCAGTACATTGACTTGTCTAACTCGGCATTTTTATCTCACGCCATCCCCAGAATACTCATTCATCAGCTACTCTCAGGTCGTTGCTTCTCACTGTTCTCCACATTCCATAGGTCACAGAGAACACATGGACAATATATTATCAATCAAAAACCCTAGGCCTTACATATATATATATATATATATACTATATAATATATATATATATATATATATATATATATATATTAGTACTGACGCATATCGTTTAATATCTATAACTTGGGAATAACTTAAACCGAAGTTGTATTACAATTAATAGGTGCTTCGTCTCTGGCAGGATTTGAACCGTTGGCTAGTTTAAAACCAAAGATAACCAGTGACTTAAACCATCCAGCTATCGATTTTAATTTCCATTGGGTTTAATTTATTTTCAAAATATAGTTGGGATATTAAACGATATTCGTGAGCATGAAATTGACTTGTGATATGGTTGCTCTTCGTGGAAATTTGAACTAGGTAAGTAATGTGAATGCTTTTAGAATTAGAAAGTGTTTATAAAGGAGTAGAAGCTAAGAAGAATCGAAAATGGTGTATACGCTTTGTTCCTTTGTTCTTTCTTATATATGTTGAAATTTATGATTTTGTAATATTCTATATATTTTCTTGATCTTTCGTCGTTATTTTAAACATGCGTAAACTCTTACTGTTTTGCATGCTTCTTATTCTTCTCCTTTTTTTTTCTTTTTTTTCCTGAAATATGTCTCTGTCGTGTTTTAAATGACAAGTAACGAAATATCGATGGTAATTATATCGGCGACGGTAATTCAAATTTGAAGACTATATTCAAAGCACAACTATCTTTGGAGAATAACCTTTGGAAATCTTGTGCCCAAGTTATCGATATTAAGAATTATTTGTCAGTACTAATATACATACATATATATATATATATATATATATATATTATATATATATATATATATGTATATGATATATATATATATATATATATATATCTATATATATAGCAAAGTTAAACACTGTATCCGTGTTCTAATATGTTGTAGGAAGCCCACAAAAATCGGAAAAAATTGAAGTTTTTTATTTAGCTTTCGGAGAGTACATTCTCTCCCTCTTTCAGAAAGAGAATTTTCCGAATTTTTGTGGGCTTCCTACAATATATATATATATATATATATATATATATATAATACATATATATGATTATACTGATATACATAATTATAGGACAAAGAAACATACATTATATAAACATATGTACAATAAAGTCGATATCAATTTATTACCGATTTTGATAGCTCGTGGTCAAAGTCACTGTCTATCGTTGTTTCTAAGTCAGGCAGTGGTTCGAATCCCAATGGTGGCAAAGCGCTTTATTATTTATATTATTCATAATGGCGCCTGAAGTTATGTCTGAGAACCTTTCCCTTTCACACTAAACTGAACAATGTATTACCGGAACAATTATTGTTCCTCTGAAGTGGAATGAATCAAGTCATTTTTCTTCGGATAACAATGACCTATTAAACTTGATGAATTGTCTTATTCCATAACAGCGGCCACTTATCTTTGTCGTCTCGTCTTGCAATTTTGCAATAATGGAAGATGATTGCAATCCGTTAAACCGGAGTGTTGGTATGACAGTCATCTGTCGGGGGCTGTGAGACAATGATTGGAAGTGAGGGAGTTAATGGGAAGTAATGATGATAGTGGTATGATGATACTGCACTTTGTTTCAGGTAAATATGTATGCTGCAGTGAAGCTCTCTCGTCTCTATCTCTGTCTCTGTGTGTGTCTCGCTCTTTTTCATTTAAATACACACACAAAACACACACACACACACACACACACACAACACACACATATATATATATATATATATATATATATATATATATCGAGCTACAATGTCCTTTAATATCTAATTCGCTCTCCCTCGGAATTAATATATTTTCATATATGCTTAACCGAAGGGGAATTTTTTTTCTCGATAATAGACTTGCCTGGACCGGGCGCGAACCCATGGAACCTTATAAATCCAGGAACGTCAGTGAAGCTTTTTACCTACTTTTTAGTAGCCTACACTGACCTTCCTGGATTTGTAAGGCTCCATGGGTTCGCACCCGGGTCCAGGCAAGTCTATTATCGAGAAAAAAATTCCACTTCGGTTAAGCATATATGAAATATATTAATCCCGAGGTAGAGCGAATTAGATATTAAAGGACACTGCAGCTCGATATATGTACATGAAACATGAATCACGGAAATGTGATATGACTTATATATATATATATATATATATATATATATATATATATATATATATATATATATATATATATATATATATACGCATCGAGCTACAAATGTCCTTTAATATCAAATTCGCTCAATAATATATTTTCATATATGTTAACCGAAGGGAATTTTTTTAGTTGATAATAATTATCTCCTAATCATTATCTCCTAAACTCCTCCCCCCAACACCGACAATAACAATAACAAAGTACTTTGTAGGGTTACTCCCAGAGCAAGCGAAAGTAGTGAAGAAAGCGTGTTATAAGGTTATGTTTTAGAAAAAAACGAAAGTCTGACCTCGAAAGCAGTTAATGCCTTGAGCTTCAAGAGAATTACATGTAAGAATTGGGTAAAAAATGACAAAAGATTAGACACTGACGCGGAAGTAGAATATAAGGAGGGATCATGGAAACAATAGGGAGGATTTGTAGGTGCAGACGTTAGGATGGACGAATAAAATCATAAAATGGTTGGGTGAAGAAGCAAGAGTTTAAAAGAAGGAAAAAGGGGAGGTCGTTTACAATTATGTACAGCTCTAAATACGTATAAATTAGTAGTCTAGCATATAGGGTGTGTATAACCTACCATTTCAAAATGGATTTCTTATGGATAGCTTTTTTTGTTCCAGGCTGATTAAGAGAAGTCTAGGAAAAAAGAAATAAGAGTAATAGACAGTATTGGGCGCATCCACTTGTTAACTCGAGATTGTTTTTTTTATCTTTTATTATAAAAATGCAATTACATTCCAATAATTTACATTATTTGAATTATTCTCTTAATATGAAAATATAAATATAAAATTATAAAATTTTCTACAAAATCAATACAAATCAATATCAAAATGTATAGTTTAAAAATTCTTTAGTTACATTCCTGGAAATATTGCTTGTATATCTACATTTAATATACGTCCTTTGTTAAAGGATTCGTTCTGCACTCTTTACAAAGACTGTAGATCATATCACCAGAAAGTTCTGAGTTATTTCAGGAAAACATAGACATTGTCGATCACCGAGGAAATGCATATCAATAGAAGGCGGACTAATCTTATCAAATGTAAAAGAAAAGTTATTTTTCTCTTCATGGAGGAAATAGTCATACCATTATAACATTAACCGAGATATATTTACTTTGCTTTACTACTATGTCAAGTCTGTGTGACTCTTGGTTCTTGTTACCTTCCAAGGTATAGAAAAAAAGGATGAGGTTGCCGCCCTATTAGTCGGCGCCTTGAAAAGGTGATAACCAAAATGGCCTCCTCCATTTTCGTTCGCCCTGGAAGGGTTGTTCCTGTCTTCGCCTTCAGGTGGAACTGGCAGCGCTCAGCTGGAGCGAGAATGGACGCACAGGTCGCCAAAAATCCTTTAGAAAACCATCGGGAGACGAACGCCCTAAAACCCTTATTCACGCGTTTCGCCTCAGGTGGAGATAAATACAAGGGACCGGTAACTGAACACATTCCTCTACCTAAGGAGTTTCATTTTTTATTTGCGAGATTTCTGTCCGAGTGACATTTCTAGAATACCCAAGGGACAGATTTTAATTTTTTAATACATTTTATTAGTTTTGTTCATTTTCGTCGACTAAGAAATATTCATTGTCGTTATCATGTTCATTATTGGTATTATTCAGAAGAACATATATTATTAAGAAACGAGATGCATGTATATAATATATATATATATATATATATATATATATATATATATATATATTTATATACATTTTATATAAAAATACTAAAATGAAGCAAGACTGAGAAAATATGAAAGATTTACAATGGTACGAAATAAAAAAAGAATGCTAAAAATCGAGTAAAAAATCCAAATGTTCTCATTTCCATTAATTTGGCTTCCATTTCTATTTTCATTTTTCTTATTTTTTTTAAATATTCTTTTAACTCGGAAGAAGGACCATCTTCAAATACGTAAAAGAAATACATATGGCACGTATATTTAGGAAATGTATTATGCAATTGCAGAAGCGAGCAAAACCCCTCCTTCCCATCACAATGACGATTTCTTATTCAAGATAAAATTGAATATTATGTGGAAGAATATTATTTACAAAGCATGCTCCCGCATTTGCTGGCTTATTCGTTTCTTAACAGTGGCAGTCATGAATTGGACCATCGATAGATGATCTCTTATTTGTCACTTTTTCATAAGTTGTGTTTCAACAGAGATCTTCCACATTCACAATAATTGATCCCTGATCCACTTTACCTGCCGAGAGAGAGCAACCAGATTCGCTGAACAGCAGCGCCAACTTGCAGTCTGTGTGCCTCGCTGTCGAACCTCCCAGTTCCAGAGGTCCTTCATTCCTCACACTACCGGACTATGGAACAGCCTTCCAGAGGATGTCGTGCAATTGGAACGCCAGAAATTCAAGCGAAAATGCAATACATTACTACCCTAATAATATTCTTCTTGTATTTTGATGCATTTCTATCGATTTACTCTTTATTAATTTATTGTTTCTTTTTTTAATAATTAGGGATCTTCTTTCCGTATTTCCCTTTACTTCCTTTTACTTCTTCCTAATAAACACCTTAGTCTTTGGAAGCTCGAATTTCGTAGTCAGTGGCCCCTCCGGGTTTTTTGCATACGAATATGGGCTTCATCTGTTGAATAATAATAATAATAATAATAAAAATAATAATAACGAAGAAATCCGTCAGTTTGTTTGCTTTGAATCCACTGCTTGAGTGTGCATCGATGCTCTTTAAGACTCGCTCGAGCTTCACTTATGTATTTGTTTGCCTCTAAGCAACTCGTATGCTTTACTTTGCAATTTGATTCGAAACAAAAAAGGAAGAGCTGATATTCAATTTTTTGTGTCCGAGTGGCTTTTTGTGCATTTGGCTGCATGAACCCATTAGAACACGACTTTTTTTTTTTTTTTTTTGTATATTCCCCTTGAGTCTGTCTTATGTTCAGAAAAGTGTGTGTGTTTTGATAGTTCCTACGCAGTTTACCTGCTTACTGTCGATGTATGTTTTACACATGCAATGAAATCTTCCAAAATGTTCAGCGGATGCCCGCAGATTGTGAAATAAACCTCGTTTCTTTTTCTACTACATTTGAAATGAGAGAAATTTTGAAATGTTTTTTTTTTTATTGAACTTCGATTCATTTTTTAAATTTCGTTCCCGTTATATGTTTGGAAATAAGTAACAAATACAACTTTTCCAACATTTACTACCGGCAGCTTGAAGGAGCGTTGTGTTCAGTGGCACCCAATCAGAGGACGTTTATTGCAATACATACGTACACACTCACTCGTCTCCTCGACTCAAAGAATGACACGTCGAAAATGTGTTATATAATAATTTCTGCATTGCTGCTAATAGGAAAGAGAACTCATAAAAAGCCAATTGGTCGTATGAATCCGTCGCAATAAAAATCTAGAAATCGAGATTTTGAGAGAGACTATTTTTTTGCCTTATTGCAAGTTCACCATCTGTTCATTTTTGTTTCCGAGTGAAAGCCAGGAATTTCATTTCAGCGTTGATTAATTCTACGACGAAATTTACGATATCATTTGGGAATTTCCTGTTATGTCCTTTTAGACAAAATACAAGGTTTTTCCTCAGGTCTTCTGTAATTACCGGATCATGTCTAAGTGTCATTTTTGCTACACAGGAGACAGAACTGAAGAATATATACTATTTTAGTATATGAACTTGGTGTCATAACGGCCGAGATAAAAAGGGGATTAAAAAAAGAAAAAGGACCAACAACAAATTATCAACAACGTCTTGGAAACACGATAAATCATGAAAAAAACCCATATTGATCGTAATGTTCATGCTAGATAATGAGAATGGTAATAATCAAGACAGAAGGAAATCATAAAATATATGAAACATAAAAAAAGAGTAAAGAAGAATGGAGCTCTTTGAGATGCTGATAAAAGTCTTGACACCAAGCAGGAACTTGTCACTTGAGGACTGAGCCTTATACTGCAGATTATCCAGGTTAGGCCTTTCCCAAATCTTAAGCTTGCTAGAGAGCCGCTCACATTAGCGAAGGCTAGCATCTTATTCAGGGTGAGTCGCTGGCATGCTTGAAGCAGGCGAATTTCTGCTCATTTCTGCTTGGGAGGGATGAGGTGGTTGAAATGGGGAAACAAAGCCGTTTAACTACGACTATAAGATTTGCTAGGAGTCTGAAGAACCCAATTAGGAGAACAAACCGGAGGGAACAGGGGAACAGACCATAGAGTGATTCACCGAGAGCAAGATGGTAGTTAGCTCTGTTTTTTTCTTCGAGTGTGTGGACTTTACGTCCTTCAAGTACTTTGCAAGTTTAAATGGTGACAAAGTGAAACTTCTATTTTCCGTATCAGAATGTAAGTAAACAAAAGTAAATAATAGTTAGCAATAGATAAATGAAATTTTGCAAAGTAAGTGTCAGATATTATCAATGAAATATGGTCACAAACTTATATATATATATATATATATATATATATATATATATATATATATAGTATATATATATATATATATATATATATATATATATATATATATATAATGTTAAAGTGACCATATGTTATTAATAATAACTAACACTCTCTTTGCAAAATTTCATTTCATATTATATGTATATATATGTATATATATATATATATATATATATATATATATATATATATATATATATATATATATATACAACGATATTAGTAGCTTAACATTTGTAGAAAGGCATTTGTACTGCAGAGTCAATGTCGACTTAAACCTCTGTTGATGGTTTAGTGGTCAAAAGTCACTGTTCATCGTTGTTTCCAAATTTTATTCCCCGTGGGTGTACCTCATTCCATAGGTTTAGTGAACTGGATATCAAATGATATTTTACTCTAATATTTGGGATTATAAATGAATTTCACAGTGTATGTGACAGAAATTCATAATTAGCAGAGTTGCAAACTATCAGCTATCATGATGGAGGTGAGTTGATGTCAATTGTAAGAACAAAACCTGAGTTCGTCAGCATTTGTACAACAGAGTCGACTTCAACTTACACCTCTCTTGATGGGTTCAAAGTCACTTTAAATTGTTGTTGCTAAACCCAGCAACGTTTCGAATCCCATTGGGGTCGAAGCACTTATCAATTATAATTCCCTTTAGGTGTAAGATATTCCCTAGGTATGATGGACTGGATAGCTGCTTATCCTGACAGGTAATGTTTGTTTGTTTGTATGGTGTTTTTACGTTGCATGGAACCAGTGGTTATTCAGCAACGGGACCAACGGCTTTACGTGACTTCCGAACCACGTCGAGAGTGAACTTCTATCACCAGAAATACACATCTCTGACCCCTCATTGGAATGCCCGAGAATCGAACTCGCGGCCACCGAGGTGGCAGGCAAAGACCATACCAAAGACGCCACTGAGGCGCTCTGACAGGTAATAAAATCCGTTAAGTAATGAAGATTTACAGATAGCCTGTACAATTCTATAGAGCAACTCGCGAAGTCTCTAGTGTAGTACGGCAATTCTAGGTTAAGTAATGAATAGTCCTATTCAGTATCTTGTAATTACCATTCAGTTTTAAAATATTGATTCATTTATTCAGTTTTAGAGATAAATCTGCAACATGAACAGCTTCAGAAAATACTGCGATATATCCTAACTAGCCTAACAGGAACATAGCCAACTGCAATAGTTTACCTACTTACGTTTACAAGGCGTTTAAAACGCACAAGACTCATATAGAATTATGTAAAAAACACAAACATGTTTGTATTTTAACATAAGTTACGGAATACAAGCGCTCACTGCGAATCACACACCACGCCACTCTCTCTCTCTCTCTCTCTCTCTTTCTCTCTCTCTCTCTCTATATATATCTATATATATTATATATATATACATATATACATATATATATATATATATATATATATATATATATATATATATATATTAAATCCATTATAATATTGTATCTAATATCGTAATATCGTAATGTTGTGTTACACACATATATTTTTCAGTCTGTGTGCGTATTTAGACTTTATGTACACATATGCATTACGTCAAGGCAATATACACATTAACTGTGCATTTACTCTCTCTCTCTCTCTCTCTCTCTCTCTCGTCTCTCTCTCCTCGTCTCTCTCTCGGGTCTCTCTCTCTCTCTCTCTCTCTGTCAAAATTCTTTTTATAAAGGGATAGTAACTTTATCAAAGCTTGGAGTATAATAACGATGCACTACGAGAGAGAGAGAGAGAGAGAGAGAGAGAGAGAGAGAGAGAGAGAGAGAGAGAGAGGTTCATACGTGCTTACGGAAGTGCAGCTCACATGTAATCAACAAATTGAATGAGATTATATACATGAAAATTTGATGCTGTCCACTATACAATTAATGGCAGCATAAATAGGTGGTCATTAACACGGTAGTGATAATCACTGAATTGAAATGCATTATGCTTTCACTTCATCTCTCGATTACTTTAAAATTGCGCTTCTGTGAGCAATTGTATCAATTTCTGTCTGTTTACGATCCCTCTTTCTCTCTAGCGTTGTGTATCGCAATTAACTCCAAGCTTTGATAAAGTTAATATCCCTTCATGAAATCTGCTTACCATAAGTGGGTATATCATCAGTAAATTAAAAGCATTGCATATTTACTGTTTCTACGAATGATGTACGGCAGCCTAAACTTAGGTGGCATACGACTATACTCCAACAGTGTATAAGCCTTTCCTATGTACCCTGCACACCCAGCCACCAACACATGCACACACACACACACACATTTGGCTGAATTGTTCATTAAACTGTTAATGTGGAGATACCAAAAGGCAAGTACATAACGGTAGCTACTCTATGCAATAAGCAGACAGTTGTAAGTACACACATGCTCTCACAGTGCAGCTGGTGTTTTTTTTATTATTATTTTCATGCCTCCAGCTATTGTTAAATTCGTTGCAGCTTGCATGGCGTCCAAAGCGTTTCATATTAGTACGTACCTAAACAGCACAGCAATTGTCATTGATGTTCTTATAGAGAAGAAACAAGAAAGAGGCTAGATTAGCAAATCTCAGAACTTTTAGCTTACCTTCTTCCAATAATCCTAAAATTCTGAAGATATTCTTGATGTCATTGTTATTTCGTTTCACCAAAATTACAATGTTATAAAACTATAGAAAAATTCTATCATGAAAATATTGTGCTTATATAAAATGCATATCTAGCGCTAGGAGACGTAATGGGCAGAGTGACACTGTTCGAAAACGTCGATATCAGTTAACGGTTTTATATCTGTGTTGCATTCGTCTGGGAATTTATCTATCTATCTATAATAAAAAAAAGGGTAAGGGTGACATGACAAACCCACGCTTCTCCTGCAAGCCTGTCTGTCTGTTTGTTTGTTTGTATGGTGCTTTTACGTTGCATGGAACCATTGGTTAATCAGCAACGGGACCAACGGCTTTACGTGACTTTCGAACCACGTCGAGAGTGAACTTCTATCACCAGAAATACACATCTCTCACTCCTCAATGGAATGGCAGAGAATCGAACCCGCGACCACCTAGGTGGAAGTCCAACACCATACCAACCACGCCACTGAGGCGCTTCCAAGCCTGTCTGTCCGCCCCGGGAGGGGAGCGGGAGAGGGTGGGGATGGAAGTAGGTATGGGATCGGGCAGCGCAGAGGTCGCATCACACTTCGTTACATGACCTGCGTCTGTGTGATTTTTCCATGTTGGCCTAATGGACTAAAATCTTGTATTACTTTACTTTTTCTTATTGTGGGAGGATGCATGAGAGCAGGTGATGATCATAAAAGTGGAAGCATGTGGTTGATGCGACAAGATAAGACCTGGAAAGGCAAGGCAAGGCAAGTCTCAAGTCCCTAGTAATCTCATGCAGACAGAAAGAAGAATACAGTGCTTCTGGTCCAACTTAAACATTTTAGTGTTTTGCGCTGTGAGTGGAGCTATACAAAGGACAATCCCTCGCAACCGCTACTAAGAGCATGATTTGCCAGACGTTACCATCACCTCCAGTGATAGCCGTTGCACAACTGTTAAAAATAACCCTTACACTTCTATGCTTTTTCCCTGGTGTTTTGATCACATCTCGCGTAAAGTCACTGGTCAATACCACCTTGAGAACACTACTATACCCATAGTGTGACAGTATACCTAAGTGAGGGAAATGGTCTAAAGGCAGGGGTGGAAAAATAATAGTGTACCACAGAGGGTGTATAGTAGGATTTTGATTAACAGAGTAAGATAAGTTACAGGTGGATTAGAAGAAGGGAGTTATGTGAATAAACTGTATAGATCTTATAGTGTGCATGACTCTAGAAAATAAACCTCATGATAGTACTGATAGATATTCAATGTTGTGGGTTCTAGAATGCATAAGGTGGAATATTGTTGCCTTAGAAGATTTTATGAGTATAATGATGAAATTAAAGCATATGTATGTTAGAATATGTAGTGAGGAAGGTGAATGAACTGGTGTAAAAGTTGGTATGAGACAAGTCTATGTTACATCTCTTAAGGTATCTAATATCTTTGTTAACATTAGATGTAGGGGCAAAGTTGTGGGATAAAAGAATGAACCGAGAATGGATTGTTGAATGGTCAAAAGACTGCAGAGATTGACAAGTTATAGGAAAAGATGATAAATAATTGATATGAGAGAACTGAAGATAAAACAGATACACCTGAAATTCAGGAGAGATCAGCAGAGAGCAAGAATGAATTTGTTCCAAGTGTAAATATTTGGAGATGAGATTCCACAATTGTAGTAGGCAAACTATTTCACATTTTAGTTGTAGCCAAGATAAAACTTCTAGCAAACTGAGTATTATGGTGCTAGGAAACCCAAAGTGTAATGTTGGTAGCAAGTTACTAATTTTAACAAACCTATAAAGAGGCTGAGAAAGCAGCTTCTCACAAACCTTAGATAAAATCGGGGTAATTGACATTGGCCTTTATTCAGAGGGACATGATGATGGATTCAGTCCCTGGGGTAGCTTCATTCAACAATTTTTCCCTTCTTCCAAATAAAAAGAGAACTTTTAAGTCCAATTAATCTTCTAAAGAGAGCAGTAATTAAAGAGCAATAAAAAAACCAGGGGTTTTAAAAAAAGGCGGGAAAAATCCCTTTAGCGTCTATTTCACCAGAACTGTCAAGACTAATAAGTAAGATTTTGACTCGTCTAGACCTGAAGACCATGGAACGCAACTTTGGGTCTGGAAAAAATGACTGCGGCAACACCAAAGACTCCCAACACTTTGCTCAGAAAGCCTTGTGCCAAAAGCTCTGCCTTTTCTGCTTTGGGCAATATGGAACTGCTGTTCCATCATCTCCCAATAGGGGAGATGATGGAACATCATCTCCCCTATTGGGGAATCAACTCCAAAGAGTGATGACTTGGGGGAAGACCACCACATATGGTCATCACCACTAGAGAACAGGATCTTCACACCCTCATTATAAGCTCTCTCACCTCGCTCATAGACCAACTGAGCTTGACTTCTAAGCCCGGTGTAATTACACCACGAAAAGTCAGATTGTTCCTCCAAACAAGATAAGTTCTTGTTTTTCATGGTAGTAGGCTAGCTTACATGCAGCGCAAACCATGGCTTATCCTTAAGAAGAAACGAGGATTTTAGGAGAAATTCTCCTCTCGATAATAGTGGTGAGTGGAGGCAACGAAGAGAACCCGAAGAAACTAGAGAAAATGGATGATTATGTCCGAAAGAGAAAATTTAAAAGTGAGTGCTGGCAAGGATTAGGGTATGGAAGTAAAGGGAAACGTGGGGGATGGAGTAATAAATGCTGATATGGGTGATTGAAGAAAGTAACCAGTTAAATGTTACAGGTAGATTATGGGAGGATGAAGCAAGTGCATCACATAATTAGGAAGGAAACAAGGGAGGGGGCAGGGTGTATGCAAAAGATTAGGAGGAGAAGGGTTCCTACCAAAGCCGGAGTTGGAATGCAAAAGGAATTCTTGAGCCAGGTGCTCTTTTTGAGGCAAAAAGTGGTAGGACGAAGAAGAGGAAGTTCTCGATAGTGCTGGATACATGGCGTACAGCAAATATTTAACTGGAAGGACCTTCGCTTTCAGTTAAGGAATGAAAATGGCAGGAACTTTGCTCTCTCTCTCTCTTTTGTATCTAACGATGAAAAAGATAATACCTAAAATAACTGTCATTTACTTTTGACCAATTTTGAAAAGAGAGGATTCAGTGTTTTACGACATTTGAACGCCATGTGCACTAAAAGGTGCTGTCGAAAGCCTGCAGCGAAGAAAATTTATTTGTGTAATGTTCGAGCTCACAGTACATTCACTCTCAAATGAAGTGCTGTTATTAATACAGCCAAGTAAGAGATGTGCAACACATTAGCATAAAGAAATGATGCAACATTTTTTAATAGCTTGCTAAGGACAGCAGGAAGATGGTTGGCTGTTATATAATATAACTTGAATAATTTTCTTGCCTGGTTTCCATTATAACATTTTCGGTTTTACATGGTTTCCAGTGATAGAGAAATGCTCTGAAAGCCTCACATTAGTTAGATAAAAGATTTTCAATTAGGATCTTGCAACTGTTTTCTAGAGAAATTATAATATTCTTGGATTTCATTTCGTAAACTGAGTTGCTTTCATGAAGTTTATCTATTTCCTCGTTAGTAGTTTGGTAACTTTTAGCGACAAAAATATGGATCTTTTTTTAATCTTACATCGTTCGAAACGAACATAAAAGTCACGTCAAGCAGACAACTCTCTTTAAGAAAACAAATTAGTTCGTGTATCTGGTTCTAGAAATCTCGACTCGATTCGCTTCATTTGAGCGCTTCCAGGACACATCAGTTACGGCGAACATTTGACAGGAAGCCTCGCAAAGATTTCGAATAGACTCAAGCAGTCAAGCAATTTCAGCCGGCGTTTTAACCCACGTTCGTAATCTCCGAGAGAGATGTAAATCGTCGTTAAGATGAGGCCGGAACAACCCGAGAGCTCGTTCCTCGGCAGCCGAGTTATCTGGAAGGAACGGCTCTCCATTATGGGATCCGACGTACGGAATGAAATGAAAACTCGGCCCCTCCCCTTTCCTCGAGTTATGGCCATTTTATATCTCGAATGTCTTCCATTTTACCGTCTCCCCTTTTCCGAAAATTCTATCTAAAGTTAATTTTTCAAGTCTCGCCAGACCAAGTTGCCAAGTTATCAGATTGAAAAAAGGGGAAAAGAGGAAACAGTTAGAAAGGAGGAAGAGGATCAAACAGATGTGAGAGAGAGAACGCAAAGAAAACGGGAGTTTTGCCTTTTTGAATTTAGTAGAAAAGTCGTTTGTGAAGGAATGATGTCAAGGAAATATGATTCGAGTGTGTGATACCCTTATAAAAATCTGTATTTCGGTGGTATATTGAAGGACCTCTGAAAATAATGATAGTGAATTGATTTTCCATGATCAAACGACAGATGAAACTGATGGGAAATAATCTGGGGCTGACGTGCTCTATTTCCCCTTGGCTCAGCGGTTACCGAATTCTCCCACCATCGGGGGATGTTAAATTAGCCCATCCGAGGGGCTGTGGAAGCCACTTAGGACGTTTACCAGAACATTTCCCTGTGCACTTATTGACCTAGATATTCGGTAATGTACCGGTGGGTTAGCTGACTTGTAAGATTTCCACTGCTTTGTTGTTAATTGTGATGTTCCCTCTGTTGAAGTCAGTGGTCGGACGGACATGTCTCCCGAATCTACGGAGGGTGATTGGGATATGCTTGTCTCCCAAGTAGGCCAGTTTATGCCTGGCCAAAGGTAGTCAGTCTTTGTTGCGTAAGTTAGGTAGGCTTTGTTTTTAAACTACGTAACTGGATATGGGTCTGTGTATAGTGAAGTTGATAGACCTACTATGGGAATGGAGGTTCAAGGAAGAAGAAGAAGAGGGAGACCAAGAAAGAGATGGAAGGAATGTGTGAGAAGGGAATTGATGAGGCAGAAGCGCAGGATAGAAATAGATGGAAACGGCTCATCCGAAACGGCAACCTCATATAAAAAATGGGAACCAGCTGAGAAGAAGTATAGTGCAGTTGGAAGAGGCCTATATGGCCTCGTTTACTATGAGATTCAGGGCCTCTGTAACACGGTTTTTTCGCAATAACTTTTTATCTATGCATTTCATAAATATAACGCTTATTCAGAATACACATTATATCTACACGTAAATTTTGACTGTATTCTGCATTACGTAGGTTGAATAAATTTGGTACTTATAATGTAAAAGTGAATTTTTTGGAAGACGGGCCAACTTACTCAGAGAAAAGGTTTCGAACGCACTCGTTACGTAACTTATGACAGCATTTCTTCCCTCTTTCTGGATGGATGATTGGCTATACGTAACGAAGGCTATACCTCTGTCAACAATGACAAAAATTTAAATACAAGCCAAGCAGTACACCTTTATGAACTCTGAAGCCTCTCCACTGATAATTGTCATAATGAACAAACCAACAAAATATGTTAATAAATACAAAAACACTTCGATTATTAGTCTAACTCCCAAAATAAGTGTCCTAAGAAATTAGTCTACTTTATAGGTCACAATCAGATTGACAAGATGTAAGGAATAGTTGGTAATTTTCAAAAACATAGTAAACAAGCTTGACTTGATAACTGCTATATCCAATGTCAAGCAATTTTTATTTATTGGCTATCTACCTATTTACTGAAAAAAAAAAAAAATAGCCGGTACCGTATTTTGGCTTTAAACCTTCACCAATAATTATCGTCAGAATGATGACTTCACGAGGCTCCACCCACTTTGGCCTCGTTATAATTCAGGATAACACTGAAGGCTATGATGGGCATTGTTGGATTAGAAAATTTAACTTCTGGCTATAAAAACTCATTTCTCGAGCAGTTGTAAGAAATGCTAAATGATCCTCAAGGATCCCAGCAGTTGGCCTAAATGTTTAGTTTAATTCATGTATATTACTGTTATTACTACAGTAGTTTTGCTACGCTAGCACCCCACCCACATCTATGTATCGTTCCGCCATTCATAAAGTCTTTATATCCAACACGTCGTAAGGCCTAAAGAAGAAGAAAAAAAATATCGGATGATCTGTTGGTCTGCTGGAGATTTTAGCACATATAAGCTTGTATTTACTTTGGATAAAAATCTTATTTTAACAAAAATAGTTATATAAAGACTGATTACATACATTCTCTCTCTTTCTCTCTCTCTTGGTGGCATAGTGAATAGTTAATGGAAATGTTCAAAATCCTGAATGGCATTACAAGTATTATAATTACGTTACGCTAAATACAAATCAGACCATAAACATTGGATTTAAACTGTAGACTGAATAATTACCTATTCAGGCTATAGTAAGTATGGCCACGGGCTTTTTCTTGACTGTATAAAGTTACAAGTCGTTAGACAAATGCAGTTTTGCAACCACGGGGAAAATTCCAAATCCTGTTAGCCATTCTTGACTACTATGGGTTTCAGAGCCGATGGAACAAGGTGAATGAAG
Source organism: Macrobrachium nipponense (assembly GCF_015104395.2). Lineage (NCBI taxonomy): Eukaryota > Metazoa > Arthropoda > Malacostraca > Decapoda > Palaemonidae > Macrobrachium > Macrobrachium nipponense. Next base: position 11,975,930 of record NC_061106.1, read on the forward strand.
TTTCTGTCTGGCGGATGGGCGGGGCAACATTTCGTAAACTATGTTTACCTTGCTTACGTAATGGATGTTTTTTCGACTCTTGGCTCGTAATCATTGGCCATGGCGTCGGCTAGATGATTTTTACTCTATAAAAATTAAAACTATCGGGTTTAGGTTATTGATAATGCTGACAAAATTTGTGTGTGGTTGTAAAATATACATATGTCAACTTTCAGCTGCATCCGATGCTTTGACAAGGAGCAAAGTCCAAAAACCGTGTTACAGAGACCCTGAATCTCATAGTAGGATAAATACAGACGTGCGAGTTCTGTTCTGGTTTAGAATGATCTTTTCCTCCAGTCAACTAACAGCGAGCATAAGTTTCTAAACGGAAAAATGATTACCTTAAATAATTCTAAAAAAAAAAGCATTTGGATTATGTATATTAGTAAGGGTCTATTTCATTTTAAAGAACGAAAAAACTTGCCACTATAACAGTGGAAGTTCTTTTTATTCAAGAAAATGTAAATTTTCTACTCCTGCCTGAGTGGGTGCGCAACGAGACATTTTATAGAAAGGGAAACATGTAAGAAATATTTCTAAGTACTTCAAAATATTTCGTCATGCTCATACTGAACACTTACGGTATATGCAACGTAAAGCTTCAATATCTCTTATATATGAGAGGATAAAGACATAGAAAGAAGGAAAATCTATAGATTCTTTTAGGATAGGCCAGAAAAACAGTCCGCACAAACGGAAAATCACTGCATTAATTTCCGTGGAACAAATGTAGTCAATCCAAAAGATACTGAATAAGGAAGGTGGAAGAGTTAACTAAGTTTCAAATTTTAATATATTCAGTCTGGACAGTTCTACTAGAGTGTTATTAAAATACTAAAATAGATAGCCCCCAAAATACAATTATTAATTTGTATTCAACATTATTTTGATTTTTAGTTATGGTACTGTCCATGCTTGTCTATTTTGTCCGCCTATTTTAGGATATGGGCTGACTTTTCAGAAATAACTTGTCGTCGAAAAACACATTTTAAACTGTATTTGCCAGACTGGATCGCTTGCTCCCATCTGCTTTAAATGGATTTACAGTCGGTGCATTTAGAAGGGTACAAACGCAAATGCCTACTGCCACAGGCATGGCAAAGTTATGTTCACTGATGATATGTTTGGCATTGAATACATGTCTCCCGGAAAGTTGGGCGTATTTAGTAAAATCATGATCAACTTTTTCTGTAATTGTTTATGAATATATTGTATTAAATTGTTTTAGTCGCTGACAGCCTGAATTAGACATCTCTTTGAGTAAGTGAATATACCTGATTAATTATTTTCCTTGTGGTTAAATAATAAGAAATAACAATTCCTATGCAGTTTTATCGTCCTAGCAACCTGATAAATATCCACGAAATGTCATTGAATATTTACTGGATGACGTCACATTTTTGTTCGATATCGCTGGAGGCCAAGTGCAGGGGGCTGGACACCCGGAGATCAAGCATTCTTCTGGTAATGAGGATAAAAGCGGGAATCAGCAGTTACTGATGCCAAAAAATGACTATAATCGTGAAACGGAGTTTACTTGGCCGTGGAATGGCAAGGAATTTTATGAAATCTGCACAGTAGTTGACCTGATAGACTGCGGATGGCAAGTCACGACGCCATGTTGGTACAACTTTTTTTTTTTTTTACTGGATTTAAAAGAAAAAAAGATTTCAAGTCAATCTCTTCGTTTCCACAACATTTTAACCTCTGCTTTTTACAGCGAGATGTTTGTCATCCTAATGATAGGCAACGTTCAAATAGACCTTGATGATAGGTAGCATTACAGCTCATGCGTTTAGACAGCTTTCTCATTTCCTGTGATTATATTTGATCATTTTATATTTACTTTGAAAAATGACCAAACAATGCTCCAACTCTCTTCTTTCTGTTAATATACTATTTTTCGTACTCCTGAGCTATTTTCCCAAAGCGTTTATTTTCATATGAAAATCACGACAAATGCGTTGCCCGGTTTTCAAAAACTCGCCTCGACCTATTCAGAGGGACGGATGAAGCAGTATGCACTACAACGATATTAAAAGCTAATTTACATCGTGCGTTATCAGTTACATCCTGCTCGCTAAAAACAGAGCGCCAGTTTTACTGGCTACTCTCCTCGTCAGCGAAGCAGAACATTGGGAAGGTCTCCGCATAGTAAATAGTTATCGTCGATTCAAAGGCAATAAAACTTCACGTTTGGCTGGGGACGGGTATAAAAGAGCTCGGTCAGGACGGAGGGAAAAATAATGCTTCCGTGTTATCTATTTATCACACAATTTCTTTTTTTTTTTTAAAGGTTAGTACATCGCTGACAGAATTTTTCGTCGCGCAGTTCAACGCTTTGACTTTTTTTTCCGAGTTTTCTGTTTTTCGATTCTGTTTGAAGCATTATGATGTTCTCTTTCGAGCAGGAACCGGGTGAAACTAGCTAAAACAGTCGTTGCAATTTGTAAGTAAATGAGAGAGAGAGAGAGAGAGAGAGAGAGAGAGAGAGAGATCGTAAGCACAACTTAATGTTGGAACATACACAAATGTATACTACAGACAAACACATGTATATATATATACAACACAACATATATATACGTATATATATATCTATATATATATATATATATATATATATATATATATATATATATATATTCCATCTCACAATTTTCAGAACTATGCCTTTTGGGTTTGACAATAACATGACAGGGACATAATATCGTCTGTGTCACCTCTCCGTATTAAACCCAAGAGAGACATAGGTTCGAATCCTGGTCGGACCAGATGCACTTTATATATATATATATATATATATATATTATATATATATATATATATATATATATATATATATATATATGAATTTTTTTATTACATCACCTTGATTCATATAAATACATCGAGCTACAAATGTCCTTTAATATCCAATTCGCTCTGCCTCAGAATTTATATATTTCCATAGTAGGTCTTGATAGTTGTCTCCAAAGTGCCAAAAAATCCTTTTATTGTCACGAAAGCTCAAGTAATTTTGAAATTGAAAATATTGTAGTTTTGTTATACCGCTCTGAATGTCTAAAAATAAATGTTTTAGTAATAATTCGTCTGTCAAGAATACATTGTTTTGTAATAAACCAGTAATGCCAACAGGAGGGGTGTACAAAATTAACTGCTCTATTTCTAATCTATCTTATATTGGACAATCTGGTAAGGAGCAAATTAAGAGAGTTACACAGCATAAATATAATGTACGGGTTGCAAAAAGTTCAAGTGTCATTTTCTGTCACGTGAGAGACTTTGAACACCCTATAGACTGGAATTCAGCTAGAGTCGTTTTTAGAAGTTCATCAGTGCATGACAGATTGTTAGTTGAAGGATGCCTCATTAGTTCTTTTAGTACCATGAATATGAGCGATGGTCTTTTTAAGATAGACGAATTGTTCATAAAAGTTAAACGAGTAGTTAGATATTTTACAAAGAGATAGTTTTATAATGAGATTTGTAGCAACTGCATATTACGACTAAGTACGTTTTTTTGTTTTTGAACAATGTTTATTTGCATACTTAAGTAGGTCGTTGACTTGTTTTATTGTTATTTGTGGCCTCATGTTGCTTTCTTGTGTAAGTTGTTCTCTAAAAATTGTTCAGTACCCTGAAGATGACTTTGGAATAAAAGTTGAGATTTTGGTACCTCCTTCTTTCATTTTCACATGAGGATCTCTTACACACACATATATAAAAGAAATTAACTTTTTTTCACAAAACATTGCAGTCTGAAAAAATTCCAGGGCTTACAGGCCAAAATGTAATTTTATTTTAATACTTTTTCGTCTGGGACCTGGAAGTCCATGACGTCGGGAGGAGGACCTTTGCAGCGACTGTCGACTTTATCACTTAGCAGCAAGTAGCAGGCCTAAGCCCAGTCAACTTGGTCGAGCTTTGCCCGACGAACTTTGCTCCATGTGACGTCAGAAGCGGGAAATGTCAGAACCTTAAGGCCCCCCATACACTGAACGATTGTCGTTATCGACGCACGCGCACTTTATTCATACAGTATGAACGATCTCCGCCCGGATTTCAGTCTGAACAAAGATTTTGTCTCGAAAAGACAAGGCATCATCTTAGAAGAGACGCGCATGATAACGTGATATCGGCAGACAAACCATACATTGAACGATCGTTGTCGAAGATTACCAGCCTTGTATTGGCACGGGCTCTTGCTCCTAGAGCAGCCCATAACAATGAACGATCTGTGCGTGGCAGACTCAAGTCGCAAGCCAGCAACCTGGTCGTGACAGATTCCCGTTGAGATCGTTCAGACACAAAGCTCCGCCCACTTTTGCACTCAGACAAGCTCATACACAGTGTTTTTGCGAACGATACAGACAGTCGTTCAGACAATCGTTCAGTGTGTGGAGGGCTTTATCAGCTGTTTCCCCGCTTCTGACGTCACATCGAGCAGAGTTCGTCGAGCAAAGCTCGACCGTGTGGACGGGCCTCTACGTACACATGGAGACTGACACCCAGAAGCCGCATAGGCCTAATCTTTCTTGCTCGTCTCTCTTGTCCTTTTCGAAATATTCCCCCCACCCCCACTCCCGTAGGGAGTAGTCCCGTCAGTGCACCTCACGCGGTGAACTGTAGGCATTACGTAAGGCTATTTGCAGTGTCCCTTCGGTCCCTTTCTGTAGCCCCTTTCATGCCATTTATTGTACCTCCTTTCTTAATCTCTTTCCTCCATGTTGTTATCCACCCTCTCCGAATAATTAATTCATTGTGCAACTGCTTTGAGGTTTTCCTCCTGTTGCACCTTTCAGACCTTTCTACTCTCGATTTCCGTTTCACCGCTGAATGACCTCATAGGTCCCAACGAATTCTATATTCCATTCCAATCGAAAAAATGTCTTAAGATGTGAACAGTGACAAATATTGGTTCCTTTCGGAGAGACGGTCTCTATACATGTTCCTGTTGATGAAGTAAAAATGATTTAAAGATGAGAAAGTTCAACGACAGAACGCTGATATTAATTTCAAACGGTTGTCACTTTCACTTAACCGTCCTGGCTGCTTTTTCTATCGCGAGCTGTATGCCATATCGACAATTACATTATAAATCACACACTTTGATGCCGAAGTCACCTTTGTAGCTTAGTACATTAGATACCAGAGTCCGTTAATGGATCTGGCAAACCATTAATTTTATTTCAAATATGAAAGAGAACTTTTCACGAGGAATCCATTAGTGTTTTTTTTTTCAAATCTAGTATGCTTTCACTAATGTTAATTCTGGGTCATTTGTAGATTTCTCTCATCTTGGGGAAAGCCACGAAATATGCTAGTATATATATATATATATATATAATATATATATATATCATATATGCTTAAAAAATCACAGTAGATGCCACGTGACTTCATTAAATAAGCAAATACCACAGGAATATGATAGTCAGAAAGACGAAAGCGCTTGGATTTCTGACTATCATTTTCCTGTGGTATTCGCTCGCTTATATATATATATATATATATATATATATATATATATATATATATATATATATAACATATATATATAAATATATATATATATATATATATCATATATATATATATGAAATTATAATAACCACAATGTCCTCTTAACTTCTTGAATTCTTCGCTCGTTTTTGGACATGCTTGTCACTACAAAGCCTTAAGCTCCAACAGCAAAGGAATTTGTAGATATGATGTCCGGTAGCGGGAAACGAACCCATGACACCATAATCACAACGAGGTCACCTTGCCGACCTGACCACGAGAAGGATAAAAGTCTATTCCCTCTCGTACATACTTATACCTGTCGTTTTCAGATGTATATATTTATTAGATATGGAATAGACCCATCCTCACCATTGTAGTCAAGCGGGCAATCGTGTTTATTGCTTATTTTGGGCTGAAATATATATGTAGAATCTACCGGTCATTTTTACCAGATACGTATGCAACTGTAATAGCCAAAAGTTAAGAGGGCATTGTAGCTATTACAATTTAATATGTATCTGGTAACAATGACCATATAAGAAGAAAACAATGACCATCACATCTGGGGGTCTGAAATTCATCATCTGATTAAAGTGGCTGACAATTTCTACAATGAGCTAACGTTTAATTGGGTTCATTATAGTAGAAACTGTCTCACTTAATACAAAAGCTACAATTCAATGTACAAATTGTGAATGACTACATTCCACCTTTGGCGTGGAGATATTTCAGTTTGCAACAAATAATTATACTGAGAACGAGAGATGGGGAAACATGCTGGAGAGAGAGGAATGAATAATCATGACACGTTAACAATAATGAAGAGAGAAAAAGAGCTTTACTACATGCAACTGCTATGCTCTCCTATCAATGACACGAGAGAGAGAGAGAGAGAGAGAGAGAAGAGAGAGATAAAAACTTAAAATGAGTACAGATTCATTTTCCCGGTACATAAACCAATCCCTGACAACATTTTTGAATGAGATGCAGTACTTTTGTCCTCATATTATTTCAATATAATATCCTCTTTTTTTTAACTTGTGCTACACTGACCAATGACGAATACTAGGTTATGGCAAAAACAATAATGCCTCATTTCTTTTTCTGTCAACGATACTTTAAGAAGGAAGAAAATCTACCAGAAATATTGAAAACACTGACACAAAATCATTCACACACACACACATGCACACACACACATTATATACATATATATATATATATATATATATATATATATATATATATATATATATATATATATACTATATATATATATATATATATATATATATATATATATATATATATATATATATATATATCTTCTTCTTCTTCTTCCCAGCTTGTTCCCATTTTTATATGGGGTCGCCGTTTCGGATGAGCCGTTTCCATCTATTTCTATCTTGTGCTTCTGCCTCATCAATTCCCTTCTCATTTAAGTCTCCTCTCACACAGTCCTTCCATCTCTTTCTTGGTCTCCCTCTTTTTCTTCTTCCTTGCACCTCCACCCCCATAGTATGTCTCCCAGCGTGGTCCTCATCTCTCCTTAACAGGTGTCCATACCATCTCAGCCTCCCCTCCTGCACTTTCTTTGATACTTCCACCACCTTAGTTGACCCCCTTATGTAGTCATTTCTGATCCTATCCACTCTTGTTACCCCAGACATCCACCTAAGCATTCTCATTTCTGCCACATCCATCTTCTTCTGCTCTGCTTTTCTCATGCTTGCTGTTTCCGTACCATACAGCATTGCTGTTCTTACCACTGTCTTGTGAAATTTTCCTTTTAACCTAAGCGGCACTCTTTTGTCACAAAGAACTCCCGAGGCCGCTCTCCAGTTGTTCCAGCCTGCCTGTACCCGATGTTTTACTTCTTCTTCCATACTTCCTCCAGCGTTAACAAAAGATCCCAAATACTTAAACTTATCAACTCTCCTTATTTGCTCTCCACCAAGCTGAATACTTTCTCTATCATCCCCCTCAGGGGTGGTAACCGGGTTAGGTTTGGTTGGACACATATATTCTGTCTTGGATCTACTTATTCTCATTCCTCTGTCCTCCAGTACTTGTCTCCATCTTTCCAATTTCACTTCCAGATCTTCCCTGCTATCTGCACACAGAACAATATCATCCGCATACAATATGTTCCATGGTACTGTCTCCCTTACTTCCTCTATTATAACATCCATCACTATGTTAAAGATAAATGGGCTCAGAGCCGACCCCTGGTGTAATCCTACTCTCACCTCAAAACCTTCTGTCTCCCCAACACAGCTCCTCACTCTGGTAAATACATTCCGGTACATCTCTTGTATCAATCGCACATACTTCTCTGGCACCATCTTCTCCCTCAGGCTCCTCCATACCTCTTGTCTCGGGACTCGGTCATAAGCCTTTTCAAGGTCAATGAATACCATATGTAGGTCCCTTTGTCTTTCCCCGAATTTCTCCATTATTTGCCTCAGACAAAATATACCATCTGTTGTTCCCCTTCCCTTCATAAATCCCATCTGCTCTTTACCTATTTGTACTTCTTCTCTCAGTCTAGCATCATCATCTCCTTTCCAGTATCTTCAAAGTGTGGGACATCAATTTAATGCCCCTATAATTACCACACTCTTGAACATCGCCTTTCCCTTTAAAAATTGGGATCAATATACTCCCACGCCACTCATTTGGTATCTTTTCCTGTTCAAGGATCTTTATCATAAGATCGTACAGTATATCCACTCCTTCATCTCCTAATGCTTTCCATGCCTCCACCGGGATCATGTCTGGTCCGGTTGCCTTCCCATTCTTCATCTTCTTCAGTGCATTTAGTACCTCTTGCCTAGAAAACCTCATTACCATGCCAATGTTCACTTGCCCATCCTCTCTTATTAGTCTATTATTTTCTTCATTTAACAACTGTTCGAAATATATATATATATATATATATATATATATATATATCTATATAGTATATATATATATATATATATATATATATATATATATATATATATATATATATATATATATATATACATATGTATACATGCATCTGACGGGTGTGGGTGATTCATCCACATGTATATTTATGTCGTTCAGACCAACGCATCCGCAATGTCATTGTGTCGTTTCATCTTGACAGGTGACATAGAAATGACGAATTTTGTTATGAACGGGTTTTTGAGCCTCTGTTGGCCGAGTATTTGATACTGAACGGGTTGATGTCGCCTTTGCCTCATTTACATAGCTGTCAAAACTCTAAAACAATTTTATTTGTTCTGATCTGACGGGATAACTTCGTTTATTGTGGGACTCGACGCTGATGGGGAGTTTTCGAATAGTTTTTAGCCGATTGCGAAGTTTAGCTTTTGTTCGCTTTTTCCATCATTTTAGAAATTGATTTTATGTAGATTCATTTCTTATTCATTTATAAATAATTGTCGAATAAAAAGCCAAAGAGAAGTTGACGCAGAAAGGAAGGAAAAGGGACGATGAAGCTTTAATACTATATTGCAGAACTATGACGCGAACGACATAAAGAGAATCAATGGCAATCAGTTATATATAAAAATATTAGGGCAAATCTGAAAAAAATAGATTGTTTATTATCATTATTATATTTCAAAATATGAAACCTATTCACTTGGAGCAAGTTCACCTAAGGGGCCATTGACTTGAAATTCAAACTTCTAAAGAATGATGGTCTCAAGGTCCCACCGCAGACGCCCCAGCACTTCATGATACAGAGCCCGTGATTTGTCATCGTCCTGGGAGCGGGGGGGTGTTGGAGGGGGAGGACGCGAACCCGCGACATCTGAGTGGCATTCCACGACGCTAATCACTATACCAGCGGACCATCTGGTAGACTGAAAAGGGTAGAATTCCGTATGAAAGAGAGGAAAAAATCCCGCAAAGAGGAAATTAAGGAAAAATGTTAGATTGTACATAAACAAAGAAAGGCGCCAAAGTAAAGAATGAAGGAAAGATCTCCAAAACACAGTAAAATGTGAAATTGATTAAAGGAAGATAAGAGGAAAGATCAGCAGACAGAAAGTCTGTAAAATGAGCAGATCGAAGAAAGACAGGGACGAAGTAAATGAAGAAGCTAAGAAAAGTAGGAAGAACGAAAAAAGAGCAAGGTGAAAGAAAAATATTAAAAATGAAAAGATAGCGACAAGAGGAAAAAAGTTCAAAGAAGGGCGAAAAGACTAAGGAAAATAGGACGAAGAAACAGAAGTAAACGGAAACGAAAAATAAGTGATTAAGAAATAAAGAGAGAAAATCTATGAAAAAATGACAGAGATGTGAGTCGTGGAATGATGATAAATAAAAAGGAGAGTGATACAAAGAAGAGGAAACAAGAGAGAAAGTTGATAATATGTTAAATCTTATAATAAGAGTAATGAAAGGCAAAATCTAAAAGAAGACAAGCAGCCATATGGAAAGAGAGTGAAGTCAAAGGAAGAACAATAAAGAACAAGGATGAAGGGAAGGAAGATCAGTCCCCTCCGGCACAATATTTGGCCATTTTAGCGAGAGCAGCCTCACACACGAGAGGATCCTTCCAGTGAAAACACAGAAGACGACGGCTTTTACCAGAAGGGAAAATTCCTCAGCAGCAGAACCGACGACTCCAATAATGACTCAGTCCGTCGAAGGCAAAACTCGTTTTATTTCGAATGGTCAGATATAGATGTTCCGCCCTCCTCTGCAACTCTCTCTCTCTCTCTCTCTCTCTCTCTGAGATGTCTCTTCAAACAAAAAAGTCGAGTTTTTTTCGTCGTTCATGTTAACTTAAATATAACTTCATGTTTAGTACACTTATAAAGCGCATATGTGAAGAGCGCCTCATGACTTCGGCAGCGCGGAAGCAAATGCCACACACCAAAATGGTATACATACATCACCCAAGACCACACAAAGGCTCAACACCCGCCCCTCCGTCCCCCACCCCACCCCACCCCCTGGCACACCTTTCACCCTAATGGCACTTTCTATTTTGGCCCGTCGCCAAAAGGAGCTCGAGTTTATCATCAGAATTTCTAAAAGCGGAATCCATCGGTCCTAAAGTGGCTTGCAGGTGCATCGTGGATGGTAGGTCAAGTTTCCTCATCAGCTTCTTTCCTCGTTTATAATGCAATGCTGTTGTTGAGAGCAAAGAACATCCTTTGGGCACAAGTACTTTCTTTGTATGCAGTATATATATATATATATATATATATATATATATATATATATATATATATATATATATATATATATATATATATATATATATATATATTGTGACAAAGTGCCAAGCATCTGGTTACTACACTTACCAATCATTAAATGAGTACCTCACAACAGCCAGGCACCTGAACCTTAATCACAGGTAATAAACGACTGAATGCTCTAAAGGCAACACTGATCCTTTAAACAACTTACCAGTACGGCAGAAAATCAGACTAAGTTCATTAAAACAGGTGTGAGGCAATCTTATATGTAATCAAATTAATTAAAGGGCATCACTCCATCAACAACTTTAAAAGTCTAAGTATTTCCCTGATTTCAGAAGTCTAAGTACTTCCCTGGTTCTAACTCACTTCAAGTAAATTGAAGGAAAACAGCTCAATTACCACTATGTTTCTACCCAATCACAAACATATGTATGTATACTGGTGAAAAAGAAAACACTTACAAAAATTTTAAAAACAAAAATTTATTATCAAATTCAAAATTTATAAGTGAAATTCACAATCTCAGGGAAATTTACCGTTACTTGAAAACAAAGCAAAGTTTAATTAATTCTTGAATTAATTAAGTAAAATTAAATCAAAATCAATTTATCACAAAATTCAAGAAAATTAATTCAATCAAAATTCAAAAGTGTTAGGCAATAATTAAAATTTGGAAATTAATTCACAAGTGGTAAACAACAATAAAACTTGAAAAGAATTCTAAGTAAATGCAAATTAATCCACAAGTGTTAAATTCTATTAAATGTGCAACGATTAATTATTGAAAACAATTAAGTTAATTAAATTGTGAATGCAAATGAAAACACAGAAATTGTAAAAAGCACTAATCACACAGAACATGAAATAAAAACACACACTTCAATAAGAAAATGGATAAATGCACAAAAATAACACTTCAATAAGAAAAATGAAACAACCATAAAACAAAAAAATTTGCAATGTGTAAAAATTCAAACTTGTTTCATGAAACCACTGTAACTATTAGTTGCAACTAATAAACCTAAAATAACACGTTAACTTGGTACCAATTTTCTTTCTGCTGCAGCTAGTTAAAAAAATTTCACCAATTCACAATATTTCACAAAAGAAAAGGCCCTGTTACAAACTTGTACAATGTTTGTTCAAATGCCACAAAAAGCACTAAATAATACTAAATAACTCCAAGAAATACGAAATCTAAAAGTTATGAGTGACCATTCATTATATATAAAATCTTAATGTTACGTTAATATGAACTCAAAAGTGGCATGAGAAAGAGAGAGGGAGAGAGATGTCCGTATGCCAGGGATTCAAAGTCTGTAATGAATGCTTTCTTTTCGTACGGAAGCTGAGAACAGTGGATTTCGCACAAAACGTTTTGGGCTTGAGAATGATGGTGCAATGCTTCTAGAAGCTTCTAATATGACGTAACTTTACAGAAAAATCGTGAAATCTGCACGTGGTTTTGGCAAAGACATTCGTGTGAAACCAGTCATGTATGTAGTATGTTCAACAAAGACACAAACTCGTCTGAAACAGAAGTCCCTCATTAAACGTGATGACAAGTTTCCAAAACAAAACGGACAAGTTATGGACACAATTTCTAGCTTGGAACGGAAAAAGCCAATCTCTCTCTCTTTACATTCTACGTTATATTAACTTTTACTTTATGTTCTGCGAAATCTGAGCATACATTTTTAGACATCCTATAACTCTAAGCTAAATAAGGAATCTGAAAATGTTGCAAAATTCTTTTATATAACATTTTATACAGTCAAAGAGAAGTTATGCATTATAAAAGTAGCAGCATATAATATATATATATATATATATATATATATATATATATATATATATATTATATATATATATATATATATTATATATATATATATATATATATATATATATATATATATATATATATCTTAGACCATATACTTACATCTATCAGTCATTTTGTATAAATCATTGTTGCTGAAAGTTGAAATTTATTTTCGAATGAGTTTTGAAGGCAAAACTTACTTCTTTCGGTGAGGTCTGAAAGAAAACCATAAAATTTAGGTGGTAAATGTATTTCAACAGGAATTAATATTGCTGCTTTTGAGGAATTTCACTTGTAAGCCACAATCCGGATATAACTATGTGCCAGCGAGCTTCAACGGTTATGGCACATTTTAACTTTCATTTCGAAGATTTTTGTTATCGGTTCTAAATTTCACGATGACTGTTTTTGTATGTACAAGTGGGAAGAAGCATACTACATTCTTTCCCCATAATCTATCTCACTAAATGTGGAAATTGTTTTCGATTTTATATCAAAAGGACTTTCAACACTTCTTTTCCTTTTCAGTTTAGTTAATTTAGATATTTCCTTTTGGGCTTTTATCGTAATAAACATATATGTATTGTAGGCCTACACATTTGCGCGAATTCTGAAATACCTTTTGGCCTTCAGTTTGCATGAACTGCCGAGATTTTAATGAATTTTTATTAGGAACTAGGAATTTAATTTTGCTATATTTCCACGGTATTTGTAAATTAAGCCAAGGCATTTTATTAAAGAATAAAAAAAAAGCTATCATGATTTATGAATCATTCAGGATCTTTTTAAAAACATTTTTAACCTGCGAACAAGTACTACTGTGGTCGAGTAAGGACTGGCATGAAGTGTTCATGCCATAGGCTTATGGCAAGACTCATGGTATGTCAGGTATCTTCAGACAAATTTCTTGAAATTTCTAAGAATTTTTAGGAAATATTTAAGACAAGATGTTGATTTCGAGTGAAACTGTTTTAAGGCAGCTTGACAATCTAAAGAAAAATTTTCCAGTAAAATAATGACTTTTAGATAACTTAGGTAGTCCATGCGATGTTTTAATCAACATTGTGGCAAAACGTAGACAATAGACATGGCTTACATTAAAATTTGAGACCTCTAAGTTTTATGGTAGTTCTTTAGAAGGGTGCTATTAAAAAACGAGCTTGATGGTGTGTGCTACGCTGGAACCCGACGCACCCGGCGCTGCCTGTCATGTCTCCCTACCCTCCAGATACCCTACCTTCCCCGCCCACACCCAGGGTGGACAAACAAGTTTGCAGGACGAGGGTGGATGTGTCACTCCCCCCCTACCCTCCAGAACCCCTGCCTACCCGCCCCGCCTCCATGACCGGACAAACGAAAGATCCACTCGGATTTTATTATTATAGAAGATTATCAACTGGATACGCTTTATCGTAAATTGCGGATTATGCTGATTTCATCATAGCTCAAAGACTTTAAACAAGTTTTGTTGAAATTAGAAACTAGGTAAAATTCACCGTATCAACTTTTATAAATGAGTGGACACGATTTGATGAAAAATTGGGACCATTAACAATACTTTTAAAGATTAAAGATTTTGGATCAGTTTTATGGATTCTCTTTCTCCTCCTCTTCTCTGTATGCTTACTCAACCTGCCATTTGCCTCCAAAAAAAAAAAACTGGAGAAGTACAAAGAAGGAAAGCATTATGAAATGACGGTAAATATGAATACATGTAAAAAATTTATATACATACATACATATATTTGTATAATATACACACACATATGTAAATAAATGAAACACAAATATCTATCTTTTATATATACATTTTATATATATATAATATATATATATATATATATATATATATATATTATATATATATATATATATATATATATATATATTATATTATATACATACAGAGGAACCTCTACATACGAAAGTCCCTACATACGCAAAATTCAGGTTATGAAAGCAAAGATGAAGATTTTTTGCTTCTGTGTACGAAAATAATACAGGTTGCAAAGGGGTAAAGTCCGAGATTTGCCCGGGCCGCCGAGAACAATTTTAAAACTGGTGCAAAGCCAACTCAGTAGACACTCCATCATCCTTCCGCTCTCCCATTGGTTCCTGATGCTAGTCACCGCCGTAAGATCCTGCTCTCCTATTGGTCAGCATCTGTCCCATCATGCCTCTATGTAAAGGCGTTCTTTGACCATTTTTTGCAGCAGAATTATCCTAAACACCTGGAATTCGTTTGTTCACATATATTTCGTTTGTTAATGTAAATTCATGTGATTTCGCTTTCGTTGTACTGTAAGTTACTTTATCGTGTTGTGTGTGAACTTAATTACGTTATCAGTCATGGGTCCCAAGAATGTTGCTGAAGTTCGCGAAAAGAAGAGAATGTTTTCTATGGTGACGAAGATGGAGATAATCAAGAAGCGCTAATGTTTTCTGCCATTTGTTAATGTGTTTCTTAAAGTTTAGTGTTAATGTTTTCTGCCATTTTTAAATGTGTTTCGTAAAGTTAAGTGTTCATGTTTTCTGCCGTTTGTCTTCCCACTGTCGCCACTTTCGGACATCACCTCACTCGAAAGGTAAGGTTCCACATTTTACTATGTACGTCCATACATGTACACAGTATTTCTTGTACCCTGTACACTCATACAATTCATTTACAGGCACAGTAACGGTTAGGTTAAGTGCTGAATGGTCCAAATTGTTGTATTTCATTGTTTATTGGTCAATTTAACTTTATTATAAAATTTACTGTGGTGTTTTTGTAGGGCTTGGAACGAATTAGGCAATTTACATGTAAAACGTAGTTCTAGATACAAAAAGATCAGGTTGCTTCAGAACGGATTAATTTCGTAACCTGAGGCACTACTGAGTGTATGTATATATATATATATATATATATATATATATATATATATTATATATATATATATATATATATTGAGAAATTAAAAGTACTATGTCTTAGTTATCAGAAATGTAGGATAAGATTCACAATGCAATGTATGTTATAAAACTCCTTACGTATTAAAAATGTATATGTTAAAAATTTAGAGCTTTTGTCCAACAACTATAGCACTAGTTCAATAAAATGGGGTATAACAGGTTACTCAGGAAAAAACAAACAAAAAACAAAGCAGGAAACAACGAATAACAGCAGTCATTTCAAAATGTGAAACTGCTGATCAGGTTGTTGGGCCGTTGACAATTCTAAACTTCTACTACGAGACCCTCTCGGTTACACATTTTGAATTTGAATTTGAATTTGAATTTAACCGTCTCGGTGGAAGAACCTTCGAATCTTCTGCTAAAGAGTGTTTTGTTCTAAACTAGCAGTTTGATTTTTAGAAGAATTTAAACGACTAGGAATATTTCGTAAGCTATGGTTACCACCACATTTGCATATTTCTTCACTAATAATTGTATTCTCAACAATACGTAAGTTTCCATCGAAGGTATCATTATTGCAATGAAGGCCCCTCAGTTCACCCTCTAGTCGGTATATTACAACAGTTATTTATAACGTTACTATTTTCAAAATCCATTCCAAGAACCTTTCCCCAGGCGTGCATAGATATGGAACTTTAATGATTTCGCAATTTATAGGATGAAATGTGTCCATTTTACGTTGAACACAAGAACGACCACTTTGATTGATTGATTTATAGGTTTTAGGCATAATGCCATTTATAGGTTTTAGGCATAATGCCATTTATAGATTTTAGGCATAATGCCATTTATAGGTTTTAGGCATAATGCCAAGCAGTGGGGCAACTAAGGCCATTCAGCGCTGAAGCGGAAATTGACAATGAAAAGGTTTGAAAGGTTTAACAGGAGGAAAGCCTCACAGTTGCACTATGAATCAATTGTTAGGAGAGGATAAAAAGTAAGATGGAAGAAAGATAACATGAAAGGAGGTACAGTAAAAGGAATTAAAGTAGTTGCAAATAACCTTGAGTAATGCCTACATTGCACCGCATGAGGTGCACTGACGGCACTAACCCCCTACGGGGAACCACTTTCTTAATATAGCTTGAATCTCAATCCAAGCAACCGATATCGTAAACACAAATATCTCCAGAAAATTGAACTGGGATGTTTTTGATGACTTTTCTCCCAATAGCATTAGGGTACTGGAATGCAATTTTGCGCCCCTGCTTTTCTATATTTTGACTTCCGAAATTCCTTGAATCTCCTCGTTGAAAATGAAAAGGGTGAAGGTGATTTATGAAATATATAACGGGTGTTCAATTTTTTCTTTTGGGTGATGAATCATTCTCAACCCCATAGAGACAATTTTCTGTAAAACAATTTGGATTACGCACTCTGTTAAAACTTGAAAGTAGAAAGTTAGATCATTTATCTAAGAGAATATGGATCAATCACACACACACACACATACACACACACACACCCGATATGCAAGAAAAAAATCAGTGAAAATGAATATAAGAGTGAGAATGTGTGCTTTTGCAGTGAACAGGAAATATTTAAAACTTATTTACTTCATCTCATAGAAGACCCGATAGATAAAGAAAAGGTCATTTGTAATGTAATTCTTTTTCATCTGTGAAAGTAATGGATGGAACATAACTATTCAAGAGAGATCAAAACTTGTTGAAACATTCTTCATCAGATTTTTAGACAATAACAATATCAACATATCGTACCCATACAAATTTTCTAAGATTATCACACGGGCCCTTCCCACTCACACACACACATACACACACACATACACACACACACACACACACACATATATATATGATATATATATCTATATATAGTATATATATATATATATATATATATATATATATATACGTATATATATATATATATATATATACTACATATATAAAAGATATATATTATATATATTATATATATATATTATAGATAAATATATATAAATATATACATAAACATATATATAAATTATATTATATATACTATATAGTAATATTATCTATATAATTTCTTTTATATATGTATGTATCTATATATATATATCTATCATTTATATATCTTTGTATGTTATCTCTACTAATATATATAATTATATATTACCTCTTTATATATGTAATGTATACTATATAATAATGTATATATATTATATATATATATATATTATATATATATATATATATCTTTATATATGTCTGTATATCTATATCTATAATATATAATCTATATATATAATATTATACATTTATAATATGTATATATTATATATTTATAATCTAGATCTATATATATATATACTAGTATATATCTTTATATATTTTATATATATCATATATTATATATTATAGATACGTATATTAATATATATATATATATATATATATATATATATATATATATATATATATATCTATATATATATAAGTGCTGTACTCGAGGTTATTGAGAAAAATGCGAAAAAGAGAAATTGCCAAAATTGATGGCAAATGCAACATTAGAGGACTTGAAATTATGGGCATCAGTAATCAGGACACCCCCGGGGAAACATTTCTCTATATTTTCGCAGCATAAAGAGCAAAAAGACCACAGGCACCGAACGATGTATGCTTGTATGGTGTTTTTACGTTGCATGGAACCAGTGGTTATTCAGCAACGGGACCAACGGCTCTACGTGACTTCCGAACCACGTCGGGAGTGAACTTCTATCACCAGGATTACACATCTCTCACACCTCAATGGAGCGCCCGAGAATCGAACTCACGGCCACCGAGGTGGTACGCCATCACCATATCGACCACGCCGCTGAGGCGCTCAAACGGCGTATGGATGCCCATGCATTTCTTAACTAGCAGTCTTAGGAGACGAACTCCAGAGGCGCAAGGGCAGCTTTAAAAAAGAGCTTCAATATTACAGATATTCGTATGTTCCTTTAGGTCTGGATGTTTGAGGGAGATTATTTATATATATATATATATATATATATATATATATATATATATATATATATATATATATATATATATATATATATATATATATATATACAGTCACACACTGATTTTCTTGTGTTAAAACTACGTCTGTATTCTCGGTTAGAGTGAAATATTTCCTTTTGACAGCACGGACCCCAGCTCTCGACTTTCTATAACCTCTGAAAATTGAAAAACAGTCACTATTTCCGGTGCTGTATAATTCCCTTGGCAATTTGAAGCACAACACAATTGTAGACTATCGGAGTGACCTCACTCGACGAGTTCCTGGAAGAAACTGATTTGATTTGCCGGTTACAACCAATACTTTATTAAGGTTTCCAGGTAGGAAAATAAGGAAGTGCTGGGATTTTAAGGGAATTATGACCAGGCCTTCTCTCTCTCCCGGGGGCCACGGTAACAGTGGGCTACTGAAGAATGTCAACCCGAAGGTAACTTAGGTTGGGGTTAAGTTTCTCGTTGGACAAGTCGGTTATATGCTCGACTACTAATCTCATGGTTTGGGTTCGATTCCCTGCTCTGCCAACGCAAAACCAGAGGAATTTATTTCTCCATGTGGTTCGGATCCCACATTAATCTGTAAGTCCCGTTGCTAAGTAACCAATTGGTTCCTAGCCACGGAAAAATATCTAGGCCTTCGGGCTAGCCCTAGGAGAGCTGTTATCCAAGACATGAAAATCATTTTGCTCACCATATTTTTCTTTATATTTATTCTATTTATGTCTGTATATAGGTAGGCACTTCACATCAACACATGTGCAATATGTATATTTTCAACAGGAAGTTACTTTCTTTAGGGAAAAATAAGGATAAGTTTTATTATGGAGAGCATACAGGGCGAAGTGAATACTTGCCTACA